>NW_012136969.1:2299370-2330995 GCF_000956105.1 Propithecus coquereli | reverse complement strand
ATTATTAATACCTAATATATACCAGACACCTTTCTAGGTGTTGGGGCTAAAAGAGTGTACAAAGCAGTGTTCCTGTTCTCAGGGAACTTACATTCTTGTGGTAAGAGGAGACGGATAATGAATAGGGAGTGATAGGACGTGAGATATGTGTGCTGTTTTCCACTGGAGTAGTTAGAAAAGGCCTCCATAATAAGTGACATCTGAACAGACACTTGAAAGAAGTGAGCAAGCCTCATGGCTGTCTGGGGGAAGAGCTTTCTTGGTGGAGGAGACTTGGGTACAAAGGCTTTGAGACAGGATGTTGCACAGCAGTCTGAGGAATATCAAGGAGACAGTGAGAGTGGAGTGGAATGGATGGGGGATGAAAGGAGACAGAGTCAGAAAGTTAGCTGGGGAAGATCATGTAGGTGCTTTTGGGCCATGGTAGAGAGTTTGGATTTTTTTTTTCTTAGTGAGATGAGAAGCCAGTGGGGAGTTCTCAGCAAAGAAATGATGTAAACATTTTGACAGGATCACTGTGGCTGCCATAAGGGGAATGTTAGGCTGAGTTTCCTAGAGGGAGAACCTGAGATGGGGATGTGCATGATTTATGGAGGGAGTACAGGTAGCAGGGTGGAAGACGGGAAGGAGAATGGCAAGAACATGGTTTCAAGCATGTGTAGCTTCAGTCTGATCCCATGGGGAGCTCTGGAGCAACAAACATGCTGTAGAGTTTTTCCCACGTTGAGACAGGGAGAGGAGCCTTTTACCTTCATCCTGGTTATTGGCTAAAGACTGTGGGTAAAGAGATGGAAAGGGTAAATCCCAGGTACCTCCAGGTGGGTGGCTTCCATTGCCCAAGGGCAATTCTCATCGAAGTCCTCACAGCAGCTGGGGACAGGCTCACCAACCAAATTGGCAAAAGGGATTCCAGGGGACCTGACTGAGGGTGTCAGTAGCATCTCTACATGGAATAAAGGTAGAATTAGAGACACCAATTAGGAGGTTACTGCAATAGTCCAGAAGAGAGATAAGGTTGCCTTGGACTAGAATGTAGCAGAATTGAGAGGTGGTTGGGTTCTAGATATATTTTGAAGGCAGACTCCACAGGATTTACTGGTGGATTGACTGCTAAATGTAAAAGAAGAGGAATCAAGGTTGACACCATTGGCCTAGTAATTTATTGAGATTAGGAAGACCAGGAGGAGCAGGTTTTGGAATGGGGTGACAATTAAAAGCTCCACTGGAGACATTAAGTTGGAAAATGTTTAAATGAAGATGTCAAGTAGGCAATTGGATGTAAGAGTCTTAAGTTGTGAAATACGTTTTAGTTCCTAGGCCCAGGTGCCCTAATAGAATGTGCATTTGGGTTTGAGTAAGAAAGACACAATTAGTTCCAATAAATCTCAAAAAAGGTAAAAGGTGAATTTTGGACACTATAAGTCAGTAAGCTTGATGGCAACTTCAGGTACCATTTCTAAAATGTATCAGTAAACAGGTGATTTTTGAGTAATTTACTACAAGTTATAATAATTTGGAGGTCACATGAATTCACAAAGAACAAATCAGATTGTACTAGCTTATTTCCTTTTTTAAAAGGTTTTGTATGCACATAGGCTTGGTAAATTCTGAAGTCCTAGTATGTCCCAGTTTTCATACAGTGTTTGTTAATTTCTTTATCATATTCTTCTGACAGAATGAAGAAATGTGGGCCAGAAAATAGAATAGTTATGTAGGTTTCTAACTGCCTAAGTAAGAAGAATAAAAAAAGGATCAACCCCTAGACTATTTTTTTCTTTTTTTGCTGCCAATCAAGTTGTTATGTCACTAGGCCCTTTGTTAGTCATACTTTTTTAAATCAACAACTTAAATGAAGAGCTAGAAAGTATATTATTAGATTGGAAGATGACATAATCTTGGGACATAGCTAATATGTTGAATTACAGAAATTTAAAAGCCGAAGGAAGAGAAACCCAAACTCATAATCTGAAATATAATAGGGATGGACGCAAAATAAGGCAGAATACCCCATTTCACAGGTTGTGAGAGATTGCCCTTCAGCAATGAACAAAATCAACAATTTTTTTGAAACAAGTTTATTTTTCATTAAGTCAGCTATAGCATTAAATTAAGATTACAGGCTTCGGAGTCATCTGCCTGGGTTGGAATCCTGGCTCTGCCACTTGGTAGCTGGATGATCTTGGGTACTCTCTCTAAAATCTGTTTCATTTTTCTTACCTGAAAGATGAGGATGGTAATGTTAGTTCCAATGGATATTATTGGAATTGTAAGAATTAAGTAAGCTAAGACATGTAAAGTACTTAAAGCAATACCTGGCACATAGTAAGTGCTCAATAGGTAATTATTATAACAGGTTCGGCAGTGTGATCTGGTTGCTAAAAAAGATAAAGCAATATTTAGGTGCAGTGGTAGAAGTGAGGGACGAAGATCAAGGGAAGCTTGTGGCCCACTGTATTCTTTGTTGCTGAGATTTTGAGTGCAATCCTGGGTGTCCCTAATTTAAAAAGTGTCTACAGCTTGTGGGAGAGTGAGTGCTGAAAGTGGTGAAGGATAGACTTATGCCAAGTGAAGAAAGTCAAAAGGATTGGGATAGAGAAGATGACTTCTTTTGGAGAAAGATTCAGAAGCTGAAATAAGCTTTCTTGAAAAATGTGAAGGGCTGTCATGTGGAAGGAGAATTAGACGAGTCCCTGTTGCTCTGGAGACAAACCCAGGAGCAAAGGGTAGGAGTGAAAGAACATGGGATGGAGTGTTTTAACTTTCTGTCATGGGCAGAGGATGACAGAAGCCTGTTCTAGCTCTACCTCTAAGTTAGTGTATGAAGTCAAATCTCTCAACTCTTCAGGCCTCAGTCTCATAATCTGAAATCAGGGTTTGGATTAGATGCAGTCTAAAATGAAAATTACAGTGGGTCCATCAATCGGCTGTCTTCCTAGACAGTGGGCTTCCTGTCACTGGAAATGTTTACGTAGAAGGCATGAGACCTATTAAGAGTAGATATTATTGTATTTGATTGGAATTTGGCCTAAATGACACTAAAGATCTCTTTCTTTCTTTTTTTTTTTTTTTTTTGAGACAGAGTCTCACTCTTTTGCCCGGGCTAGAGTAAGTGCCGTGGCGTCAGCCTAGCTCACAGCAACCTCAAACTCCCGGGCTCAAGCGATCCTTGTGCCTCAGCCTCCGGAGTAGCTGGGACTACAGGCATGTGCCACCATGCCCGGCAATTTTTTTCTATATATTTTTAGTTGTCCGATTAATTTCTTTCTATTTTTAGTAGAGACGGGGTCTCGCTCTTGCTCAGGCTGGTTTCGAACTCCTGAGCTCAAACAATCCGCCCGCCTCAGCCTCCCAGAGTGCTAGGATTACAGGTGTGAGCCACCGCGCCCGGCCTAAAGATCTCTTTCAATTCTAAGATTCTAGGGTATTTTTTTGTATATTTTAGGTGGTTTTTCCATCTCCCATCTCCATCCCCTAACCCTGCTTTCTTTTTTTTTTTTTATTTATTTCAGAATATTATGGGGATACAAATGTTTTAGGTTATGTGAATCATTTTTGTAATGTTTGAGTCCTGGCTATAGGTGTGCCTGTCACCCAAATAGTGTTCACACTACCCATTAGGTTGGTTTATTCCCCTCCCCAGATCCCCCTACCCCCCTGGTTGATTTCCACTGAGTTTTACTTCCCTCTGTGCACTTGTGTGCTCATTGGTTAGTTCCAATTTAATAGTGAGCACATGTGGTGCTTGTTTTTCCATTCTTGTGATACTTCACTTAGGAGAATGGTCTCCAGTTCCATCCAGATTGTTGCAAAAGGTATTAATTCATCTTTTTTAATGGCTGAGTAGTACTGCATGGTGTACATATACTACATTTTATTACTCCACTCATGAATTCATGGGCACTTGGGTTGATTCCACATCTTTGCAATTGTGATTGTGCTACAATAAACATTTGAGTGCAAGTGTCTTTTTGGTAAAATGACTTCTTTTCCTTTGGGTAGATACCCAGTAGTGGAATTGCTAGATCAAATGGTAGTCTACTTTTAGTTTTTTGAGGTATCTCCATATTGTTTTCCATAGAGCTTGTACTAAAAAAAAAAACCCCATTAAAACGTGGGCAAAAGACATGAACAGATGCTTCTCAAAAGAAGAAATACAAATGGCCAAGAAACATACAAAAAAATGCTCAATGTCATTAATCATCAGGAAAATTCAAATTAAAACCACAATGAGATATCACCTTACCTCGGTTAGAATGGCTTTTATTAAAAAGTCCAAAAACATTAGATGCTGGCATGGATGCAGAGACAAAGGAACACTTATACACTGTTGGTAGACGGCAAATTAGTACAACCATGCTTTCTCGATGGTCATATAGACTCTCAAATGATTACGTAAGAACTCCTGACATTCTTGACATTCCTTATTAGTTAGACTTAAGGTGTGATTTCCACCCCATTTGTATTCCCTGGGGCATAAAACTCACAGAGAATTGAATGACCTCATGAGAGAACTCATGGTGCTAATTTCCATGGTGCCTAACGTGCTGTAGCAGCATTTCTATTGCTAGCATGTTATCGTTGCTCCTCTTCTGTCCTGCAAGTGGAAAAAGTGAAAAGTACCCAGGAGCCACTGACTTCATAGCATGCAGTCCCTAGGTTCATGGCTGCATATTCAGTGTTTGGTGCCTGTGCAGGGCTGGGATTTATAGTGTGCGCGGTGGTGCAGGACAAGGGGGGTGCCTAACAGAGCAATGGCAGACTGGATGGCAGCCATGAGCAGCAGAGCTGGCATGGGGTGGGGGGCACGGTCATCTGTTGCTGCAGCTGCCAGGCTGACATCATTCTTTATATAGGCAAATATTTATTGACCACTTATTATAGGGAGGATATTCTGCTAGGCATTCTGAGGGATATCCGTGAGTCTGCCCCTTTCTGGCAAGGAGTTTCTAGTCTGATTGGAGGACAATCAAGAGCTAGCAGAAAACACTTTGTATAGGACTTGTATTAGTCAGGGTTCTCCAGAGAAACAGAACCAATAGGTCTTAATTGGTTTTATACAGATACTATAGATATGTGAGATTTATTGTAAGACTTTGATTGACTCGTGATTGTGGAGGCTGAGACCTCCCACAATCTGCTATCTGCAAACTGGAGATGCAGGAAAACCATTGGTGTAGTGCAAAGGCCTTCAAGCTAGAGGGCTGATGGTGTAGATTCCAGTCTGAGTCTGAAGGTCTGAGATCCGGGAGTCCTGAGGGCAGGAGATGCCTGTCCCAGCTCAACAAGTCAGGCAGAGAGTGAATTAACCTTCCTCTGCCTTTTTATTCTCTTCAGGCCCTCACTGGATTGGATGAGGCCCACCTGCACTCAGCTCACCAATTAAAATGCTAATCTCTTCTGGAAACCCTCACAGACACATCCAGAAATAATGTTTAACCAGGTATCTGGGTATCCCATGGCCCAGTCAAGTTGACATATAAGATTCACCATCACAATACTTCATTGTTTGCAAAATACCTGCAAGCAAATCATTCTCCTCTCAACAGCCTGTGGATTAGACCGTTCAAGTACCCTCACAGCAACCTGTGAGGTCCTGTTACTCCCACTTTTTAGTCAGGAAACGTTGGCTTTGAAAAGTTAAGAAACTTACCCAAGATCAGCCATTCGTGCTGTCTGAAGTGCCCTTACTGTTATTGAAGTAGATCTAGGCATGCCTTCTGACTCCAATTCCAGTGCTCTTTCCACTACACCACACTAACATGCACAAGAAAAGTTAAAAACCAATGTGTAGACTATAGTCTATATCAAGAGAATGGCATAGGTAAGATGCATTATAAAAATTCAGTAATGCATTTCACTGTGGCTGTCTACAGAAGGGAGGACTCTGGGGGTGGGATAGAGTTTGATGGTGAAGACCAAGGGGAGGCATTCCAGACAAAGCAAATGTTTAATAAAAGGTGGAACCTAAGAGAGCACAAATTTAAGGAGATGTTCACAGGGCTACTATATTTGGCTGCATCATTTGTGCCCTGCATAACTCCAAGGGTATCATTCACATAGATGATGATATAAATGGCATCCTAGGGGTTGTTCAATGCACAACCTGCACAGTGGTATGGGGGAATCCCTGAACGTGTACATCAGTGGGACTGAGTTGGAGAGTTTTGTACAGACGTGAGATAGAAACCTAGAAAAATGTGCAAGAGACTGATCATGGAGAGATGGGAAGGTTACGGTAAGGGTTTTCAATTTCAGTCAGTAGGCATTGAATGATTCTTAATCAGAAAAGTGTCACAGTAAAAGCAATGTTTTGGGATGATTGATACGGAGATGTGCAGATTAAATTTGAAAGGGGAGAGCTTGGTAACAGGAGACCAGATAGTATTTTGGTCACCAAAATATCATGCTATTTTGGTCACCTAAATGTGAGACAAAAAGGTTTGAGCAGTGAGGGTGGCAATGGGAAGACAAAGAAAATGTCGTATATAAAAGACCTTGTTTTGTCAATTTTACAGACGTTCTCTGAGGGTTTAGTAAGTGCAAGGCAATGTTCTATATACCAAAGATTTAATAGTGAGCCAAATAGGCATGGTTCTTGCCATTCTAGAATTTGTAGACCAGTAAGGGAGTCAGACATTCATCAAATAAACATATGATAATGCTATGAAGGAAAAGTATAAGAAGATATGAGAATGTATAACAGAATGAAATTCGATCTCATTTGGGCAGACACAGATCAGGGATGGCTTCTCTGGAAAAAAAGGTATTTGAATTGAGTTCAGGAGGGTGAATAGGAGTAAACCATGCAAAAGGAGATAAGGAAAGGAAGAAAAGCATTCCAGACAATGGAAGCAGCATGTGCAAAGACCCTGTGGTGGCAGGTAGCACACATTCAAAAAAATGAAAAATGACCATTGGGGTTAGTATATGGCAAGAAAGGTAGAGAGTGGCTGACATGAGGCTGGAAAGAAAGGCAGAGGCCAGAGAATACTGGGTTCTTTGTTTTTATTTCAGAAACAACTAGAAAGCATTGGGACATTTTAATCCAGAGGTAACATGTTCAATTTTGCATTTTGAAATGGATACTCTTGCCGCTATGTGGAGAATAGAGGGGAGGTGGATACCCAGGGAAACTGGTATGAGCCTGTTGTAGTCATCCAAGAGCGAGATCTTGGTGGATTAGACAATGCAGATGGCAGTGAGGAGAGAATATTATTTAAGAGAATTTACCAGGGCTTGATGGCTAATAGGAAGTGAATAAAGAAAGGAGAAAAATGAATCTTCAGTCAAATTTTCAGATATGGGAGTCCTGCTGCCCAGTGGTGCTATTAAGGGCTAATATGGAAAATGGGAGATGGTGCTGGTTTGATATGCAGAGTTAGGGAGGATGGAGGGTTATCCAAGTGAAAAATGTGTCTAGTAAGCAGTTGGACTGGGATTAAAAAATACAAAAGAATTGCAGTTATAAGACTGAGGATTGTCAGTAAGGTTGTGGTGGTTAAAATAACATGAGTGAAGAAATCTAGAAGTAGGGGGGATAAATAACACAGGGCCCAGGAGTTGAATTGTATAGAACAGCACCATTGGGTAAGATGAACTGACACAGTAGGGTGAACCTGCAAAGAAGTAGAAGGTTATCAGTACAAGAAAAATCAGAAAGTTAACCACTAAACATAGTCTTTAAAAAATTATAACCTTGTATATACTTCCCCAAATTAAATAACAGTAGATATCTACCAGGAAGGAAATTCCTCTGTGGACTGCAATGTCTGTGTCGCCATAACATGGCTGCTTTAAGAGTGTACTTGTTTAGGGATGGATACAAATCAGGCTTTAAGCCAGTCCTCACCAGAAGGCTGGAGGCTCCTCATGTCTGCACTTACTAGTCACAAGCAGAGAAACTAGTTAGGTTGTAGCTTTTAGTGGTGAATACTGTGGTCCAGAATCAGATTCTGTAAGACCCATTCATTTGTAAATAAGTAAACCAAGGATCTAAAATCATCAAGATGCTTTTTTTCCCCTAAAAAATTAGTAAGTAATTTGTTTCTAAGTTTGAGAAGTCACAGTGTGTTCCTGTGACCAAAGTACACCAAACTTCCATTCTTATTCCAAATGTCTCTAAAAATCTAGTGACGCTTGTCTCAGCATTGAATAAGCACATTAAAAATGAAGTTATTGACTTCCTCTGCTGAAACTTTTTCATCCATTTACAGGTATGCCCCAAAACTTCAGTTCAGAAGGACGGTAGCATGCTCAATTTGTGCCAGCTGCTATTAGGAATTATGGGAAAAATTGGTTATTTTTGGATATAAAACCAACTTGAGGTTAGCACCAATGACTTAATGCACTTGCAAGACAAAGCATTTAAGTGAAAGTCAATTGTGTTCCCCTCTTTGGAAAGTCTTTTGTGAAAGCAAATCTCCGGTGGCTTCATCCAGCCAAGATTGAATTCAAAGTTGACTGTCCTAAAGACAAAATGGAAAAATTCAAGTCAATGAATTGAGTAATTTGTTCAGTATCCCCCTGATTTATCCCACCCTGTTTTCACAGTTTCTGATGAAATGCTACTTTTCCTTCACCCCCCAGGATTTGAGGTGAACATTTTAGATGGTAGGATGACCACTCCTCCAACCTAAGTGTAGGAGGTTCACTGAAGCATAGGGAGAATCATGTTGTGTGTATCTGCAGTTTATTCTTTTTTATTGCCAAGTAGCATTCCACAGTTTTTTAAAAAAATCAATTTTCCTGTCAATGTACATTTGGATTTTTTTTCTAGTTTTGGGGTATTATGAATGAAGTTGCTATGAACATTCTTATATATGGCTTTATGCAATGTAGGTTTTCATTTCTCTTGGGAAAATATCTAGGAGTAGAATTGCTGAGCCATGGAGTAGATGTGTATTTATTAATAACTTTTTAAGAAGCTACTAAACTATTTTTGAAAGTTGTGTCATTTAACACTCCCACCAGCAACAAATGAAAATTTGGGTTGCTCCACATCCTTTCCAACATTTGACATTGTTAATCTTTTAGAAAGAATTACAATCCTGTGAGGGTGTGTGTTGTGTTTTACTTTGCATTAACCTGCTCACTAATGATGTTTTGTACCTTCACATATGCTTGTTGGGTGTTTGTGTATTTTCTTTTTTGAGCTGTCTGTTCAAGTCTTATTCTCATTTAAAAAATTGGGTTGTCTTTTTATTATTGAATTACTGCATTTCTTTATATGTTATAGATACAATATATTTGTCAGATAAATATAGTGAATATTTTTTTCCCAGCATGTGCCTTGTGATTTATTTTCTTGATAGTGTCTTTCGATGAGCAAATATTTTACAGTATGAGGTAGTACAATTTATTAATGTTTTTCTTTTATGGTTCATGCTTTGTGTGTTCTTGAATTTTTTTTTTTGATGGAGGTATTGGCATGAATTTATTAAGTTTATTACAACTGTATATAACGATGTGTGGGAAAGATGATAGTATATTAGACTTTGGCAATCATAAAACAAATATATCTAGATTAGAATAAAGATGATTGCAATTTTTTGTGCAAATTTAAGAAGTACAAATGCAGTTTTGTTACATGGATATATTTTATAGTGGTGAAATCTGGGCTTTTAGTGTAACCATCAGCCAAATAGTGTACATTTTACTCATTAAGTAATTTCTCATTCCTCGCCTTCCACCCACTCTCCCACCCTTACAAGTCTCCAATAACTATGGTATCCATGTATACACATTATTTAGCTCCCGCTTATAAGTGAGAACATGCAGTATTTAACTGTCTGTTTCTGAATTGTTTCACTTAAGATAATGGCCTCCAGTTCCATCCTCGTTGCTGCAAATGACATGATTTCATTCTTTTTGTGGCTGAATAGTATTCCACTGTGTGCATATATATGTACACACACACATACGCACACCACATTTTCTTTATCCAGTCATCCATTGATAGACACTTAGGTTGAATCCATATATTTGCTATTGTAAATAGTGCTGCTATAAATATATAAGTGCAGGTATCTTTTTGCTATAATGATTTCTTTTCCTTTGGGTATATACCTAGTAATGAGATTGCTGGACCGAACGGTAGTTCTATTTTTAGTTCTTTGAGAAATCTCCATACTGTTTTGTTCTTGAAAAATTTTTGCCCACTGAAAGGTTGTAAAGATTTTCTTCTGTTTTTTTCCTTGTAATTTTATCGTTTTACCTTTACATTTAAGTCTATAACCCATCTCAAATTAATTTTTTTTTTGGTGTATGCTGTGAGGTAGGGGTCAAGTTTCTCTCTCCTTTTTTGTTTTTGTTTTTGGTATGGATATCCAGTTATTCCAACCTAGTTGTTGAAGAGATTTTCCTTTCCCCACTGAATTGCTTTGGTGGCTGTGTCAAAAGTCATTTGACTGTATGTATATTTCTGGACTATCTATTCTTTTTCTAGTCCTGTTTTATTTTCTGAGCGTTAGTAATGATTTTGAAATGGGAATACATTGAGATTTTTAGATACATAGAGGTTTAGGAATTAGTATAGTTCCATGATAAGCATTTTTTACCACTTGAAGACTTTTTCTTGTGTTCGGTGAACACAGATCATTTATTTGGTTCTCATGTGAGTACTCAAGGGAAATGGTTACAAACAGCCAGAGTGTCAATGTGTTTTGGCTTTTACTTGCTGTTTTAAGAAACATCTTCCAAGAATGAGATGAAGTCAGGCAAGAATTAGCTGGTTTGATAGCAGAAACAGAGGGAATAGAGAGAGTTTAGAAATGTAGGGTCTGGCGGGGTTGGGGAAACCAACTATTCCTGAACCCAAATAAGCTGCTGCCTTTCTACCCAAGCCTATTATTTCAAATGGTTGCAGTGTAGCTGCCGTTGAGTTGAGAGAGGCAAAAGCTAGCTCACATGTGACTTTTTGCAATTAGTTAAAAATTTTAGCTGATTTCTTCTTCCTCACTTACATCCACCCAGTGTCTCTTCCTCTGATGCTCTGGCTCAGGTGAACCTGCAGTGACATCCTGGCTCTCCTTTGAAAGGCCCATCTTTCCTTAGAATTCAGGCTACTTGGTTGTCCTGTGACTGCAGCAATCTGATGGTTCAAGAAAAGCTATGTTTTGTAGTCTATCCAGCTTTTTGTCATGCTGAGGGTTGGACAGATATTTTTTCAGCTTTCTACATGTTGTGTGGAAACAGAACTCCCAAGGAGGTGATTTATAAAGGTATTCTTTACTTTGTAAAATAACTTCCTGTAATATTCCTTTTAACTGCAATCCCCATTACCATTCCCTGCAATGTATTTCTTTAGGGGATCTTGCTTGCCTCTAAACTTCCAGGCCGCAACTCCTTCTAGGAGGGTTTGATTTGACATTTATTTCTATTCTCAGTAACTTCGATAGGTCCTGACACAAATAAAAGAGCCTGTTTGTTGACTGTTTGATGAATAGAATGCCTTTACTAATCTTCTCACCTGACAAATGCTTACTGTCTTTTCAGATCAAAAGCAAATGCCACTTCCTCTGAGAAAACTCTATGAGTTCTCTCAGGAAAAGTTGACTGCTCTTTCTCTACATCTTCATAATGCTTTGTACATTCCTCCACTCAGCATAGTATATGCTGATGGTTTTTATATCATTTAGTTTAGGTTGTAGATGGTTTGGGAGCATAAACCAGTTCTTATTGTGTATCTTCAAGTTCCTAGAACAATGTGTGGTACATATAATTATGACTCAGTTTGTTAAATGGATACATAAAAATGGATTTTCTAAATGAACTGCTGAATGTCTTTGTTGAGTGACTATACACAGTATGTTTTGCATGTAAAAAACTTTTGTGTACCTGAAGAAATGTACTTGTAATGGTATGTGTAAATGTGTGTGAGTGTGTTTTACCTCCTAGCGATGCAGATAATTGCAGAATTTGCTTAGGGCAAAGATGTGGCACCTCTGCCACCATTTTCTCCTTCTATGCCATGGCAGACAAACCATCTCAGTTCTTTTTCCTATTGATCCCAGGCATGAATGACTTCAGAATCCTGCCTTCCAATAATAACTCAACCAATGGATCAGATCTGGTGCATGGAATAAAGATTATGTTCTCTTTCCTAATCTAAGTGGTTCCAAAGGTAATAAGCTGGGCGGTCATCTTTGGTGCTCTTGCTGGATGATGTACCTAGAGGGAAGATTCTAATAAGCTGCAGACACTTCCCAGATTCCTGTCTCTCAGAACTTAATCACATTTGCATTTTGGCTATGATCAGATGGTGGAAACACAAACTCCAAACTGTCAATCAACTTGGGCTTCTTTTCCAACTTTTCATAAATAAATTTCTTTAAAAATCTTTGAACATTCTTTTAAACACCAAAATTATACAATCAGTTTTTAAACAATTACAATGTTTTCTACCTATATATTACATTATAGTTGGTACCCTAGAATTGTTCATTACTAAAAATCTAGCTTAGGAGGTGTGCATATACATATGTACATGTGTTTGTGTGTACATACCTGTGTGTGAACTGAGGACTTCATGAGATTTGAGGCCGAAAAGAGGGATAATATTTACTGAAAATATATTTTTACATTGTCCAGTTTTTACCTTTAAATATCAATAGAAAAAAATTTAAAGCATATAGATTTCTGGCATCTAATTTATCTTCAAAACAGAAATTAAACCTAACCAGTTATAAATTTGAGTTTCTTTCTGAATTAACCATGTTGGCATTACCCCAGCTACCTCCTTATGTTCACATGGTTGCTTCCAGACTCTATGTAGAATTTTATGCCTCTGTAGTATCAAATTTGTTAAATGGCATATTTTTATATCAGTAATTTTTATAGCATATTGTTATTCCAGACTTTTACATGCCTCTAATTTATTCTTAACTTCAATATAGCAGTATTGATTTTTTTCTTCTGAGTTTGATGGTATGAACACTTTAGTTGTGATTTAAAGTCACTTCAACACCACCAGTAATTTGTACCTCCTTTTCTATTCTTTTGGAAACTTAGATATTTGGGCAGATACAACCGTGAGAATTAATGTTCAAGTTTCCTTTTCATATCTCTTTGAGAAACATTTAGATTATTTCTTAATATGATTGAAATTGTGTGTCTCTGATAACTTTGAATTATCCATGACACTTAAATGCAGAATAGTAATAACAGTTTTGGTTGCAAATGAAATACAACCTGGTATAGTTTCCTTAAATCATATTTCCTCTTTTTAGTCCCTTAGTAACGAGGAGTAAGTTGGTTATTAATCTTTCCCTTCCATAGACATAGTATCAAAGTCTTCTACAAAATGAAATCATTGGGTTGCATATCTGGCCTTGAAGAAGGCCGATGAGGCATGTTTTCATTGCTCTATAAAGCAAGGTTCACAAGTGCAGCACTCAAGACATTGATTTTTTTCCCTTGGATACTTTGCAGTTGAGATAAGCCACGACCAGGTGAATGGTGGTACCTTGGTTATTTGGCCCACTGTCCAAATAGCTTTAATGGAAGAGCTGTTCACAGCATCAATTTTTTTGTTTTAATTATATCATTTTATTATTGGCACAGAATTATGAACACTTCAGTGGAAATAAAAATAAAGTATAAAAATTAAACTAAACATCAAGTGTCTGTTATTTTCCCTTGCTTTGTGTCCATTTATAACTATAATTTGTGTGTAGTTATCATAGTTTTCAATGTATAATTTTCTAGGCTAATTTTTAAATAGCATATCAAAAGCATGTTTCCATGTCACTGCATCATATTATCTGTAATGATCATTTTACAATGTCATGTATTTTCACACATCAGTATTCTCTTAAAAAATTGTTCACTAAATGTTGAATATATACAAAAATTTATAAATTATATATAAGCTATAAAGAATCACCATAAAGTCAACACTCATATACCTATCATCCAGCTTAAAATAAAAAACATTAATACCATTATCTTTGAAGGTCCTTGTGTGCTTTTTTCCCATCTCATCCTCTTTCTTACCCCTCCAGAGGCCATGGGACCACCATCCTAAATCTTGTGTGTATTGTACCCTTGATTTTCTTTATAATTTTACCATATTTGGTTATATCCCTAAACAACATATAGTTTGGTGGATTTTTTTTCTATATTTAAATGGACTCATATGGGACACATTTTTCTGTGATTTGCTTTTTTCATCCAATATTAAGCACCTATGTTTTTTTTCCTGGTGATTGTGTGTTATATCACATTCATTTTCATGGCTGTTCCATTATATGAACATATTGTCTATGATGAACATTTGGGCTTATTCCAGTTTTTCCCTATTATAAATAGTAATATAAAGAATATTTTAATGCACGATTCCTATTACAAATGTTCAAGAGTTTCTTTGTGATGTGTATCTAGGAGTAACTCTGCTGTATCATTGATGTGTATCTTTTCAAATACATAGGTAATGCCAAATTGGTTTCCAAAGTGATTGTACCAAAGTACCAAATTACACTCCCACAGTCAATGTGTAAGAATTTCAGTTCCTTCGCATCCTTGCCAACACTTGATACCATCAGAGAGTATAATTTTTTCTAATCTGGTGGGTATGAAAGGCTTTCTCATTTGGTTTTAATATACATTTTTCTAATTAGTAAGGAGACAGAACATCTTTTTATATGGTTCCTCTTCTATGAAGTGCTTGTTCAAATATTTTCTCTTGGGTTTTCTTTTCTTATTGGTTTGTAGGTATTATTTATATATTTTGGTTATTAATTCTTTGAGTTATGTGTGTTCAAATATCTCCTCCCATTCAGTCTTTTACTATTTTCATGGCATCCAGTGATAAGCAGCTAATTTTAGTGTAGTCAAATTTATCAAACTTTTCCTTGAATAATTGTGCCCTTTGTGTCTTTTTAAGAAAAATCTCTCTTTTTAAGGTGTTAAGAATGTTCTCCTATGTTGTCTTCTGAAATGTTATATTTCTGTCTTCCACAGTTAGGTTTTTACCCCACCTGAAATTGATTTTATGTATGACATGAGGTAAAAGTACATTTCTCTCACTCTCTGTCTTTTTTAAATAAATGTCTTAGCCTGTTTTGTGCTGCTGTAACAAAATACCACAGACTGGGTAATTTATTGGCTCACAGTTCTGGAGGGTCGGAAGTCTAAGATCTGGTAAGGACCCTCTTGCTTGTCATCCCACGGTTGAAGGGCAAGGAGGCGGGGCAGGGTGGGGAGAAAGAGAGAGAGAGAGAAGCAAAAAGGGGCCAAACTTACCCTTTTATAAGGAACCCACTCCCTTGATAAAGGCGTTAATCCATTCATGAGGGCAAAGACCTCATGGCCTAATTACTTCTTAAATGTTGCACCTCCTAATACTGTTAGAATGGCAATTAAATTTTAAAACATGAGTTTGGGAGGGAACAGACATTCAAGCCATGTCAATAAGGGTAACCAATTGTTCTAGCACAATTTATGAAAAATTTATTCTTTCAACACTGATTTTCAATAATAGCTCTGTTATAAATCAAATTTCGATATATGTGTGGGTCAATTTTTGGGCTCTATAATTTGTTCCTTTGGTTAATGTGTTTGTCATTTTGTGAATATCATATTTAAAAAATTATCTAAAGCTTTGATATCTGGTAAAATAAATCCCTTTGTTTTTCTACAGGAATGTGTTGGCTAATTTTGACCCTTTGTTCTTCCATATAAGCTTTAGAATTAGCTTGGCAAAGTCAATGAAAAATCCTGCTGGGATTTTTTTTGAATTTTATTGCACTTATAGATCAACTTGAAGGAACTGGACATCTCTGCAATACTGAGTCTTCCAGTCCAGTGAATGTGGATATTGTTTCATTTACTTAGGTCTTCATGAATACTTTTTATAATTTTCAAAAATAATTTTTCCGTGGAGAACTTGTACATCTTTTCTCAGATTTCTTTGTAATGCCATTGAAAATGGCATCTTTTAAAAATGTAATGCATATTTTAATTATTTGTTTCATCGGCAATAGAAAAGCAATTGATTTTTGTAAATTGACTTTGTATCCAGCAAAATGGCTAAATTTTCTTTTTAATTCTAATGATTTATCTGTAAATTGTTTTGAATTCTATCATGTGCAAAAGGTGGCAGTTCCAATTTTTCTTTTCCAGTTGTTATATCACTTATTTCTTTTATTGCCTTGCTATACTGGTTTATATTTTCCCGTATAATGTTTTATAGAAGTGGGGATAGTGGGTGTCCTACCTTGTTTCCTAAGGCAAAGGGAAAATTTTCAGTGTTTTCCTAATTGCGATGACTTCTGTAGGTTTGTATCTGTTGTTGTTGATAACATATCAGGTTAAAGAAGTTCACTTATACTTTTAAATTATTATGGGTTATTTTTAAAATCATGAATGTTAAATTTTTTTAAAAAATGTTTTTTTATCTATTAATATAATCACATTATTTTCTCCTTTATTAATGTGGAGAATTACATTGATTTTTTGGTTGTAAACTAATCTTATGTTCCTGGCATAAATCCAACTTGATATTGATAGATTATCCTTTTCATATACTGATAGGTTGTTATATATTGTTACTTCCTTTGTGTATTGTTAAGGTTTACTGCATGCACGATCTTGATTGAGATTGACCTGTACTTTTCCTTTCTTATAAGTCCTTGTCAGGTTTTTTTTTTTTTTGTGACACAGAGTCTCACTCTGTTGCCCAAGAGAGAGTGGCGTGGCATCAGCCTAGCTCACAGCAACCTCAAACTCCTGGGCTCAAGCGATCCTCCTGCCTCAGCCACCTGAGTAGCTGGGACTACAGGCATGTGCCACCATGCCCGGCTAATTTTTTCTATATAATTTTAGTTGTCCGATTAATTTCTTCCCATTTTTAGTAGAGACGGGGTCTTGCTCTTGCTCAGGCTGGTCTCGAACTCCTGAGCTCAAACAATCCGCCCGCCTCAGCCTCCCATAGTGCTAGGAGGCGTGAGCCACCGCGCCCGGCCCCTTGTCAGGTTTTTGAATCAATGCTATGCCAGCCTTATAAAATAAAAGAATGAATTATAAAGTAGTCTCCTATTTTTAATTCTCTGGAAGAGTTTTCATAAATTTTGAATTATACTTTTCATGAATGTTTGGTAGAACTTGCTGTGAAGCCATCTAGACTTGGAGTTTTCTTTATGTAGAAACTTTATCTCTCTGATTAAATTTCTTTAATGATTTAAGGCTATTCCAGTTCTATAAAGTTATAAGACTATTTTAGAACTTCAGATAGACATATGCTAGACTTTCACCTTCCATGTTTTTTCAGCTTTCTTTCACATTTTCCTTTCTGTGTGTTCCTCTGCATTGCATTATGGATAATTGCTTCAGATCTATTTTCCAATTCATTGATTCTCTTTTTCACTATGTCTAATCTGTTGTTAAATCTCTCCATCGAGGTTTTAATTTCAAAGATTATGTTTTTAATCTCTAGATTTTCTTTTTGCTCTTTTTGAATATAACTGCCAATCTTTTTCAAATCTAATCTAATTTTCTAGACTATTGGTTATTTCCTGAAAATATTAAATGCTCTTAGTTTATGCTCTGATTCTGCTGTCTATTGTTTCATCTTACTTGTTTTCTCACACATTTTGTGAATTTGATTGTGACTTATGTCTTCAAGCTTTGTCTGGATAAACTCTATGAGACCACGATAAAGGTGGTTTCTTTCAGAGAGAATTTGCATTTGTTTCTGTCAGGTGCCTGGAGGTAACAGCGTGTTATAGGGGCATTTTCAACTAAATTGTCAGCTTGATTTTAAAAACTTATTTCTTTTAAACCTATCAAGTAATGTAACTTGTGGGTGCAAACCCACATAAAGGCTGGCTGTCATTACATTCTCAGGGGAGATTTAGATTTTTTTACCTCTTCTCATCATGAAGTTCCCACAAGAGAATTTCTTTACAAGTTCTTTGAAGGTAGAGTCAGTTTATTTCTGGTTCATTCTTATTATGGGGGCATAGTCCTCTGAGATCTCAACTTTATGGGAAGAACTTCCCATTAGATTTCCCACATTGGGCAATCTCCACGAGACTATGAAAACTTAAACTCAAATTGAGCTGATTTGACAAATATTCTCATAGTGAAAGCCAGCTTCAGTGCTCTCTTTTCTTCTCTGAATTTTTGCCTTCATTTAGTTTTTGGCCAGGTATCCTTTATTTTCTTGCCATATTATAAATTAATGAAAAAAGATATAACAATTTTTACTTTTCAGTTTTCATATTTTAGTTTTAGTTTTTTGTTTTTTTTTTTTAAACAGAGATGGTAGGTTTGGTACTTAGTCAACCATACTAATGGAAAAAAGCTATTAGTAAATTATTTTTAAAACACCTGATTTTAAATGACTGCATAATATAATAAAATACCACATAAATATGCCACCAATTATTTTTACTATTAATATTTTAACACTTTAAATGAATCCACTCATCAAGTTGATTTATCACAAGTTACTTAACTCTGTTTTTTATTTGGGATTGATATTATTTGCAGTATTTCTCTATTATGAAAATACTATCATGAAAGTTAAAAAATGCTTTATGTATCTAAGGGTCTTGAATGCCATGATGAAGAATTTCCTTTTTATCCTGTAGGTTATAGTGACACATCTATTTATTTTGAACTGGAGAGTGACATGGTCAGATTTACATTTTAGAAAGACCAAAAGATGAATTGTCAGTTGGTTGTGATTAAAGACAAGAAAGACTCGTAGCAAAGTCATTTTAATAGTCTAGGTAAGATTTGGTGAGGCTATGAACCAGTCCAGAAGTAGAGGAGATTAAGAAGAAGGCCTAGATTGGAAGACACTTGGGTTTTAGAATTTGTAGAATTTAGTGATGAAAGGGCAGGAGGACTCTATTGTTTCTGGTATTAACAATTTGGTGGATGGTAGTGTCCTTCAACAAAATAGGAAACACAGAGAAGGAGCAGATTATCAGTACAGGTTTATATATGTTGAGTTTTAAGTGCCTTTGGAGTTATCCATTGGATATATACCCTTGGATATTTGTACCTGGAGTGGTCTAGGTTGGAGATAAAATTTGGCAGTCATAAGGGAACTTGTGGTAGCTTGGATAAGATGGCCTGGGGTGATTGTGCGAAAAAAGGCACGGGGCAGAACTGTGGGAAACACCAGTATTTAAGAAGTCAGAGGCAGAGCTAATGTAAATAAAAATATAGGACCCCTTGTTCAAAATGCAGGAGAAAAAGTGATATTAAAGGTATATTACAAAATATTTTCCTTTCTTCCGTGATATTCCTCTTACCATCATGGAGGCTTTTGTTTGCTATTTAGTATCATTCCAAATAAGGAGAAACTAAAACTTTAAATTATTAGCATGAATTTTATCATTCATGTTTTACTGAAAAATGCCAATTTCTAACACTTTTATTGACATATAATTTACATACAATAAATTCACCCATTTAAAGTGCTTGGTTCAGTGGCTTTTAGTACATTGAGAGTTGTGCAACCATCACCATGATTTTAGAACATATTCATTATCCCAGAAAGAAACACCCCTGCACCCATTAGAAATTCCGATTATTCCCTTCCCTGGCCCTAGGAAACCATTAATCTACTTTCTGTCTCTATAGATTTATCTATTCTGTACACATAATATAAATTGAATCACATAATATGTGGTCTTTTGTGACTGGCTTCTTCTAGCAGTGCCAATTTTTAATGCAAATATCAGAACATTTAACTTGTATTCAGGATCATTGAAATAACACAATCTATATTTCATGGCTCATCTCTGGAGGGTGCCTTGAGCTGGACAGAAGAGATAAATCCAAGCCAGACTCAGGAAGCTTGGAAGAAGAAAGAGAAAGGATCTCCCCCTCTTCAATGGGGCCAGCCGGAAGAGTACTTGCTGGCAAAAGGATTCTTATGGAGCAAGTGCAGACCCCCACAGGTGCCTGGGGACCTGCCCCACAACAGGGGGTGCTTGTTTGCTTGGGCCTGAAGACTACTACATTTTCCCTCCTGTCATGCCTATGCCCTGGCCAAGGGTGAGGTTTGGAGAAATCCAGCCAGGCATTTCCTCTATCCATGATCTGCCCCAACTTAAGGCATACGGTGACCCCCAAGGATCTTTAAACTTATGTGCCACAACATGTTTGTACTTGGATGGGGGCAGCTAAGAGGTTTGTGGGCCAACACTCAGCCCCAGCTGGTCCCCTGCCACATGTGCCAGAGTGCTGCTTGTGTGGCCTTGGAATGGAATGTGTACCCAACTTCTGGGACAATGCCCAGGCCCTTTCCAGGGGCAGAGGGTGACAGCAGTCATGAGGTGCAGGAGTATAGGGGAAGGCCAGGCAGGACCTGGGATGCAAGAGGGTATATCAGTGGGCACTGAGAATCCATCTCTGGGAGGGAACAGGAGGCAAGATGAACATGAGCTGAGGACTTCCCTTACAAAACAGAAATTCAAAGATAAAATTAAGAATTTCAAGATAGTGACTAAAGAACACTAAACCCAAATTGGGGGTTTCTGAGCACTGGGTCTTGTGCAACTGCACTGATCTCACTTCCATGAAGCTGGTCCTGGTCAGAGAAATGGAAAACCCAGAAGCACCAGAAAGAGAAAGAGAGGTATGATAGGAGCTGCGAGAAAGTGGTGTCAGGGAAGCCAACAGAGGAAAATTTTCTAAAAAAGGTGGTCAACATGGTCATTGCAAGAGAAAAGGGTAGTTAAGAAAAGGACTGAAAACTCTCATACGACAGCACTGGTGACTGCTGAGAGCAAGTGCAGTGGAGTAGAGGGTGTAGAAGCCAGATTGTGGGGGTTGCAGAGTGAATGAGAAGTTTGGAAGTGGAGACAGTGAGTGTTTACTTGCTCAAGAAACTTGACTGAAAGGGAAGGGATGAGAATAGAACTCTGAGCCACAAGGGTCTGGAGCAGGGATTGGCGAATGACAGCCTGTGGGCCAGCCCATGGCCTGTTTTCGTGAGTAAAGTTTTATTGGAAAACAGCCATATCCATTCACTTATGTATGGTCTTTATGTTTTCACATGTCAGTGGCATGGTTCATTCAGTAGTTGCAACAGAGACATGTGGCCTGCAAAGCCTAAACTACTTTCTATCTGGCCCTTGGCAGAAGATTTTGGACCCCTGATATGGAGCAGTGGCTCCTAAAGTGTGGTTCCTGGCCCAACAGTGTCAATATCACCTAGGAACTTAGAAATACAAGTTCTTGTGCAACATCCCAGACCTACTGAATCAGAAACTTTGGAACGGTAACCAGTAGTCTATTGCATTCAGCATTCCAGGTAATTCTGATGTACCTTAAAGTTTGAGAAGCACTGGGACAGACTGCAGATGGAAAGATTAACTTTTTTTTTCAAAAAAAAATTAATTTTATTTTCAAGTAGTTTCACATAAACTGGTTTGTCCCTTCCATCAACGGAACAGTTTCACTTAAGATAATGGCCTCCAGTTCTATCCACGTTGCTACTTGACTTCTGATGAACATTATTTCCATATATGCACATAAGTGTTGATTCATTACTTCCAGTTTAAAGGTGAGTACGTGTGGTGTTTGTTTTGCCATTCTTGTGATGGAAGAATGGGAGAACTGGATCTGTTCCCAACATTGACATTAATTAGTTAGATAATAGTAACCAAATCTCTTTTCCTTATTTAACCTTAGTTTCCTCATTGAAAAAAATTTTAATTTTTAATTATTATGGGTACTAACAGTTGCATATATTAATAGGGTACATGTGATGTTTTGATATAGGCATACAGTGTGTATTAATCAAATAATTGGGGTATCTATCATCTCTAGCATTTATCATTTCTTTGTGCTAGGAACATTCCAATTCCACTCTTTTAGTTATTTTAAAGTATACCCTCGCTCAGTGTTGATTATAGTCACTTTGTTGTGCTATCAAATATTGTTCATTCTTTCTGACTATCTAACTATATTTTTGCACCCATTAACTATCTCCAGTTGTGTCTGGTAACCATCATTCTACTGTCTGCCTCCATGAGTTCAATTGTTTTACTATATAGCTCTCACATATGAGTGAGAACATGTGAGATTTATCTTTCTGTGCTTGGCTTATTTCACTTAACATAATGTTCTCCAGTTCCATTTATGTTTTGCAAATGGCAGGATTTTGTTCTTTTTTATGGCTATGTAATATTCCATCGTGTATATGTACACAATTTCTTTATCTATTCATCTGCTGATGAACACTTAGGTTGATTCCAAATTTTGGCTGTCATGAATAGTGCTGCAATAAACGCGGGAGTGCAGGTACCTTTTCAATATACCAATGTCCTTTCTTTTGGATATATATCTAGCAGTGGGATTGCTGGGGTATATGGTAGTTCCATTTTTAGTTTTTTGAGGGCCCTCCATACTGTTCTCCATAGTGGTTGCACTAATTTACATTCCCACCAGTAACGTGCAAGTGTTTCACTTTCTCCACATCGTCACCAGCATTTGTTATTGCCTGTCGTTTTGATAAAAGCCATTTTATTTTATTTATTTTTTACTACATTGATCAATGGCTGAAATCCCACTGGGGTAAGTGAACTCATCAAAGGACAGCTACTGCCTGGGGAGTAGAATTGATTGAATTCCAACCTAAAGGGTATACTTCTTAAAACCAGGGCCCAAGGCCTCTGAAAACACATTGACAAAAAACAGTGGTGAAGGTTCATTTGTCCTGTGATATCCTCAGGAGTTCAGTGGTACTATTTGTATAAAGTGGGATGAGCACCACTCTGCTGTGGCTAACGTCTCTTGAATATGCTAATCATTCAAGGCTAGAATTCTCTTCCACTCATCCCTCATTTTCTGGACCGAATGTGAAGGGCTGGGGTATAAATGAGCCCAGATCCTGGACTCCTGCTGTGGGTTGGCATAGGGTAGATAAAAATCCTATGTCTATTTGGATGTCTATGAGAGAGACAGGTGGGAGACCACCCTCGAATGATACCCAGACTAGCTTGCGATCTGTCTTAGGCTATTTGGTGTGTATTCATTCTAGTTGTCATGTTTTAACATCTAATAAATGACAATCTGCACTCTGCTTTGCACACAGGCTCTTATATCAAGGGCAGCTCTTTAAATGTCTATGGTTCATAATCATGTCTCATCTGAATCTTCTTTTCCTCAGGCTAAACAAACTTCTTTTCCTTCAACTCTTCCTTATGTGAAAATTTTCAACGGGACATGATAATTTCCACCTCACCAGCCATGAACATTTCAATAGAATAAACGGGCAAAGGATATAACAATCATAAAAATTTAAAGCATTTAAAATGTTTGCTAGCCATGTATGAAAAGTTTTAACTGGCTGATAAACAAAGAACTCCAAGTTAAAAAGGTATACCTGTCAGCTTGGCAAAAGTTAAGATGATTACTATACCCAGTATTGGTGAAGCTATGGGAAAAAGCATTCTCACATGAGGTTGGTAAGAAAGTGAAATGTAATTCTGGAAACAGTTTGGCAAAAGTCACTGCAAGCCTTAAATATGTGCATACCAGCAATTCCACTTCTAGGAATTCAGCCCGAAGAAATAACCAGGCAAGCTGTATATACACAGATGTTCACCTCTACACTGTTTATAATAGCAAAATAGCAACAAACAATGTCTGATACTAGGGAACTGGTTAAATAAATTATGATACAACCACATAAAAGGATGATGTAGCTCTACATTGAAATGGAAAGATAGTCACAATATATTTGGGGGAGTAAATTATGAAACCAAAAGAATAACATGATGTTGTTTTTGAAGGCTATGTATTAAACTGTTAGTGGTAGTTATTTTTGACTGGTAGGATTATGGGTGGTGATATTTCCTTTTCTGCATCTCTATGTCTAATTCTCCCCCAGTAAACAAGTATTACTTGGATATTAAAGAAAAATTAAAAGTTAAAAATGTTTGCTAATTTCATAGGCAAATATGCCTCTTGATTTATCTTTTTGATTTCTAGTGAGTTTAAACAATTTTTCATGTTTATTCATTATTTAATAAAATATAAAGTCCTGCATTTTTGGAAGAAATGTTATAGTTGTAAGGGAACTCAACACCTTCCAAGTTGAATAAGTTTAGTGCTCACATTTTTTGAGGACCAGTAAGTCCAGGGAGGTTATATGATTTGCCAAACTTGGGACTGAATGAGACCTACGGCTCATGTCTGGCCACTGAGGCCATTGAGTTTCCTGTTACATTTTGTTGTCTCCCTCAGATCAGGGTCTTGGTACCTCATGTATGCTCCCTGGCAATATTAAGTCTTCTATTGTATCAATTCAGAGATTAATCTGTGATGCATAATTACTAATGATTAGTTTTGGAGGTAATTTTAAGACAGATGCTGGTTTACACAATTTTTTTGTGAGGGGAGTTTAAGAGGAACATTCATTGTACAGTAAAATCTGTACAATGAAAGGAAGAACTTGGGATTTGGGTCAGAGGACTTTGGCGTGACTCTAGCTGTACCATTCTCTAGCTATTGGTCCCTGGGAAAGTTACTTAAATTCTTCTGAACATTTTTTTGTTTGGTTTTTCTGATACAGGGTCTCTCGCTCTATTGCCTGGACTAGAGTGCAGTGGTATCATCATAGCTCACTGCAACCTCAAACTCTGGGCTCAAGTGATCCTCCTACCTCAGCCTCCACTCCAGAGTACCTGGGACTACAGGTGTGCACGACCATGCCTGGCTAATTTTTATATTTTTTGTAGAGACAGGGTCTTGCTCTTGCTCAGGCTGGTCTCCAACTCCTGGCCTCAAATGATCCTCCCATCTTAGCCTCGCGGAGGGCTAGGATTATAGAAATGAGCCACTGCACCCACCTGAACTTTTTATATAAATGGTCAAGAGTATCTATTATACTTCGCAAAGTTGTAAAAAGGATTAATGTATGAAAAAGACCAGTAAAGTCCTAAAATAAATTTTATATATCTATTTATCCTCACTTTTTATAAAAAAGGATTTGAGAAGTCAGTGTATATCACATTTGTTGTTTTCATCATGGTTTCTATAATTACACTAACTCTGTGGGATGGTTGGTTGTCAAGGTGGATTGCAGAAAGCAAGCATAAATATTTATACACAACCTTTTTCAGAGAGCTGGGGGGAGAGGACCCTCCTTGAGGAGAAAAATTTTTCTCAGCCACCCAGAGTTAAGAGTGAATCTGTCAGTTATGTTGGGGCAGGATAATCATCTGGACCGGACTTATAATTTACTAAGAGTCAAACGCTTAGTCTGGGGAAAATGTATCTATTAGTGAAGAGAACCTTCTGGGGGATACATAAATGAAGAGGGTGGACCCTCCATTAGACTTTGAACTTCTGGAAGTCAGGGATTGTGTCTTTCCTGTTTGCTGCTGGAGCACCAGTGCCTGGCCCAAGCCAGTAAAGTTTAGTTGTATGAGTAACTTTTAACACTTGGGCTATAACTTGTCAAGGTGCTAGGTGTGTTGTGCTGAGCTCTTATGGGTCATTTTAACTTGAAATCTAATTTCCTTCAGTTCCGGAAAATTTGTCTGCATTATTTCTTTGATAATGTCTTCTCCTTTGTTTTTTTCTGTTTTTTTGTTTTGGAATTTCTATTAGCTAAATGTTAGATCTTCTGTATTGATACTCTCACTTTTCCTTTTTTCTCTTGTTTTCTGGGTGACTTTCTCAACTTTGTCTTCCAGCTTTTCTATTTAATTTTTTCTTTTATCATATTTTTAAATACTAAGATTTTTCATAGTCTCTGAATATCTAAATATTCCTTTACCCCCCACACCCCATGGCATCATATTCTTGTTTAATGAGTCTAGTAAGTTTTTAGAAAAATCTCTCTGAAGATACTAGTTATAGTTTTTTGAGGGAGAGGACTTCTTTTTAAATTTCTTGTACTGTTTCTAGTTCTTTGGGCTTCTGCCTCTTCTTTTTTTTGTGTGTTTATGTTGGTCTCTGTTTTAAATATTGGAGGTTTTTCTGAAATTCCTGGTGATCCTTGGCTACCTGCTCATGTTTAAAAATGAGGCACTAAAAAGCTGATTGAAAGCTATGCATTCATGGCAGAGCTTGACAACTGATGGGGTGGACTTCACTGTCCACCCAGCTGATTAGCAGGGGATCTTAAATGTCAGTATTTTTTTGTAAGGCCTGTATATTTTCCTAGAGTGGAATCATTTTTTCTCTTGCCCTAGTGGAGTGTAGTAGATTTAGTCTCCCTCTCTGCATTTTTAAAGCTGATGAGGAGAAAGTGAGTTGGAGGTTTCTCATTGTTCTAAACTGCTGACTTTTATTTACTGTTCTCATTTTAATAAGGTACCTCATCCTTACTCTCAGAAATCAGGATCTCTAGATGACCTCAAAATTAATATAAACCAACAATGGGATGCAGCAAATAAAATTAAATGAGGTAGTATTTCTGAAAGCACATTTTAATCTAAAAACAAATTAATGTAAGTACTCTTCTTACTTAAAAATATAACCATCTTGAGCCTTATAATATTCTATTCATGGCATTAGCCTTAGAGTATCTATTTATGGTATTTATGGTAGAGTACTTATTTGCGGTATTAGGCTTAGAGTAGCTTATTAATGGTATTTATAATCCTATTGTACTTTATCCTGGGCCTGCCATCTTAAAGAAAAGTGTTTAGCTTTTGGTGACACATTTTATTTTATTTTATTTTGAGACAGAGTCTCACTCTGTTGCCCGGCCTAGAGTGCCATGGCATCAGCCTAGCTCACAGCAACCTCCAACTCCTGGGCTGAAGTGATCCTCCTGCCTCAGCCTCCCAAGTAGCTGGAACTACAGGCATGTGGCACCATGCCCGGCTAATTGTTTCTATATACTTTTAGTTGTCCAGCTAATTTTCTTTCTACTTTTAGTAGAGATGGGGTGTCACTCTTGCTCAGGCTGGTCTCGAACTCCTGAGCTCAAACGATCCACTCGTCCTGGCTTCCCAGAGTGCTAGGATTACAGGCGTGAGCCACCACGCCCGGCTAGGTGACACATTTTAAAAGGCCACTGATGAACTGAAGGAGGGTGGTGAGGATAGTGAAGCATTTAGAGCAGAGGTTGGCATACTACAGCCTGTGGGTCCAACCAACGCCTGTTTTTATAAATGGAATTTTATTGGAACACAGCCACACCCTTTCATTTGCATATTCTCTACAGACACTTTCATGCTAGATATGCAGAGTTGAGTAGTTGTGACAGAGACTGTATGGCTTGCACAATCTAAAGTACTTATCATCTGGGCCTTTTAAGAAAAAGTTTGCCAGACTCTGATCTAGAGGCCACATTCTATGTTGCATGCTTAAAGAAAGGGGAAATTTAGGTCGGACACAAGATGATGAAAGAGATATAAAATAGATAATAAGAATAATGTCTAATATTTATGCATGCCTGGCAATTGTATGCACATATTATCGTACTTAATAGGGATTAAGGCTCATCTTCCTGATTAGGTTATGTGTTCTGCAATGTCGGGTTTATAACTCCAAAATGTAGAGTGGAGCCTAGCAGGTATGGGCTTTAGATGAATGTTTATGGAACTAAATGAACAGGGCGATGATGTAGAAGAGATGAAGGCCCCTTCTTGGAAGTCAGAATAGAAATTTCAGGGAGGCCGATTTCAGGTCATCAAGAAAAGCTGCCCTCAGGTCATATCAGCTTGCTCTGAGGTAGTGAGATATCTATACCTGAGAGAGGTTCATGAAAGCCTGGTGCCCACCTAGTTGTTCATTGCTGTTATGTAGGGGTTTCTTGCCTAGGGTAGCAGGTTGAACTAAATGAAGTCTTGGCTTCTAGGATTCTATCACTCAAACTAGGAAGGGGAAGACTAAAATTCAAAACTTAGTGTTGATGTAGTTCTTTTTCCACTATATCATGCCTCTTCCCTTGGAATTTCCACAAAAGGAGCAAGAAGGAGATTGGTATAGTAGAGAGAACATCACAATGAGCATCAGGAAATCTTGGGTTATAATTCCACTTCTGCAACTAATTTACCATGTGAGCCTCGCAAACCTTTTAATCTCTCAGGGCCTAAGTGTCCTCAAGTGAGGGGCTGGATTAGATAATCTCTGAATTCTCTTTCAGTTCTAAAATAATTTTATCCAAGGATTAGGAGGGCCCCTCCTAGTGAAAGGGCAGGACAGACTAGTTCAAACAAGATGCTTCCCTGTCATGTGTTGCCAGAGTCAGGGGTTTTGCTTTTAAAAATATTTTACCCACCTCCTGATCCTATCCCAGTCTTAGCTGCTCAGTACCCATCCCTTTTCTGTATCCCTGTTCCTATCCTGCTTTAAAGTTCTTCTTACTTGGGAAATTAGGTTAAATCAGGCTATAGTTTTGGCCTTTCTTTAGCACGTTGAAGGCAAGCTCTTTCTTGTTAAATTTCTGCTAATTTGGCTGGTGAAGAACTTGGAGCTGTTCAACCCTTGGAAGGTTGGAGATATTAACATTGACCTCAGAAAGGTGATTGGACCTCCTTTATTTAGGGCACTAAACGCAGAGAGCTCATATTTCTCATGGGGGAACATTTTATTCCTGGTGGAAGCAGTTTCAGCTCCTGGTATGATATCTCTACCCATTTCTCCATTTCGGTTCTTTAACTAGAGAACTTGGACCTAAATCCTTTTCAAAAATTATGGCAAAATTCAACCTTAAATGGACCCTCATCTAGCAGCACTTTTCCTATTCTCCATCCAAATCAACATTGACTACTGTGGTCTCCAATTACCTCTAGGCTTTTGTTTGAACTGTTCCAATGTTTGGAAATTTCATTTGACTTAAGTGCTTAGTAGTCAACTAGTTTATAGTTGCCCATATTCCACACTATATTTGACCATATATCTCATATTAATTCTGAGTAGCCCTAAAAACTGCAGTGTCATGTTAAGAACTCCTTTTAGTCCAAGGCATGTCAATATGTGTTGCCAACTTCCAACTGATTCTCATCCAGGAGATTAGCAAGGCCGCCACATGGTGTTCTTTTTTACAAAACATTATTGCCTGCATTATAGCTGGGACTTGATGTGGTGACATTAATCCCAAATCTGCGGAATGGTACTCTTAATTCTGCTTGGGTGGAGAGCAACTTGAGCTCTCCGCATAAGCCTTTTATTTTAGGAATACCATCCTTTGTCATCATTTCTATTAGGAATCTTAGTCAGTTGCTAGGAATTTTATTTCTCTCCCAAAAAATAATATTTTCTCTCTTTTCACATTGAGATGCCCAAATAGCTCTCTTCTTTAGGGAATAATCTCTAGCATTGATCTAGTAGCTGAATTCCCTCCCCAGACATGTTTTAATTATTCATTAAGAAGCTATAGGAGTTCCAGCTAAAAAGGGAGCCTGGCTAGCAGCCCCCCATGAAGTCTTTCTCAACTTTCCTACTAAAATGCCTATAAAGACAAAGAACAAAAGATAACAACTGAAAAAATAAAAGCCATGGCCAGCATAATTTCAAAATTGGGGACGAATCTATACTAATTGGAAAAAGCAAGATTGAGACAAACCTACCTAGGTCTCTTTCTATGGCACATTGGCCAACTTTACTATATGATGCAGAAACCCTTTGAAATGAGGATGAAAGGTACTGGGTCCTCTCCATATTCATACTAAGAGATTTGGGGTGGGTATTGATCAGAAACTGGGCGTATGGGCTTTTACCCATGTGGGTTGATTTGTGAGGCTAGGGGTGTTGTCATATCATTCTATATCCAGAGAAATTAAAATTTTCAGAAAACAACTTGGATGATGATAAGTCAGTTTTGGCCATAAGTGGGAGGACTTGTGGAGGCATGTTGCATTTTCAGAGGACAATATCTTGCAGGTAAAGCTCTTATAGGTTGAGTTGGAAACCAAAACACCCCATCACCACCCTGACCACCACCTGAACAACAACAATAACAATAGCAACAACAAAACAACAATCACAAACCCTGGTAACAGAATTCTGGGAGTCATAGATTTTTATGTACACTACAGGTGCACAGTCTCAGGAAATCAGACAGTGTTCATGGAGCAAGATGGAACCTCAGCAGAAGAGAGGTGCATTAGATGAAGTCGTGTAGAAAACTGGGCTTTGGACCAGATGCTGTGCACATCTGATAGAATATAGCCAAGGGTACTTCAGCTCTCTTTTCTTGATAAATACCAAACTTGAATAGATTTCAAATTGTTCCAAGTTAAATAAGGAGGGAGAAAAACCACATGGAGTCTGTGAAAAAGATTTTACTGCAGGGGAAGAGAATGTCTAGAAAACATAGAAGGAGAGCACATCTCTGAAATGATTTAGTGGAGGATCTAGAAACTGGAGGATTTCAGGGAACTATTTGGCCTCCTCCATAGAATACAAAAGATATCAATAATTAAAGGGCAGAGAGTAAATATATGGATAATTAGTATTCCTGAAGAAAATACTTAAATGGAATGAAAGCAATGATTAAAAAGCAGAAGCAATGATTCATGAGCAGAAGTAAGACCCAGATTGAAAAAAAATCATTGTTTTCCAGGCAAATCAATGAACAAAGGCACACACAATGATGTATCCTGGCAACGATTTTAATTCATAATGATAAGAAAAAAACTTGCATAAGGATGTAAGCAGAAGAAACAGACCACCTAAAAATATAACAAAAATCTGGCTATTCTCTGGCTTTAACTCTGAAAGCACAAATTTAGAAGAAAATGAAGTAGTATATACAGAGTTTTGAGAACCAAAGTTGTAATTTACTGCTTTTATACCCAGCCTAGTCATCTTTAACTTGTGAAATAACAAAAAGACATCTCAAATATACAAGGATTCAGAGATATGTAACCTCCTTGAAAATAATTACTTGAAGGAAAAGCCTAAGAATGGAGAACTTATGCTGGAAAAGGATTATCCTCAGATCTGAAACTGATTAAAGTCTATGGCCATACCACCCTGAACGCGCCTGATCTCGTCTGAAACTGATTAAAATAGGGATATGTCCAAATCTGTGTTAATAAAAATATTTTAGTCATAAAATCCTTTATCTAGAGGAAATCTTCTTTGAAAACCAAAATATAAATAGCTACCATAAAAAAAGAACTAGTCCATCTAAAAAAAGCTACAAAACAAGAATAGTAAGAAAACACGCAAACAGAAAACAAAATGAAAGAAAAAAGATTTGATATGCCAGTTGTAAACTGTAAATAATTGAGATAAACTACATATTAAAAGATAAAAATTATCATATCATTTTTTAAAAAACTTATGAAATTCAAGTTCTATTTGTAGAAATATACCTAAAGCAATGTGATACGAGGAATTTAAAACAAAAAAGAATCATTTTATTTTAATAAGGGTACAATTCCAAATGAAAATATATTCAAGTAGACCAAATAACATTCCTTTGAGATATGTAGGGAAAAATGGAATGCACTATATGGGGGAGGGACACGCTTGTAGCCCTGGCTTGGGCGGGGCAAACACATTACATGTAACCAAAATGTTTGTACCCCCATAATATTCTGTATAAATTAAAAATGTGATGTAAACAGGTGGAAAACCATACCATGCTCGTGGGTCGGTAGAATCAACATTGTTAAAATGTCTATACTACCCAAAGTGATCTACAGATTCAATGCAATCCCTATTAAAATACCAACATCATTCTTCACAGA
>NW_012136969.1:2254064-2297883 GCF_000956105.1 Propithecus coquereli | reverse complement strand
TTCTACTCTTTTACATTTTCTATTCTTCATATCTTTTATCTCTATTTGGATGTAAAGCTCCCATTTTTTTCTTTAACTGTTAATTGAACCTTTGCAAATTACCTCCAAAAGAAAAACCTTTACAGATATTAATGGCAGAAATTATACAAATTTCATTCTTGACCACTATACATTAAAAATAGAAATTAACAATTGTATTTAAATAACAAAAATTCAACCATTCGAGAATTAAAAAAAACTCACTCTCCTAAATAATTCCTGTGGCACACACAAAATTAAGAGTATAAGTTTAAACAGCAAACTGCTTAAAACAATGTTTCTAAATTTTCTAAGCTCAGGCCTTTTTGGGTAGAAAAATTTAGCCAAGTATTACTTGAAAAAAATTTTGTATTGAGGTATACTATACATACAATAAAATATAAGTATTATTTGAGGTACAATTGCAATTCATACATGCAATAAAATATCAGGTATAATTTGAGGTATTTTGACAATGTATGTACCTGTGGTGTATATTTAACTTTATAAAAAATGGACAGAGTCTTCAAAAGTAATTGTTAAATTGTACCAGCAGTAAGTGAGAATTTTAGCTGCTCCCTGTCTTTGCCAATATTTGCTATTTACTTTAAAAAATTTTAATTCTAGTAAGTGTGACATGGCAATCCCATTGCCTTTTTAACTTACATTTGCCTTGATGATGACATTGAAGACCTTTTCATGTGCTTATTGGTTATTACATATCTTTAAGTCTCAATTTTTATGTACAGGCCTACGTCGGAGATATTGCAGATTTAGTTCCAGACCCCTGCAATAAAGCAAATATCGCAATAAAAAGAGTCACACAATATTTTTGGTTTCCCAATGCATATAAATGTTATGTTTAGCCAGCACAGTGACTGACATGTGCCTCTAGTCTCAGTTACTCAGGAGGCTGCGGTGGGAGGATCACTTGAGCCTAGGCATTTGAGTCCATCCTGGGCAACATAGCAAGACCCTGTCCCTAAAAACAATCATATGTTTACCCTATATCGTAGTCTATTTAGTGTGAAGTAGAATTATGTCTAAAAAATGTACTACCTTAATTAGAAAATACTTTAATCCTAAAAAATGCTAATGATCATCTGAGCCTTCAGTGAGTCATAATCTTTTTGCTGCTGGAGAATCTTGCCTGGATATTGATGGCTGCTGACTGATCAGGTAGTCACTAAAGGTTGTAAATGTTGGGCAATTTATTAGACTGTGGCAATTTATTAAAATAAGACAACAATGAAGTTTGCTACATTGATTGATTCTTTCTTTCATGAAAGATTTCTCTGTAGTATGTGATGATGTTTGATAGCATTTTACCCACAGTAGAACTTTCAAAATTAGAGTCAGGCGTCTTAAACCGTGATGCTGCTTTATCCATTAAGTTTATGGAATATTCTAAATCCTTTGTTGTCATTTCAAAATATTCACAGCATCTTCACCAGGAGTAGATCCCATCTCAAGAAACCACTCTTTTTGCTCATCCATAAAAAGCAACTCCTCATCCGTTCAAATTTTATCATGATATTGGAGCAATTCGGTCACCTCTTTAGGCTTCACTTTTAATTTTAGTTCTCTTGCTATTTCTACTACCTCTGCAGTTGTTTCTTCCACAGAAGTCTTGAACCTCTCAAAGTTATCCATGAGGGATAGAATCAACTTCTTCTATACTCCTGTTAATGCTGATATTTTGACTTCCTCTCATGAATAACAAATGTTCTTAATGGCATCTAGAATGGAGGGTCCTTTGCAGAAGATTTTGTATTTACTTTGCCCAGATCCATTAGAGGAATCACTGTCTATGACAGGTATAGCCTTACAAAATGTATTTCTTAAATAAGACAACTTGAAAGTTGAAATTACTCCATGATTCGTGGGCTGCAGAATGGATGTGTTAGGAGATATGAAAACAACATTAATCTCCTTCTCCATCTCCATCAGAGCTCTTGAGCATTATCAATAATCAATAATATCTTGAAAGGAATCTTTCCTGAGCAGTAGGTCTCAACAGTGGACTTAAAATATTCGGTAACCAGACGTGCTGTCATCTTGGCTTTGTTGTTCCATTTATAGAGCATAGGCAGAGTAGATTAGCATAATTCTTAAGGGCCCTAGGATTTTCAGAATGGTAAATGAGCACTGGCTTCAACTTCAAGGCACCAGCAGCAGTAGCCCCTAACAAGAGAGTCAGCCTATCCTTTGAAGCATTGAAGCCAGACATTGACTTCTCTTCTCTAACTATGAAAGTCCTAGATGACTGCTTCTTCCAATCAATATAAAGCTGTTTTGTGTATACTGAAAATCTGTTGTTTAGTATAGCCACCCTCATCAATGATCTTAGCTAGATTTTCTGGGTATCTTGCTGCAGCTTCTGCATCAGCACTTGCTGCTTCACCTTGCACTTTTTTGTTGTGAAGACAGTTTCTTTCCTTAAACCTTATGAACCAACCTCTGCTAGCTTCGAACTGTCTTCTGCAGTTTCCTTGCCTCTCTCAGCCTTCACAGAGAGTCTGGGCCCTCCTCTGGCTTAGGCTTTGACTTAAGGGAATGTTGTGGCTGATTCAATTTTCCACCCAGGTCACTTAAACTTTCTCTATGTCAGCAATAGGTTGTTTCTCTTTCTTATCATTTGAATGTTCACTGGAGTAGCATTTTTAATTTCTTTCAAGAACTTTTCCTTTGCATTCACAACTTGACTAACTGTTTAGCAGTCAAGTAGTAGTTTAGTAGGCCTAGCTTTTGGCCTATCTTGGCTTTTGACATGCCTTCCTCACCAAGCTTAATCATTTAGTTTTTGACTTAAAGGGAGAGATGTGTGACTCTTTCTTTTACTTGAACACTTAGAGGCCATCGTAGGGTTATTAATTGTCCTAATTTCAATATTGTTGTGTCTCAGGGAACAAGGAGGCCCAAGGAGAGGGAGAGAGATGGACAACAACTGACTAGAGGAGCGGTCAGAATGCATATAGCATTTGTTGATTAAGTTTGCCATTTTTTATGGGCGTGGTTTGTGGGGACCCAAAACAATTACTATAGTAACAGCAAAGATCACTGATCACAGATCGCCATAACAGATATAATAAAAATGAAAAAAATTGAAATACTATAAGAATTATGAAAATATAACACAGAGACATGTCATAAGCACATGCTATTGGAAAAACGGTGTCAACAGACTTTCACAACCTTCAATTTGTGAAAAACACAGTATCTGTGAAGCACAATAAAGTAAAATGAAATACAATGAGATGTGCCTGTATTTATTTTATTACTGATTTATAGGAGTTCTTTTATAAATTCTGGATATATCTATAATATTACAACACATATGAAACAATACATCCTGGATATAGCTACAATATTATAACAAATATGTGTGTTGTAAATATTTTCTCCCAGTCTAAGGCTTATATTTTTATTTTATAGTATCTTTTGATGGGCAGAAATTTTTGTTGTCTTAAAGTCCAATTTGGTAATATAATATTCTATAGTTAGTGCTTTTTGTGTACCGTATGTTTGGCTATACCAAAGTTGTGAATATATTGTATTTTATTCCAGAAGCTTTATTTTGCTTTCCACTTTTAGATATATTACCTATTTTTATATATTAATTTTTATATTTGGTGTGAGGTGGGGGTTGAAGTTCAATTTGTTCATTGCCCTTATGTAGTGTTTTTTTCACCACTTTTTGAAAGAGTTTTCCTTTCCCCAGCAATTTGCCTTGGCACCTTTGTTGAAAATCACTTGACCTCAATGTACAGGTCTGTTTATGATTGGTCTTTTCATCTGTCCTTATAAAAGTGTGACATACAAGTATTGATTACTGTAGCTTTGTAGTGAGTCTTGATATCAGGTATTATAATTTCTCTTTTTGTCCTATTTTTTCAAGTTATTTTGGCTATTCTAGGTTTATTGTAATTCCATATAAATTTTAGAATCAGCTTATCAATTTCTTGGAAAAAAAACCTACTGTGTTTTGATTGGCAGTAAATTAAATCTACATATCGATTTGGAGATAATTGTCATTTTAACAATATTGAGTCTTCTAAACCATGATCGTGATTTATCTTTCCACACTTTTAGCTCTTTTAAAATTTCTCTGATATATTTTTCAATATTCAGTGTAGAGAGAGGTCTTGCACATCTTTTGTTAACATTATATGGTTTTGAAACTGTTATAAAGCTATCATTTTCATTTTTTCCAATTGCTAGCATGCATAAATATAATTGATTTTGCGTATTTGCTTTGTATCTTGTTTTGGGATATAATATAATTGCCCAATTGCTGGTATATGGAAATGCAGTCAATATCTATATATTCACTTAGTATACTGTAATCTTGCTAAATTCACTTACTAATTCTGGTAGTTTTATTGGTAGATTGCTTAGAATTTTCTACATATATCACCATGTCATCTGCAAATACATACAGTATTATATATATTTATCAATGCAATTACATACTACATTTTTCTTTTTCAGTATTGCAATGAAATTTTTAGTTTCAGCCTTCTTCACACTCAAAGCCTGAAAACCTTTCTACAGGTCTTTTTGGAATCAACAGTTTTGTATAGCATCATGGTAATGCACTGCTTTTCATTCCTGTTCATCTGACCATAACTACTATTCATTTTTAGAATTGACAGTTTAATTTGAAAGCATATTAAAAGAGGTTCAGTTGTTTTTTTCTACCAGGTTGAACTAATAATTTTTTTTCTTAATTGAAGTACATATAGCTGGATCACAATTAATATCTCTAGAAAGTCAGCCAGAATTGGTTACATTCCCATTCCTAGCTTTGGAAGCTCTATTGCCTATCTGAGCAATTGGTCAATTTCTACTACCTTTAATTGTATTGCCTTGTATAAGACAGAAAATCATCTGCATACACAAAAATTTTCATTTCAGTGCAGCTACATGGTGTGATATTTTAGATGATTTTTAAAAATGAAAATGCAGAAATTATTTTAAAGCTAAAATTTAACCCCATGTTGGGCTACTACAATGCAAATAATTCATCTGAGGTGACAACCGAATGAACATACCTGGCATGCATGGCTAAAATCACATGTATGTAGCAACTACACCTGTGACTCAATTTACATCTCTATTTGGCCACTGCCAAATTTCTTGGACATCTATTGAAAGATATAATCAAATTTCAGAAAAGTTAAGGTTTGAAAATAGCACTCATAAATTGTAAAATGGAAAAACTGTAGAATTGCTCAATGAATTAAAGAGCTGTCTGTCTTTTTAGAAGCAATAAATAAAGATATGACCTTTTGGCAAGTGTATTCAAGGAAAAGAAAAAATTAGAAATGCAGATTATTAAAATAATTATTAAAGAATACCATGTCAAGGCTTTTAAAAGTCTGCATAAAATTAATGATTTCCTAGAAAAAGATCTATTACCAAAATTACCTTGAATAGAAAACTTGAATATTCAGTAACCACTAAAGAAATTATAAAAATTTCTAAATAACTAGCTTCCAGAAAGGCCCTACACTAGATGGATTTACAGGCAATCTTTTAACAATGTTCAGTGAGTGGTTAATTCCTATGTATAAACTGTTCCATAATAAATGATAGTAAACTTTTCAACTAATTTCATAAAGCTAACAGAACAATTACACCAAAACCTTAGAAATACTATAATGGATACAAGCTATGTTTATTAAAAAATTTTTTAAAAAATTAGAGATAAATCTGCTGGGGGCAAGAAACGATTATTTTTTGTTTGTTTGCTTCTATTTAATAGACTAAGAATCAGATTCCTTGAAAGGTAGAATAAAACTGAACACATAATGGGTTGGTGGTGGAACCAGCCTTAAAACTTGTAACTTTTTAAAAAATTTACATTTTTTTCTTATTTAAGTAATATGTCACGGTCTTGTGTAACAAGATCGCTACTATGTATGTATATATATATATTTACATTAATGATTAAGAACTACTGGATTTAAAAATATAAGTAAAAATTCCTTGAGAATTGTTTCTCTGAAAAGGAGTGTAACTTTTAAAAGTTCAAACCATAGTGTTGGGAGGGCGCTTACAGATCCTTGACTCTATTCTCTGCTGAGTGCTAGTTGTCATCCCTTCTAACTCATCCTTTTATGTGAGTCCAGCCTTGGATCAACCACCTACAGTGGTAAGGAATCAATTATTTTCTGTGTCAGCTTATGGTGTGTTAGGATGGTGGCAGTTTTATTTATTCTCAGTCAGTGGTGACTCAGGGTTTGTTGGTCTCAAAGTGCATATAATTTGGGGGTTCCCGTTAAGAAAAAGAATACACAATTATGAATACAAAATTAAGTTGAAAATTACGTTGAACTCCTGGAGGAGTTCATGCAATAGAAGAGCCCTGAAGCTTCAGCTTCATCAGCGTCACAGAAAATTTGCCTCTTTTCTCGACTGTGTTAGCAGTTTTCCAAACTTTGTCATTTTGAGGCTTCTTAATTCTCTCTTCCTCTACCAGCTTTGACCTGGGGTTTCCAAATCTCTTTGTAACTATGCTCAGAAATAGGCACAAGATTGTAGGTATATTCTGACTAGTCTAGCATGGAAAAGGACTAGCGTTTCATTTTCTTTAAGAGCTTTTTACTTCTGTCACTGTAGTTGGTAATACTGGCTAACTTCTTAAAAGAAAAACACAATGCATGTCTTATGGCTCACTGAGAGAGAAGAATTTTATTCATTACTTCTCCTCCAGTCTCTTTAATGAATTCTTATTCAGATTATTCTTCTCATACCACAATCTGTCAACAACAGCAAATAATAATTAACACTACTGAGTATTTACTTATTGTATATATTAGGTGTCATTCTAAGCGCTTTATACATCTTAATTTATTTAATCCTCACAAAATCCTATGAGGCAGTTGCTACTATTTTCTTCATTTTATAGATTAGAAAATGAAGTACAGAGAGGTTAAAACTTTCCCAATACCCTTACTTCATACCATATGGAAAAAATGAACTCAAAATGGAGCAAAGACCAAAATAAAAACCATAAAACTCTTAGAAGAAAACATAGGTGGAAAGTCTTCATGACTCTAAAATTGGCAATGGAATCTTAGGTATGATAACAAAAGCACAAGTAACGAAAGAAATGGATAAATAGAACTTCATGAAAATTTAAAACATTGTTCATCAAAGGATACTATCAAGAAAGAAAAGAGAACCCACAGAATGGGAGAAAATATTTTCAAATTATATATCTGATAAGGTCTAGTATCAAAAATATATAAAGAATACTTATACTTCAACAAGACAACCACCTAATTAAAAATAGGCAAAGGATTTGAATAAATATTTCTCAGGAGAAGATATACAAATGGCCAATAAGCACATGAAAAGATGCTCAGCTCATTAATCATTAGGGAAATGCAAATCAAAAAACCCACGTGAATTACCACTACTCACCCACCAGGATAGCAACAACAACAAAATAATAACAGCAATAACAACCAAGAAACCAGAAAATAACAAGTGTTGGCAAGGATATAGAGAAATTGGAATCCTTTTACATTGCTGATGGGAATATAAAATGGTGCAGCCATCGTGGAAAACAGATTGGTGGCTTCTCAAGAAGTTAAACATAAACTTACTATATCACAAAGCAATTCTGCTCCAGTGCATGTACACCAAAGATGTGAAAACAGATGTTCACACAAAAACTTGTACTTAATTCTTAATAGCAACACTATTCGCAACAGCCAAAATGTAGAAATAATACAAATGTCTATCAGCTGATGAATGGATAAATAAAATGGATAATATCGTAATTTAAAATGGTAATTTTTATGTTATGTGTATTTTACCACAACAAAAAGGAAAATCTGCCAGAGGTCCCACAGCTGGTAGGTGGTAGAGCCAGGCTTCTATCCCAGGCTGTCTGGCTCCAAAGTTCAGGTACAGAAACCCACTCTAGTCTGCTGCTCAAACATTTACTGAGTGCCTTCTAGTGAGACTTAAATACTTAATATTATCTCCATGTTTTCTACCAAGACATATTCTCTCACTACTATGTTGTCTCAACTCCAACTCACTATACAATTGTCAACTAAAAATAAAATCTTGAAATTTCCATCAGTTGGAAATCTCAAAGTGTGACTTCTAAAAATTCTTCTTCACTCTTTACCAATCCTACGATAATCAGTACTCTTTTGATTGCACGTGATAAGACCCCTTCTAGTTTAGAGGGGAAGAGAAATTTAATGGAAGTCTCATAAAACTGCAAGATGGGCAGGGACAGAGGTGGGCCTTAGGGACCCCTGGAATCAGGGTCTCAGATATCTGTAGGCCACTTTCTTTGTCTTTATCTACTGTCTTTGCTTTTCATTCTGTATTGGATTTATTCTCTGACCCTTGATTTTTTCCATTAGGCTCTCAGAACATAGCTACTAGTTACTTTCAGGCTCATGTTCCAACTTTTCCTTTGAACGGCACTCCGTCTCTTCCTTTAGCTTCTGTTTGAAAAATCCTAGTGAAGACTCTGCTTGGCTTGGTTTCGCTACAGGACGATGCAATTGTTCAATAATTGCATGTATGTGTGTTTGTAGTAAGTATGAGCACTAAGATCGGCAGCCCCTCCTGGGACCATATTATTAGAGTGGTTGTAGTTCACCAAAAGAAGTGGTAAGAAAAGAAAACAAACAAACAAAAAAACCCCACTATACCTACTCAAATCATAAACTCATAACTCAAACGTAATGTCCATGAATAACATATGCATTTATATAACTTACCCATCTTGGCACTCTCTGTTGTAATTCTCTCTTGGACTATAAACCCCCAAACGGTGAGAAATCACTTGATTTAACTAATTTTCATAGTTTCTAACCACTGCTATGAAGAAAATCCTTTTCTCCATCCCATTTTCTATTGAAGATGTCATCATCTCTTCATCCTACCTACTGAAAAAGAGAGCTCCCAATACCCCCACACCTCCCTTTCATTTCTTAATCCATTTCAATTAGGCTTTTACACTCACTACTCCACTGAAACTGCTATTGTGAAGGTTGACAATGGTTTCTAAAGGTCAAATCCTATGGCCTCTTCTCAGTCTTGATCCTACATGACATAGTTTTCAGAAGCCCCTCTCTGTTCATATGTTGACAAGTTGACAACTTAGCCCATGTTATTGGCTCCACTTTTGTCTCTACCTTAGATTCTGGTATTTCTCAAGGCTCCTTGTGCACACTTCTCTCCTGGCTCTCTACTCCCCTCATGTCATATCTACCCCGTGGCTTTGCTCATGTCTGTAGGCATGTGGCTTCCATGTCTGTACGTACAGTCCTGACCCCTTCACTACCTCCTGAATGTCTTTATATGGACTCCCTATAAATACTACAACTTGAATGCTTATTTTATTTTTTAATTCATATCACACCTTATTTCTAAAGGAATCTTGGAGGATTCAAAGTACCCTTTTCTCTTCCTGTTAAAATCTTACTCCACTTTCAAGGGCAAGCTGAGAGTTGTTTCCTCTAGGAAGCCTCCCCACAATCTAATGAATTAAATCATCACTCGAGATCTTCTGTCATTTTCATTACATCATGGTCATAGATTTCTATTATGTAAAGTTGTGTTTGTATCCCCAAGGATTTGAGAGCTACTTGAAGGCAAGGACCAGCCTTTTCATTCTTCTGCCTTCAGCTGTCCAACTCTGAGCATAAGATCTTGCAGATAGCACTTGGAAACCGTTTTGTTTCTGGCCTCTGAATTGAACTAGAACACAGGGGCAGGGCTTGACGCAATAGGTAGCTTTAAAACATAAAGGGGAAGTGTTCTTTGACACAGCAGGGAGTAGAATTGTTACTCCTCTGGGCAAAATAATATAGAACATGAAAATACACATAGGTCCTACAAGAATTTAACCAAACTTAGTTTAGACAGATGCATAATATGTTTCCAGGGGAAAATGTGGACATGCCTTATCTTTCCTGTGTGGGCCATGGTTGACAATTACCACAATTTCTCAGGAGCATCCTGGCTCACACAGGACGTCTAGTCACCCATAGATTTGGCAACAATTCAATTATTCTGTTCAATTCAGATCACCAAGCTGGCTAATAGATGCTTTCCACTTCACTGCAATCTCTGGAGACACAAACGCTTGTCCACACCCCAGAATGAATCCAAGCTGAGGTTCAGCACAATTAGTTATTTGTTTCCTCTAACATCTGAACCTTGTGAGATTCAGCCACCTCCTGGGAACCAGCCGTCTGCCAATGAGCCATGAATAAAACAGAGAAGGTTCCAGCTGGCATCACCTGCTGTGTTTTGCCTTATTTCTCTACACACATTTCTAGACTTCTGAAATCCAGGGGCCTCTCTCAAGAGGACGCATGCCACATGGGCTGGGGCTCTGAGACCTTGATTCTGTTTTTGAATTTTTCATTTTTTGAGCCTCAGCCTGACTCAGCTATTAGACAATGGATGTAGGACTGCAGTCCTCATATTTTTGCATGGCTTTGACCTCTGGCCACTCTCACATTCAAGTCCTTTCTGGGTCGCCCCCTAGATATTATTAATCTTCTGATCATAAAAATATCTCTGTATAAGAGCTCCTCTATTAAGAATACCTATACTCTGCCAAGATTTCTCTCTTGTCCTATAATATGGCAGTTTGGGTTCATTTTCATTAAACAGCTGTAAGCCATGATATTGTTGGGGTTTCACTGCTCCCCTTTCCTTTGCAATTATAATACCTCTCTGTGAAGACATGGATGACCCTTTCTCCTTATTTCCACTGCCACTGTCTTAGTTCAACCTCAGTTGTCACAACAGCTCACCTGCTCTCTTAATGCCTGTCAAGGTTATAGTGGTTAAATGCCTGGATTCTGGAGTCAGACAACTTGGGCTTAAATCCTGGATCTGCCACTTACTAGCTGTGTGGCTTTGGATAAGTCACGCAGTCTCCCTGTGCCTCGGTTTCCCATCCAGGAAACTAAGGATAACAATTATACTCATCTCCTAAGGTTATTGGAATGATTAAATGGGTTAATGTGTAACATATAACATTCCAAGAGCAGTACCTTGCTTACACAAGAGCTGCAAAAGTGTTAGTTGTTATTTTTATCCTCCATACAATCCAAAACATTTTGCATGGAGCATTAGTTCAATTTTTGAATGAAAATAGGGTTATTTTGTAGCCATTCTTGAAAATAAAAGTGAGCTTCTTATAGGGAGGATGCATTAGAGAGGAATTCAGTAAAAATGAGGTCTTCTAAGTGCAGGTAATTCTCAGATATGAGACTGGAGAGGTAGATAAAAGATAAACTGCAGAGGACCTTCAACACATGGTAAAGGAGCTGAAGTTTATGATTCAGGCAGAGGAGAATGCCTGGGAGTTTGAGCTGAGAGTGACAATGAACACCGAGAGATTAATCTGTAGAAGTCCGTCTCATTTAAAGAAGGATAGGGCTTGTTTGAAAGGCCAGCCCTATAGAGCCTGAGTATCATTCAGTCATTAAAAAATTTCAATGGATGCCAGGTACTTGCTAGATGCAATAGTGAGTAATAGGGACACATTTATACCTCTATGGGGTTTATTATCTGGAGGGGAAGAGGCACAATTGTAAAACAAGCAGCTACAACAAAACATGGTAAATGCTACAGAGGGCATGGAGACTACGCCTCCCTCATTCATCCCACCCATTCTGCTTCACCGTGAAGGAGTGAAGTGTGGTGTGGGTGGGGTTGATCCCCCTTCTAACTCCAGGAGTGGGATCTGATAAGTGGAAGTCAGTTGTTTCTAACCCTGATGCACATTTCACCTACTTGGGGAGTTTAATAAAATTATAGACACTGGGACACCACCCCTAGAGATTAATTCATCTGGGATGTGGCCTGAGGATTGGTAGCATATATACAGATCACCGGGTGATGCTAATTTGCAGTCCCAGCTAAGAGCCACTGGTCTAATCAAACCAGGTACTCTTACTCCTCTTGCTAGCATGTTTTGCTTAGGAATTGTTCCAGAGATGGAGAACATAGACCCAATGCAGCCACAGCACATCATTGGCCCTGGCCATTGTGACTTGTTTAAGGTGTTCATCAGAGTGAACCTTAGTACTTTTGTTAGATGGTTCTCTGAAGTAGAACTTTCCTTTCCCTGGATAAAAGCAATGAAACTGTTCGTAATCATCTTGTGAAGCCAACTGTGGAGTCCAGCACAGCCAACAGACCAGCAGAGAAATAGGGGCTGGAGCCCTGAGCAAAGCATGCTTAATGCTTCCCTTCCTCTGGAATTTCTAGTTACATGAATCAGATAAATCTCCTCCAGTGGCTAAGCAGGTTTGAGTTAGGGTTACTGCTACTTGAGACTGCAGAGCACCAGTAAAAGCATTCTGACTGATCCAAGACATAATGTTATGGCAAGTTGAAGGTGCTTAACTCAGAAAAGATCATGGAAGACAAAAGTGGGTGCTGAGGAGGAAGAGGACACCCTGCTTGTAAATAGAGGGGCAATGTGACATATTTGAAAAAATAAAGCTTTAGAGTTGGACATGTCTGGTTTTCAATTCTAGTTCTGCCATTTACTGGTCTTTGACCTGTTATTTCCACAACTTTAAATTGGGAGTATTAATAGAACTTGCAGGACTATGATGAGGTTTGAGATTAATTATGAAACCAGTTCAGCCTAGTGCCTGCTGGTACGTTGTAGATGCTAAGAATATGAGGACTGTTGCCTTTTTGGTGGTAGCTGCTACCAGATAAATGGTGGTGACAGCTACTAGGTTCTGGGGTTAGGGTCTGGAAGCATAGGATGGGGCCCCTGAAGTCTTACCACGTGTAGATCTGATTGGGTGCAGACATGATTATGAGTAGCTGGAACAGGAAGGAAAGGACAAAAATGGAACAAAATATTGTGTGCTTTAAGGGACTATTTCTGGTAGGCAGAATTATCTGGGTGGATTGCCCTTTGGTTGTAGGCATGGTTCTACATAAGGAATCAGTGTTGCTCATATATAATGGGAAAACCCTCTTCTTTGTATGCTGTTGGATAAAATTGACAAATGTTTGCTATCCAGTTCATTCTTTTGTCAGTTATCAGAAGTGACCTTGCGATGGGTAAGTAACAACACTTTACCTCTAATGCCCGGTAGTCACATCTTCCAAGAAATGTACTCTAATCACCTTGAATGAATTTGGGAAATACTCTGGTGTCTGATGGAGACTTGAGAACCACACTATTCTTATCAGCAACACATTGATAAGCTTTTTCTTATGATGAGTTGCTTCTTCAGAAGATTACATATTCTATTATATACTACTTTTACTAATCTTAATTTTAGAAGACATATTTTTTATTTATCCTAGATGCTGGGGCAGCAAGATGTAAAAATTCGATGGTTCAAACTTCTCATCTGGAATTGAGCACTACAACCAGCTAGAGCGATTTATCAAAGGAGAGATTCCTGCCACCTACCCCAGCCGCCTGGATCCATCTCTTCTTCTATACGTGTTACTGCTATGGCTTCAGCTGCAATTAAAGCAAATTTAAAGAAATATAAGCAATTAGGTATAGATATCTTTTTCTTAACAAAACTTCATAATCTGTCATTGCCTGATAATATTTTGTCACTGCCTGATCTAACTTTTAATTGTTTTTTTCTTTTCTTCACTCTGCTCTAAGAATATTGTCTTATTTTCTCATACTTACACATGAAGACTGAACTCCTATTATGAGCGTTTCCCCCTCAGCCCTGGGTATGAATTGCCTTGCTAGCTCTTAGTACCCTGGTAAAAGTATATTTTCTGTGCAATTGACTTTTCTTAGGGACACAAAATTCTTTCTGCAGATTTTCTTATCTCCAGGATTGATTTCTGTGCTGTAGGAACAAGATTACCAAGGCAGGCATAAACTTCATGATTGTCATTTTCCAATCAGATAAAGGTTATAACTGGCTAACCATTTTATATTACTCCTTCTAATTTCATATGAGGGGGAAAAGCATGAGCTTTGGGTTCAAGACCCAGACTTATAATTTATGTCTGGGATCTAGGGTGGCTATTTAACCTCTCTGACACTTAGTTTTCTCATCTGTAAGTTATGCAATAACTTAGATCATAGGATTATTATAAATGTGAAATAAGGTGTATAAACCACCTAGCTTGGTACCGGTACATAGTGGGTATTCAAATTTTCATTTCCTGTGCTCTCTCACTCTTCTCTTTTGAGGCTTATATTTGAGGTAAAATTATTTGCACAAAATACTAATTATTAGAATTTAACCACTCTAACAGCTTGTAACAGACTTTAAGCCTTATTTTCAAAAGAATGATGCCTAATTTTTCTTGGGCTTAAACATAAAGTTCACTGTATTTATTAATTGCCACAGAATACTGAGAGAAGTGACAGTTAATAACTCACAGCTATTATCAGTGATCTTTGATAAGACATGAAGGGTAGGAGGGATTCCAGAATACTTGGAATGAGCAAATATTCCAAATTTCTAAAGAAGGAACAAAATAGGTACCCCACCCTCCACCCCATCAAATGACAGAGTAGCCAGCTTGATATTAATTCCTGGAAAAATTCTAAAAATGGCAACTATACTTATGAGTTGTAAGCATTTAGAAAAGAAAGCATGATTATCAGGAACTGATGTGGTTTCACTAGGACCAGGTCATTTCATTTTTCTTTTCTTTTTCCTTTTAAATAATTGTAAGTCCTGTGTGTTACATTAATGCTGTAGACCTAGTGATTTTGATGCAGCAAAACATCTAACAAAATTCTCACGATATCCTTGTGGATAAAATACTTAGAAAAATGTGATCTGGATTATATATCTATCTTCTATTTTTATCTTTGTTCTAAAAAAGATTTTTTTGTGTGTCTTTAAAAATATATAAAATTCAATAAGATGAGGTGAAAAGTGAGAAAATTAGGGTGAAGGAAAAACAAGTTTAGGGAAAATAAGACAAAACCATTGAGTGTGTGGTGCTTCCGTAAAATGTGAATCATAATATTCTATTATTCCATACTTTGTACACTTCCTAGAGGTAGTTTAAAAATTTTTCTGTGGGCTTCCTAACAGTCAAAGCAAAGAGGAAACATCATAAATAAAAGTGTCTATAAGAAAGAAAAACAGCACTGAGAGCAGAGAAGCTTCTGTTGAGTTCTCGTAAAGAGGACATATGTCATGTAGTAAACCATCTGCTCATACATCCTTACATTCAATGCAGTGGTGAGTTTCAAGGGTTGCTTCATATGAAGTACCTTTGTGTAGGCCAAAGCATTTTATCATGTAAAGAAATTTCTATGGGCAATTAGGGTTTAGGGGTCTTGAGATTGCCATCAAGATATGCAACGCTCTGATTGTCAGGGCAACGTTTTTTACCATTAAAGCTCTAGTTTGGCATCTGGTTTCTAAAACTTCTTCAAAGATCGTTGATTAAAGGGTTGATTTCTCTACCACTCTGCTTTATCCTTGGATACTCTGAATTACGAAGAAGAAGCGTTGAAAATGCTCTTCACATTTTTGGATAATGAGAATTTGGGAGGGACAGTAGATAATAATTAAACAGTCTTGATACCTGTCATGTATCAAAAAAAAGCCTACAAGATAAATTTTAGTGGCTATAAATACATAAAATAGCGAATTTGGGTTAAAAAGAAAATCCTTGAGTGATAGAACCAGGGACACTCTGAAAGCAAAGCAGACTGTTTGAAAAGGATATCAGGAGCTTCCGTGACTGCAAACTCAGATGAAACAGCAGTGTAACATGGCTTCTAAGAAAGCCAAAGTTGCATCGGTAGAAGCATTGTGCCCAAAGGGTTCCACTATACTCTGCCCTGCCCAGGTCACATCTGGAACCTTGCGTTACATTTTCATGCCATTTTCCAAGAGAGAGAGATTCATCCAAAGGAGAGTGTCTGGGATGCTGAGGAGTCTAAGGGAAAATTTAGAGAAACTGCAGATTCTTATCCTAGAAATGAGAAGACAAAACAAACATAAAATCTGCCTCAGTTGAAGAGGTATTATGTAGTCAAGAGAATAAAAAAAAACCCAGTGATTGATTATATAGGAGTGTATTAAAGAAAATATTCTAATAATTAGAAGTATCTGAAAAATCAAAATGGTCTTTCTTATGAGTGGTGAGCTTCCCATCACTGGAAGAACTCAAGGAGAGTCTGTATAGCTTCCAGCAATGTAGGATAGTTTGATAAGGATGAGAGATTGTTCTAGGTGACCTCCACATTCCCTTCCCACTCTGAGATTTCATGCATCTTTACCTGAAATGACAGAAATTCCAATAGTTAAAAAAAATCCACAAGTTATTTAAAGAGGAAAAATCAATCTAGTCTCAGACTATTGTTAGTATCTCAGAAGATCTGCCCCCAAATGGCTAAGTTAAAATAACACAAGCAGAAGATGATGAATCATGCTGCTTTTCCTAATGGTCCCTAACGTGCAAAGCCCAGGTTCACAGCCGCCACTCTGAGTGACTACGGAGGGAGGGAGAACTAAATTACGGTAGGTAGAGCACTGTAATGTTCCCAGCTGGTAGCTTGTGTGTATGTGATTACCTAGTATTCCTTACCAGCTGTTTTTTAACATTAGTCATCCTGATTTAAAACAACCACCCTCTTTTCATTTATCTCAATAAGCACTGTTCTTTTTGGAGGAGTAAGACATTTCATTTAAAAGTGGAAGCTTTTCTTAGTTCTTAAGTACATGTGTTGTGATTGTAGGTATAAGTACTTCACAGGGCTGTTGAGAGTCTCAGGGGAGGTAACTATTCAGGTTCCACCCTCTCTTCTCATTCTTGACCCAGGTCATTGAGACTGGGGCAGGGTCATGGGTATGGGGAGAATCAGTCGCTTCTCCATGGCCAGCATAAAGGAGGCTTTAGAGGGTGGACACACTTCCAGAACGGGTCCATGGAGGATGAGTGAGCAGGGCTGATGGTCCCAACCACATCTCCCTGCTTCCAGTGCAGGGACGCTTGATGGGTGGGTTTTCTTGCTTGATGTTCTTGGGGTTTGAATGAGGCAGCATCCTAAGGTGTGCTAGACTGATAATAGGAGTTTGATTGTACCTAGTCTGGAATGGGGATTTGGGTCACCAAAGGTAAGCAAGGTCAGGGACTGGAAAAAACAGGAGGACACCCTGGAGCTATTTAATCAGGGTGGTGTGGGGAGGACACTCCGAAATCTCAAGGCCAAAGTCTAAAGCCAGAATAGGAACCAATGGAATCAGCTGAAGGCTGCCCACGGATTCTGCTGAAAGGTGTGCAGACTTCACAGGCCAGCTTTTATTAAGTCTCACTCGGGGTCAGCTTAAAGGCCTATGACAGTGGCTAAGGCCAGCGGTTCCCTAAACACTTAGCCTTCCAATGGATATGAGATTCCTGGATCTGTCAAAGTCTGCTCTTCCTCTCCAAGAAATCTCCAGGACGGATGGGCCAACCGATTAAAAGAATCTGGTTCCCTTAGGGGTAAGAAATTGATTTAGCAGATCATATTCCTAATCTTGGTGCAGATTTCTCTGCTGAGAGGTCTATGAAAACTTTGGTTGGTCATCTCTGATCTCAACAGTGAATTCCATTGCAGAGTGACCATGGGAGGTTGTCCGCTCCCCCTCCCTTCCTTGGCAGCTCTGCTGTACAGGGTGCACCCAGGCAGCTCCTGGGATGTGCAGAGGTGGCCAAGGATGGTTTATTGCCTTGGTGTGTCCTAGTACTGTCTCTTCCCTCAGACATAGACTAAGCCCTCAATGTATCTTCTCTATGCTCTAGGAAAGTCTATGTACCTTTATTATATTCTATGAAAGTCTCATATCTTTCCTATGCTTGAAAGCTATACCATTAGCCTAATCATGATATAACTCTGATTGGATATTCTCTTAAATTATACGTTTAATTTCTACCAATTTATGGTTGCATTTTACTATTTTTATTAGTCACCAGCGAATGATTTTAATCTTGTATGCCACCATAAATAAATTATCAGAGTTCTCGAGGATTCTTTCAAAGACTTCTGTTATGTATGTGTGCCTTATTTCATAGGTTAAGTTTTCTTTTAGATTTTTTCTTGATTCCTTTGCCTAGAAAGGGCTAACACTCAAGACCTTAGGATGGTCTCATGTATACACATCTCGTTACTCATTATATGTCCACATACATATATACATATATAAAATGAATAAATATATTATATTTTAAGTAATATATATGAAATAAATAAGTATACAGGTGACCCTTGAACAACACGAGTTTGAACTGCACAGGCTCACTTATTGCAGATTTTTTTCCAGTAAATGTATTGGAAGATTTTTTTTTGAAATTTGCAATAATTTGAAAAAACTTGCAAACAAACCACATAGCCTAGAAATATCAAAAAAAATAAGAAAAAGTTAGGTATGTCATGAATGCATAAAATATATGTAGATATTAGTCCATTTGATCACTTAGTATCATAAAATATACATAAATCTATTGTAACTAGTTAAAATTTATCAAAACTCACATATAGAAATGCTTACAGACTTTAACATGGTGCCATTCACAGTTGAGAGAAATATAAACAAATGTAAAGATGCAGTATTAAGTCATAACTGCCTAGAATGCACTGCAGTACGTAGCATGCTACTGTAATAATTTCATGGCTACCACCTGTTGCTATTGCGGTGCGCTCAAGCATTGTGAGTACTGGCTTAAAACGCCGTGTGACCCTCATCATCTCCACATGAGCAGTTCCTCTCTCCAGCAAATTGCGAATTGCAGTAAAAAGTGATTTCTTGTGGTTCTTGTGTATTTTTCATCGTATTTAGTGCCATACCGTATACCTTGAATAACACCATGGGACGATACAAAGTGCCACTAGTGATGCTGGAAGTGCTCCCAGGAAGCAGAGATAAGTCATGCCATTACAAGAAAAGTTAAATTGCTTGCTATGTACCATAGACTGAGGTCTGCAGCTGTGGTTGCCCACCATTTCACACAGACGATTGATTTTGTAAACAGTGTAAATTTATGGTATTGATAAATACAATACTATAAATGTATTTTCTCTTCCTTATGATTTTATTAATAGAATTTTCTCCAGGTTACTTTATTATAAGAATACAGTATATAATATATATAACATACAAAATATGTGTTAATTGACTGTTTATGTTATCGGTAAGGCTTCTGTCACCAGTAGGCTATTAGTAGTTAAATTTTGGGGAGTCAAAAGCTATTTGTAGATTTTCAACTGTGCAGAGGTCAGTGCCCCTAACCCCTGTGTTGTTAAGGGTCAACTGTATTTAAAATAAGTATGTATTTTTTTTTTGCTTTTCTGGGCCTATTTTTCCTATTAGACTAAAGTCCTTTCTCCTCATGACTGTCCACATAGAAAGAATACCCAATAATATTTGTTAAATTGCTTTGATTTTAAAGTGATCTACTTAGGTACAGAATTATTCAGATTTTTTTCTTCAATGAAACTTGAGCATCTATATTATATGCTGTCTAGGTAATCTGGCATATATTATCTCATTTCATCTGTAAAACAACCTTAAAAGTAAGTATTATACATTGAGGCTTAAGGAGAATTATAGCCTTGTCTAAGTTCACGCAGAAAGATGAAACTTGAACTCATGTCTTTTGACTTCAAATCTAATGCTGACTTTTTGTGGCCATCACTAAGTTTATCAACAAGGAATATACGTAAATTGCTGTCTAAGACCATTGTTGGGTAGAAACTGTATCTCTTTTCTTCTCCAATTTAAATTACTTGTTAAAATATACAGGACTTAAATTTACCATCTTAATCATTTTTAAGTGTATAGTTCATTGATATCAGATACATTCATGTTATGCAACCATCACCATTATCCACCTCTATAACTCTTTTCATCTTGTAAAATTGAAACTCTATATTGATTAAACAATAATTCCCTATTCTTCCCTCTGCCCAGCCTCTGGAAACCACCATTCTACAGTCTCTCTCTGATTTTGACTACTCTAAGTGCTCATATTAATGACTCTTACAGTATTTGTCTAAGTGCTCATATAAGTGAATCATACAATATTTGTCTTTTTGTGACTGGCTTATTTCACTTAGCATAATGTCCTTAGGGTTAATCCATGTTGTAGCATATGTCAGAATTTCCTTCCTTTTAAAGGCTGAATAAGATTGCATTGCATGTATTTACCACATTTTGCTTATCCATTTATGCTTCAATGGATTCTTGGGTTGCTTGCTTCCACATGTTGGCTATCATGAATAATGCTGCTATGAACATGGCTGTACAGATATCTCTTGGAGACCCTGTTTTTAATTCTCTGGGCATATACTCAGAAGTGGAATTGATAGAGCATATAGTAATTCTATTTTTAATTTTATGAGGATCCTCCATATGGTTTTCCATAATGACTGTACCATTTTAAGGGTTCCAATTTCTTCATATCCTTGCCAACACGTTATTTTCTGTTTCTTTTTTTTTTTAATAGTAGCCATCCTAATGGGTATAAGGTGGCAGCTCATTGTAGTTTTGATTTGAATTTCCCTAGTGATTAGTGATGTTGAGTATCTTTTCATGTACTTATTGCTCATTTGTATATTTTCTTTGGAGGAATGTCTATTTGAGTTTTTTGCCCATTTTTGAATTGAGGTTTTTTTTTTAGTATTGAGTTTTAAGAGTTCTCTCTATATTCTGGATATCAATCTCTTATCAGATATGTGATTTGCAAATATTTTCTTTCATTCTGTGGCTGCAGTTTTGCTTTGTTGATATTGTCCTTCAATGCACAAAATTTAAAAATTTCCACGAGGTCCAATTTTGTCTATTTTTAATTTTGTTGCCTGTGCCCTTAGTATCACATCCAAAAAACCATTGCTAAATCCAATGTTGTGAGGTTTGCCCTATGTTTTCTTCTAAGAGTTTTAATTTTTAGGTGTTACATTTGGGTCTTTGATCCATTTTTTGTTAATTCTTGTATATGGTGTTAGGTAAGGGTCCAACTTCACTTTTTGCATGTTTATATCCAGTTTTCCCAGTACCATTTGTTGGAAAGACTGACCTCTTTCTTCACTGAATGGTTTTGGCACCCTTGTTAAAAATCATTTGATCATATAGTCAAGGGTTTATTTCTGGGCTCTTTCTCCTATTTCCTTGGTCTATATATCTGTCTTTATGCCAGTACCACACTGTTTTGATTACTGTAACTTTGTAGTAAGTTTTGAAATCAGGAAGTATGAGTCCTTCAGCTTTGTTCTTCATTTTTAAGATTGTTTTAGCTATTTGTGATCCCTTGAGATTCTACATGAATTTTAGGATGGGTTTTTCTATTTCTGTAAAAAACATCATTGGAATTTTTTTCCCTCCAAATCAATAGGTCTTTTATTGCATCATTAAAATTGCAAATAGGTCTTAGGAATCACCTGGCATCATGATGCAGCTGGATAACTCTTAGATCTTATTTATCAGCCTGCTCAACTGTTCCTTTTTCAGAGACATAGATACCATCAAAAATTGTTGGGATTTTGATAGGGATTTCATTGACTCTATAGATTGCTTTGAGTAATATCAACATCTTAACAATATTAAGTCTTCCAGGCCATGAACTTGGGATATGTTTTCATTTGTTTATACCTTCTTTAATTTCTTTCATCAATGTTTTATAGTTTTCATTGTCTAAGTCTTTCACTTCCTTGGTTACGTTAATTCCTAAATATCTTATACTTTTTGATGCTATTGTAAATGGAGTTGTTTTTGTAAGTTCCTTTTTAGATTGTTTCTTTTTAGTATAAAAATGCAACTAATCTTTGTGTGTTCACTTTGTATCCTACTACTTTGATGAATTTGTTTATTACTTCTAACAGGTTTTTGTTTTTTGTATGTGTGGAGTCTTTAGGATTTTCTATATATAAGATCATATCATCTATGAATAGAGATAATTTTACTTCTTCTTTTTCAATTTGGATGCCTTTTATTTCTTTTTCTTGCCTAATTGCTCTGGCTAGAATTTCCGGTACTATGTTGAATAGAAGTGGCAAAAGTAGACAGCCCTGTGTTATTCCTGATCTTAAAGGAAACACTTTCAGCCTTTCACCACTGAGTATGATATTAGCTGTTGGTTTTCATAATGGCTTTTGTTACGTTGAGGTGATTTCTTCCTATTCCTATTTTGTTGAATGCTTTTATTATGAAAGGGCATTGAATTTTGTCAAATCCTTTTTCTGCATCAACTGAGATGATCATGTGGTCTTTTTCCCTTTCATTCTGTTAATATGGTATATTACACTGATTGATTTTCATATGTTGAAAGGTCCTTGCATTCAAGGAATAAATCCCTCTTGATCATGGTGTATAATCCTTTTAATATACCACTGAATTCAGTTTACTAGCATTTTGTTGAAGATTTGTCTTTTTTTTTTTTTTGAGATGGAGTCTCGCTCTGTTGCCCTGGCTAGAATGAGTGCCGTGGCGTTAGCCTAGCTCACAGCAACCTCAAACTCCTGGGCTCAAGCGATCCTCCTGCCTCAGCCTCCCGAGTAGCTGGGACTACAGGCATGCGCCACCATGCCCGGCTAATTTTTTCTATATATTTTTAGTTGTCCAAATAATTTCTTTCTATTTTTAGTAGAGACGCGGTCTCGCTCTTGCTCAGGCTGGTCTCAAACTCCTGAGCTCAAAACAATCTGCCCGCCTCAGCCTCCCAGAGTGTTAGGATTACAGTTGTGAGCCACCGCGCCTGGCCTGTTGAAGATTTTTTGATCAATGTTCACGGAACTGTCTCTTACTTAACTTTTTCTTCTTAATTGTAGAACACAGCTTTTTATGTAGTAAGTGCTCAACAGGTTTGTGTTAAGTCTGTGCCGTAAGTAGATAGATAGCCTTGAGGTTAAAGGAGTAAAGAAGTTACTGCGGTGGAAAGTTGTCAAGACCACCTTCCACCAGATGCACACAGTACCTACATGAGAAAGAAGAAGAACCAAATTTTATGTTTAACATTGACAGCCGTTCAGGATCCAAGATGCTAGGTAGGGAAAAAGGTAGCACCACATGCTCAGAATTCAGATATAAATAGGCCCCTTCCAGAGAGCAGGTCATTCATTCTTCCTATGAGAGTGGAATGCCCTTGAGCATATGCAGTAAATTGTGGCTGTTTGCAGTTCTTGCATCTGTCCAATGAACCTCCACCCAGCCTAGGAAAAAAATCAGTGCAGATCCCCATATCATGGCATACAATAAAATAGATTTCAGATGAGGCAATGAGTAAAATGAAAAAAAGTGCAATCATGGTGGTCTAGTACAAAATTTGGGTGAATGTTTATACAAAGTTGGGTGTGGGAAAGTCCTAACCATGATGCCAAAAATAAAAATAGAAACCATAAAGGAAAAATTGGCTACATTCAACTAAATAAAAATTAGCAATGTTCAGGCTATCAAAAATGTTATTAAACAAATAAAAAGACAAAAGATATACTGGGAAGAAATATTGGCAGCATATATGGAAGACAAAGAGATAAAAGCAGTAATTCATAAAAATCTTAAAAATCAATATGGGCAAGTTATGAAAAAGTACAAAGACCAATAAGCATGTCAAAAATAAAATTAATTTAATGATAAAGTGATTCAAAGGGAAGGAAAGAGATGTGATTATTTACCAATTAAAAATAAAGATAATCTAGCAGCAGAAAGAGTTTGGAAAGACTCTTACACCCCCTTAGTGGGAATGTAAGTTGGCACAACTTTTATGGAGGGCAATCAGGAAATATATGTTAAAAGTCTTTTAAAAAGATGTACTACCTTTAATCTAGTAATTATAGTTATTGAAATATATTCCTTCTAAAGAAATAATAATATCTACAAAGAAGTGATTAGAAAAGATGTTCTTTTAAAATTATTTAAAATAGCCAAGAGATGTAAAAGCACAAATTGTCCAGAAATAGGAAATTTTTTAAGTAAGTAAATAATTTTATATTCATATAATCGGGTGTTATGTGATTATTAAAACTATGTGATAGTTAAATATTGTTGGAAGCGGCTGTATCTTGAATTAATGGTGTTCTGAAGTCACTGTTGTGTGGTAGGGATCAAATCTGTTCTGGTTAATGCTTCTTATTTTTTACTGTGCAAGATGAGACCCTGTTATAGTCCCGTATCATCTTAACACGTCTCAGCATCACCAAGCTGATAGTGTGTCCTTTCCTTTTCCTTGGACCTTTTACTTACAACTCTCCTGGAATTTGCATAAAGACTTTATGCATATTGGTATTTGTCTGAGGTTTTCTCACCCTTTGCGTTTCCTCTACATGGCCCTTGACCTCTAAACACTGGCATACTTCCACGTTCAGTTCTTGGACCTATTTTTTTTTTAATCTACATTTACTACCTTGGTAATCTCTTCTAGTCTCTGGTGCTTAATACCATCTATATGCTGATAACTCCCAAATTTCTGACCTGAACTTCTCAAGACTCAGACTAATGTATACAACTACTCATTTGACAGTTCCACTTTGACGATTCATCAACTCAAATGTCTAAACCTGAATTCCTAATTCTCCCCACTGAAAACCCACTCTTTCCACAGCTTTCCCCTTTTCAGTAAGTAACTCTGTTCTTTCAGTTTCCAGGGCCTAAAATTTTGGTGACATCCTTGACTCTTCCCTTTTTTTTTACACCCCACATCAAAACTGTCACCATATTTTGAGGCTGCATCTTCAATTTATGTAGAATTTGACTGCTTCTTACCACCTACGTGGCTGCTCTCTGGGTCTAAGCCACTGTCTCCTGGAATTTTCCAGCCTCCTAGTTGGTTTCCCTGCTTCTACTTTTGCCCTCTCTAATCCACTTTCGACAAAGTGATCTCCAAAAACTCAAGTCTCATGATGTCATTTTCATGCTCAATACTCACCCATGGTTTCCACCTCCCTTAGGGAAAAATTCAAATCTTTAATGATGTGTAAGGTCCTCTGTGATCTGGATTCCTGCTAGCTTTCTGACTTCATCCTCTATTACTTTTCTTCTCATTCTGTTCCACTCACATTGGCCTCCACACTGTACCTTGAACATGCCCAAGTACTTTCTTGCCTCAGGGCGCTGCCTGGAATGTTCTTCCCCTAATGTCTGTAGGGTTCTGTAGGGTTCATTCCCTTCCTGATTTCAGGTGTTTGCTCTAAAGCCACCCTTTTTGTTGAGGCCTTTCCTGACCATGTCATTTAAAATCACAATTCCCTTTCCTCCTTCATGTCACTACTTATCCTCCTTCCTTCCTTCCTTTCCTTCCACAGCATGTATCACCATCCAACATATTTAATTATTAATGGTTTTTATTGTCTGTTTCCTCCAACAAGAATGAGAGCTCTATGAGGACAGAGGTTTTTCCCCTTTTGCTCATTGCTTTATCGTAATTGTTGAATATGGTTCCTGGCACATAGCAGATACTCAATAAATATTTGTTGGTGAATGAATCTACAGATGCTGTATCTGAGGACATACCAAGGTGTTACCCTTGCTGCTAAGATGATGAATAAAACTCAGAGTCACTTGGAAACTTTTAAGTGCTCATGGGATGAATGATTGCTATAATATTGTAAGATGCCCAGAGATAACAAGGGAAAGGTAAGATGAGACCTTTGAGGCTCAATTAGGATGATGGATGTTTCTTCACCCTCTTCTGATTATACTCCTGTCACTTGACATGGGATATAGCTTGTTATGATGATGGAGGGGAGCGTGCTGAGACTGGGAGAGGATTGCAAAATGCCATAATGGGAGACAGTTCAAATATCCCCCTTAGAGCTAGGTGGGAGGCACTCACAGAGGAAGACATCATCTCATCATCTAAACCTCTTAAGACTACGCATATCCTGCCAGTTTCTATCTTATTTACATCAGCCGTTGCTTCAAGGCTGTTATAGGAGTTTTTGATTCTGGCAAGAAATATAAATTGACAGGGGACTATATTAACCACATATTGAATTTTAAAAGAAGATTATAAAATAGCATAAAGATAGTAATCTTGTTTAGTTAGGAAAAGATGCATGCTTTCTATCATCTATCTGTCTAGTGATACATCTGCCAAGACAATGTAATGGAAGAACATATATACACACACACTAAGGTCCTAACTATGATTATCTCTATGTTTTGGGGCTGTGTTTTTATTTATTTTCTTTTTCTTAACTATATCTTTAATTTCTAATTTTCTACAGTGAATATACTGTGCTTTTTATAATAAAAAAGAAATTGTGAAGGTGGTTGTGGAGTTATTAGGCTGTGGAGTTATTAGGCTGTGTGAGGGATATTCTAGGCAATGACCATGGAGTCTCAATGTTGGAAATGACTTTTAGGCTGTAGGGCCAACTTCTTCAAAATCCTTGCCAAATGCTTTCCTCTTCGTACACCTCCTGTGGTGGAGATTTCACTGCCTTCTGAGGTAGCATTCCGTATGACTTCCACACAATGGAGCTTCTGCCCTTTGGAGTCATAGATTACAGATTTTTGAAGTAGCTTCCTATTTCCATTCTTGATTCTCTATAATCTGTTCTCAGTGAAGTAGTCCTCCAAAAACCCAGGTCATATCATATCACTCTTCTGCTCAAAACCTACTTTCCAGCTCCCTCAAAAAAACAAAACAAAACAAAAAGTCAAGAACTTTTCGTAACTTACAAGGCCCTATGTCATCTAATCTATCTTCTACATGAAAACCAGATCCCTTAATGATTGCTTATATTTTTGGGAACCATCAGCTTCCTGGGTATTTTACTTTGGACATTATTTGCCTTTTAATTTTCTCTTAGTGTTTTCCTTTTGAGATGAACACAGTATTCCTGGGATCACTGAACACCACAGAGTAGATTATGGTGTTTTCTTCCTTGCTCTTCACATTTTACTTATTTTAATTAAGCCCAAGTTTGAATTATGCTGTTATGATGACTCATCAAGAGTGCAAAGAGAGAAAGATGATGTTGTAGCTTCTGATTTATATACACATATATACAGTTTCAGTCTATTGTAACGGGAAAAGAAAGGGGGAAAGAAAGAAAGCACAAAGAAGATTTGATACTAGGGACTGAATGAACTTCAGGAAAAAAAACCAAGGCTCTCTTGGTGCTAGAAGTATCACCAGTATCAGTAAAACATATTCTGCTTCTTTGAATTTTTATAGATGCGTTGTATCATTAGTTTAATGAGATTAAATTGTCTTCTACGGAAGGAACATTATGGTAGGTACAGTTGGTGAAGACAGCAAAGGGTAGAGAGGAATTCAAGATATGGCCCTGTTCAAGATAAGTTTCCCTCATGAAACACGGTCTAGTTAGGGGTAGCCTGAAACAGATAGCATAAAATATCCTGAGAGCAGACAGAATGTACTGTGAAATGGACCACAGGCACAGGGCTTCAGAGGATTGGTGAATCAAGGGGTGATGAGAGTGTACTGGTGTTGGTATTCCATTTAAGGTATTCTTTGAATACCTCCTCTTCACAAATGGCTGTGTTGAGTTCCATGGGACTATACAAAAAGAATAAAGCATTGACCTTACCTTTGATGTGATTCACTATGGTTCAGTGACGGTCAAGATTAGGCAGTTACAGGAGTTTTTAAAGACTTGGACAAATGTTCAAGACAAGGTTAAACCAAAAAAAAGGCATGCAAAATTACATAGTCAGTATGATTTCCACTGTGTAAAAAGTTCCCAGAAGAAGATTAGAAGAAAATATGCTGAAGTGTTCAAAATAAAAAATGTCAATCACATCGGGGTGGAATTATGGAGCCCTCCCCTTCCACTTCTTTATACAATTGGCCCTTGAACAACACGAATTTGAACTACACGAGTTCACTTGGTGAAGTTTCTTCCTCCTCTTCCACCCCTGAGACAGCAAGACCAACCTCTCCTCCTGCTCCTCTTCAGCCTGCTCATTGTGACGATGCTGAGGATGAAGATCTTTATGATGATCCGCTTATACTTAATGAACAGTAAATATATTTTCTCTTCCTTATGATTTTCTTAATAACATTTTCTTTTCTCTAGCTTACTTTATTGTAGTAATATAGTATACAATACACCTAACATGAAAAATATGTGTCTATCGACTATTTATGTTGTCAGTTAGGCTTCCAGTCAATAGTAGACTATTAGTAGTTAAGTTGTGGGGGAGTCAAAAGTTATACATGGCTTTTCTACTGGAAGTGTGGGGGAGTCAGCACCCCTGACCCTCATGTGGCTGAAGGATCAACTGTACTTTTATGTACTTACCAATTTTCAATCATTAAATCCATCATCATCTTTTATAATCATTGAATAATAGAGTTAATTTTACCAGTTTACCAACATTCTTGTCTTGCAGGATAATAGCGACTTAATCCTAAATCTTGAGGTCATTTCTTGCCTTTATTCTTATCATCATAGCTTTTGACTACCCATTCTTTTTGAACACATCCTTGACTTCTATGGATTTGTTCTTTTTTAGTTCTTTCACATCTTGTATTTCTCTTTGTCTTTCCATAGCCTCTAACTTAGTGTTTCCAAGGCTCCGTCCTTACCCTTAACCTCTACTGGGGACTACTGTATGCACAGGCTAAGGGATCTCAAGTGTGCCGTCTGTGACCTTGGCAGCACATCCAACTCTTGAATCATGATACTCGAGTCCCGGACTCTCTAAGGAATATCAGAAGCCAAGGTGCTCCTCTATGACACATGTGCCCTGGCCCTTCCACAGCAGAGTATTTTCAAAGACGATGTGAGGCGGTGGGGCAAAATGAAGAGATGGGACTGGTCTTAACTTTTCTGAGCCTCTGTTTCCTCATCTGTAAAATTGCACCTGGGTTAGGATGAAACTGAAGAGTTAAATATGTAACGTGCCCAGCACGGTGCCCACATGCAACAGCTGCTCCAGGAAGGTTCTTTCTTTCTTTTCCCTTTTCCACCATTTCCACCATCTGCCTGAATACAAGAATGACGATCTTCAGGGCATATTGTCTGTGGTTCTTATTATATACATCTATTAAAGATCCAGCTAATCTATTTTGGTTGCCATCAAAGCAAAGGATTGCCATCAAAATGTCTATTTATGTAGACAGAATGGAGTACTTTATTGATCCACCAATTAGTAGTGTTCTACTATTTTGGTCTAGTTTCAGCTTTTGGGAGTTTCTTCTGCAGTTAGCAGAATGTCAGTGAATAAACAAATAAAATAAATGTATTGTGTGGGATTAAAACAGTATCAAAAGGGATTATTGAAATTACTTAGCCTCACTTTTATGGTTTTTCTAATGCCTGTCTTAGCTGTTTTTCTAAGCAGCTGTTTTAGCTGTTTGAGGAAAGTATAATCCTGGAATCTCTCTGCCCCAACAATATACATTAGAGTACTGAAAATAAATATGATTTATCTTGCCAGAGGGTACTTTTCTCTTCCCGTCTTGATGACCTTTGGTGTTAAAGTGAGAGGCAATAGGGTATAGTGGGTAGTGTTTTAGACTTGGATTTGCATTCAGGCTCCATAAGACTGGAACATAAATTCTACTTCATAGGGCTAGTGTGAGAATTAAATCAGTTAATATTTATGAAATCATTTTTCTAAAAAGCACTAGGATGTAAGTCATTATTATTTCTTAGGCTGACACACACATCATCCAGAAATATCCATCTCTAGCCTTGATGCAGTTAAATATTTATTTTGTTTTCCACCATGCTTGCCCTTTAAGTGACAACAACAACAAAAAGAGATAATTATCTTTTAACAAATTAGCAGCCAAAGAGCTTCAGCTACTGTATCTTTTGTCACATAGCTAAAGCATGGCTTACCGTGGATGCTCAACAAATGTTTATTGAATGAGTAACAAATGAAATCAATTTATCCCACCCTTAAGATAGAGGAGTATAGTCACGATGACTTTTTAACAGAGAGACAACCAAAATTCACTGACCACTCTTGAAAAGGATCTGTGAAGCCACTTGGCTTGAGTTCTCTGAACACTCTGTACAAATATATGCTGTTAGGTTTCAAGTTGGTTTCTATTAGTTCCAACCACTCTAGGTATTTTAATTAACGCACTTAAACATTTGTTGAGTACTTTGTAGTTCATGAAACACTTTAATTTCAATATCTTCTGCAACATTATGGAGTTGTACTGATCCTGTGTTATAGATGAGGAAATAAAATTTAAAGAAATTAAGTAACTTGTTTAAGGTAACATGGAAGGTAAGAAGTGGAATCTTGCCATGAACTCAGGTCTTTGGGTGCAAGCCCGGGGCACCATGGCCTGGGATCCTTCTGCCATGGCTGCTGCTAATGTGGTACTTGAGTACTTTGCCTCTGAGTTTCCCCAGGGCTGAGGATGAAATACTGGGAGGCAATTTGGTTTTGGAGGTGCGGAGGGGGAAGCTGGCTGTTCTACAATTGCTTGCTGAGCCATCTGCTCTCTCTTCCTCTTCAGAAATGATGCATTTGTTACTGTGGGCTGCTTTTGCCGAATACTTGGATTATGTCACTTTCTCTGTTTGTCACATGTGGGGCATTTGGTGACATGTAACTCAGCCTACATTGGTTTTCCTACGTAATGTGATAGGTGCACGCACATTTGCTTTCATTTCAATGTCTGAACGATTTTAATGCCATTTAGACAAGTGTCACATGTCTGTGCAACAATAGAAACCTTCACATTTTCAACTTCCCTTTTTGTATAATGTTAATAGAAATCAGGGGAAAAAAACATCACAAACACACATGCGCACATACATACAACGAAAACAAACCCAAGGAACCTATTGATTAAGTAGGGCACTGGTCAACCATGTCACTTAGTTTTGTACTAGTGGCAACAAGGTTTGTCTGTTATTTTTTACGATTTCATACCCAAACCTACTCATGTTTGGTAATAACTATTAACAATTATCCAGGAAGAATTTGTAAGTGAACCAGTGGTTGAAAGGCTTATGTGTGGGTGAGAGAATTAATTTTTATCACTGTAGGAATATTTGATAAGATGATTAGGAAGAAACAGACTTGGGTTAGTGCCACTGCTAATTTCCCCTCTTTAGGCCCCAGTTATCCCATCTACAAAATGATGAGTGCAAAAGGTCGCTGATAATTCTAGCTCTGTGGATCTGTGATTAATTGATTTTTGTAGTATATAGAAATTAAAAATGACATGCACAGGGCATATTTTCTGGGAATAGAGAAATGGCTCCAAACATTCTGTTTTTCTCTTTGTGAGTAGAAAGTAGAATTATAGGAGAGTTGTCAGGCTGTGCAGATATCTCTGAGCATGGCTAGAGTATGGAGGTTACTGTTTAGATATAAAGTCTATATGAGGCAACATTTTGGCAAACAAAAGACTGGAGAAATTCTATTTCTGAGAATGTTTAATGCCTTTGTGGTTTATTAGGGTATTTAGAATCCCCCCAAAATTCATGGGTGGTAGCTTATCTCAGGTTGGATTTATTAATTGATGTCTTCATTCTTCAAATATACAGTGACTATTTACTATGTACAAACCACTGTGCTTGATGCTGGAGATTTAAAGGTGAATTTAATTCATTACCTGACCTCAAGTGACTCCCAGTCTGATGAGGAAGGCAGATCCGTAAACAGAGTACAAGTGCAATAACAAAAAGAACATACAGATTAACACAGTTGGCAAAGAGGAGGGAGAGAGTAACCTACTGGGAAAGGCTGATGAAGAAGAGATAACACAAAGTAGGTCTTACAGGATGAGAAGATTATTTCCCCATGGAAGTAGTATATGATGGAGAGAAGGCATGGAAGGGCAGTCCAAGCAGAGGGAACAGGAGCAGGAAGATACAGAAGTGTGAAATGCATGGAACACTGGGCAGCAACAAGTAGTGTACTGTGGCTTGAGTATGCAAGAGATGAAGGGTGATGAGGCTGGTAAGAGAGTTTAGAGCCCAACTGTGAAGAACCTTGATGCCAGTCTAATGAGCCTGAATTTCATTCTATTTCTATCACGGGGCTTAAGCAGTAGAATGACATGAACAGCTTTGAGTCTACCAGTGCTGCTGCATTAGAGATAAGACCTTGGCTTGTTCCCTGAAGAAGTCTAAGTCAAATGAATGTAGACCTAGAAGCTTGCTTTGGGCACTGAATTTATTTCTTAATGGTCTCCCTTTAGGAAAACTGGATATTTGTTTATGATATGCTCTTGCCAGTAAGCAAGGGAGGTCTTACTAGTGGTGTCTGTCTGATGTGGCTGGGCAGGAAAGGAGAATTTTGTTTCAATTAATGCAGTGGGAATAAAGGAAAAGTGACGAAAAGGCTTCAAAGTGGAGGCAGATCCTGGAGGAATTCCCTAAGCCAAATAGCAGGCAGAGAAAACAGCAAGAGGGCTCCTTTATGTATTTAATAGAATGTTAAGGACTAATAATTACAGCCTTATAGTGGATATCACTTTGAATAGGGTTCATCTGGAATTCCAGAAGGTAGTATTCTCTCTGGCTGGTAATAGGTGAAAGAATGGGGTATTAGTTTTCAGTATTTTCAAGAGTATTGGGTGGTCTTCCTGATCATCTGGGCATTAGTCAGATCCATGGCAGTTGTGTATGCTTTCTGGGTTGTCATCTTTTCATAGACAGTAGGTGCAATTGGCCACCAGGAAGGTTGGCCCCTGTCTTGAGTGAGCATAATTACTGTTATGGAAAATGTAGCAGGTGTTTGTTGCTTTTGTCTACCGAGTAAATCTTTCTCCTTCTAGTATCCCTTTTACTTTGAGAAATTGACCTGAAGCTATTAAATAGTGAAGCTTTAAGCATTGTTGCTCTACCTTCCTGGCCAAAGTATGAGCATAGAAATCTAGATAGGCCAATAAGACCCTCCATGAAATTCTGAATCTTGTATGGAGTCTTCCAAGGATGAAATGCTGTTGGAGCTCTGTCCTCCCATTTGCGATGCCCTGCTAATGAGATGTTTGGAACTGTTCTGGTTCTAATTCTCCCTTGTGTCCTGTATGTTACTCTGTCCTTTGAATCTATGATACCTAACCAATAAATTATTTTTTCTTGCATGCCTAAGATGCTGAGAGTTGGTTCCTGAGCTTTTGACAAAAGAGTCCCAAATACTGGAGAAACTGGTACCAGCAGTCCTCCAAGTCTTATAAATCTGCATTGTAATTTCCAGTGTTCAGATATTACTCTTTTTAAAAATCACTTTTGTAAGAACACATAATAAGGGTATAAATTCAACAGAAGTTTTAAGCCAGCAACACAGGAATTAATCTCTTTGGGTTTTGTGTGTGTGTGTGTGTGTGTGTGTGTGTGTGTGTGTGTGTGTGTGAGTTCTTATCTCCATAACACTTAAAGAAAGAAATTGTCTGACTTCCCTCCCCTTCCCTTCCTTTCACATGACCAGAATTTCGTGCATCCCAAGGCTGGGTCCAAGAAAGTGGTTGTGGCTGAGAAGGCATGCGGAGCTGGTGGAGTCTTTGGGGTTGGGATGAAGAAGGAGGTGGTCAAGGCCCATGGGGCAGCTGTGGCCTGTGGGGTCTTTGGGGGAGGGGTCAGAGGTGATGGAGTCTAAGGATGCCAGTGTGGTTGGCAAGGCCATGGCAAGGGATTAGTCAGGGTTAAGGAAGGGCCAAGGAGGCCAGCATGGATGGTGGGGTCAGGGTCTCACTCCCAGAGGTTGGGAAATTAGTTAAATACAGTGTAAATATTCAAATAAGTAATTATATTGAAGATAAGTGGGAGTCATTTTTATTACTGTTGGAGAAGGGAGTCACAAATATGGAAAAAGGCAATGCTAGGCTGAATCCCATGATGTTGAATTGTAATAGAAAGTATTGTTGTGCATTTATGGCATTCGTGTATGCATGCACACACATACACAGAATTAGGTAAAGAGAAATGACTGATTTTAGAGAAACAGCTGATCCCAGGATTGGGGAAGTAAAGCACAAGATGAGCCTCAAATCGTTTTCCAGAATGTAAGGAAGTAAAAAAATGATGGGGGCTCCTAGATATTTACCCAAATGAGTTGAAAATTTTATGTCCATATAATAATGTGCACATTGTTTATATGCACATTATTATATATTTATAGCAGCCTTGTTCATAATTGCCAAAAACTGGAAGCAACCAAGATGTCCTTTGATAGGGGAATGAATTGACAAACTGTACTATTTTCAGAAAATATTCTTCAATAAGGCATGGAAATGAGCTATCAAGCCACAAAAAGACATGAAGGAGACTAAAATGCATATTGCTAAGTGGAAGAAGCCAGTCTGAAAAAGTCTACATACTGTGTGATTCCACTAATGTGATATTCTGAAAAAGACAAAACTGTAAAAAGATCAAGACAGTAAAAAGATCAGTGGTTGCCAGCAATTCAGGGAGAGATGACTAGGTGGAGCACAGGACCTTTTTGGAGCAATGACTCTATTCTGTATGACACTGTAATGGTAGATGTGGGACATTATGAATTTATCAAAACCCACAGAATGTACAGCACAAAGAGTTAACTCAAATGTAAACTATGGACTTTAGTTAATAATAGTTCACTTGTAACAAATGTCTGACACTAATTCAGGATATTAATATTAAATAATAGGAGAGACTCTGTGTGTGTGTGTGTGTGTGTGTGTGTGTGTGTGTGTGTACGCACAGAGGGGGAAGAACTGTGGGAACTCTCTGTATTTACTGTGCAATTCTTCTATAAACCTAAAACTACTCTAAACATAGAGTCTATTAAAAAAAGACAATGGGACTTATAAAAAGAACACAGACACCAGTTTGAAGGGACTCTCATTTTGGGACAATCTAAGAAACAAAATAAACAATGATTGCAATTAATTATAATCCCTTGAATAAAATAGAAATCCATGAGCCCATACTGATTAAATAAATAAATGAATAAATAAATGAACGAGAGGAGATTGAAAAGCTCTTCCTGAAAGTAGAATGCCAACTAGTGAATGTAGAAAAAATTAGCAAATTAGAAGATCAGCATTTGGCAATTATCAAAAAGAAAAGAAATGGAAACTCTTGTGCACTACTGGTTGGAATTTACCCTTGTCGGCCATTCTGGGCAGAAATATAAGTGTTTAGTGTGCATGTGTGTTATGGCCCAGCATTTTCACTCCTGGATATAATTCCTACAAATGCATAAAGGGATTATGTGTAAGTACAGTTGTCTGTTGGTATATGTGAGGGATTGATTACAGGACTGCCATAGATACCAAAATTCACAGATGTTCAAGTCCCTTGTATAAAATTGCATAGCCTTGTGCGGTGGCTTACACCTATAACCCCAGTGCTTTAGGAGACTGAGGCAGAATTGCTTGAGGCCACGAGTTCCAGACCAGCCAGGGCAACACAGCAAGACCCCATCTCTACAAAAAATAAAAAAAAATAGCTGGGCATGGTGACACATGCCTGTCAGCTACTTGGGAGGCTGAGGTGGGCGGATCACTTGAGCCCAGGAGTTCCAGGTAACAGTGAGCTATGATTGTGCCACTGCACCCTAGCATGGGCAACAGAGTGAGATCTTGTCTCCAAAATAAAATAAAATAAAATTGCATAATATTTGCATATAACCAATGCACACTCTCCTATATACTTTAAATCATCTCTAGATTATTTATAATACTTAATACAATGTAAATGCCATGTAAATAGTTGCTACAATGTATTTTTAGAATTTGCATTATTTTTTATTGTTTTTATTTTCAAATATTTTCAATGTGTGGTTGGTTGAATCTGTAGATGCAGAACCTATGGATACAGAGGGCAGATTGTATGTAGTAGAAAGTTGAAGGTAAATGACTTCCTTCCTGCAAAGAATGGATAAATGAAAAAATACTGAATGGATACTGCGAAATACTATGCAGTACTAAAAAACAATAAACTGACCAGCCTGAGCAAGAGCGAGACCCCGTCTCTACTAAAAATAGAAAGAAATTATCTGGACAACTAAAAAAATATATATATAGAGAGAAAAAATTAGCCGGGCATGGTGGCGCATGCCTGTAGTCCCAGCTACTCGGGAGACTGAGGCAGCAGGATCACTTGAGCCCAGGAGTTTGAGGTTGCTGTGAGCTAGGCTGAAGTCACGGCACTCTAGCCCGGGCAACAGAGTCCGTCTCAAAAACAAAAACAAAAACAATAAACTGAATATATACAGTGTAGGTATAGGTTTTACATACATGTAAAATACATAGTGTTGAATGAAAAGCTGCCAAACTGTTTTCCAAAGTGTTTGTACCATTTTACATTCTAACCAGTAGGATATGTGAACATTCTAGTTCTTCCACATCCTCACTAACACGTGGTATGTTTGGTTTATTTAATTTTAGTTATTTTAATAAGTATGGAATGGTATCTCACCATGGTTTTAATTAGCATTTCTCTAATGACTAAGTATGTTGAACATCTTTTCATGTGCATATTTTCCTTCCATATATCTTTTTAAATTGTTCAAATCTTTTACCCATTTAAAAATTGCATTTTTTTATTATTGTATTTTCAGTGTTCTTTATTCTAGGCTCACATCCTTGTTGATCTATTATATAATATTTATAAAAATCCCTGTATTGATATGTCTTATATGTAGTTGAATTTATGTAGTTGTATTTCTATATTTTTATATTCTAAGTACAAGTATTTTGCAAGTATATTTTTCTATGCTGTGGTTTGCCTATTCATTCTCTTAACCATATCTTTCAATTAGCAGAAGTTTTAAATCTTTATGAGGTTTAAGCTCACTTTTTTATTTCATAGATTTTGATTTTGTTATCCATATATATATACGGGTCCATTTCTGGACTCTCTATTGTGTTCCATTGATCTAGTTCTCTACCTTTTCATTAACACCATGCTGTTTTGATTACTGTGACTTTACAATAAGTCTTTAAATTGGCAATGTTGGTCTTCAAACTTTGTTCTTTTTCAAATTTGCTCTGACTACTCTAGATCCTTTGCATTTTTATATAAATTTTAGAATTGGGTTGTCAATTTCTAGAAAAAATACTAGGATTTTTACTGGGCTTGTGTGAAATCTATAGATCAATTTAAAAAGAATGGACATCTGAACAATCTCGTGTCTTCCAACCCATAAACACAGTGTACCTCTCCATGTATTTAAGTTTTCCTTAACTTCTCACAGCAATGTTTTGTAGTTTTCAGTGTACAAGTATTGCTCATATTTCCCCCTAGATTTATCTCTAAATAAGAAGTGTTTTATTGTGATATGGTAAAATCCATATGTGTGCGTGTGTGTATGCACACGCACATATATAAAAGATATGGTTTGTGCATTTTGGATATTATTGAACAAAGCTTTTTATATCCCTAGGTTACAAAGATAATCTCATATATTATTTTGTTAGCTTTCTATTTTTACCTTATTCAGAAATACCTTTCACCCATCTTGAGTTCACCTTTGTATATAGTTAAGGCAGGGAGCCTAATATTATTTCTGTCTACCTAGTGAGCCAATGTTTACAATACTATCTAGACAATTATTTGCCCCTTGTTTTATAGTGCACCTTTATCATACATGAAGTTTCCATTTATACGTGGGTTTGTTTCTAAGTTCTCTGTTTGGTTCCATTGACCTATTCGACCTTCACCAGTACCGTTTTAATTCCTGTAGCTTTTTAGTATGTCATAATACCTGGTTAGGGGAAATCACTCCCTCCTTCTCTTCTTCAAAGTTTCATAAGCTATTTGGGGACTTTAATAGCTCCATATGTAGTTTATACTATTTGTTTAAGTGTTTAAAGGAAGCTGAAGGGTTTTTTTTGTGATTGCATTGACTTTATAGATTAAGTGGGAAGAACTGACAAAGTTAATCATCTCAGCCATGAACCTGATATGGTACTTCATTTACTCAAATCTTCTTTGATGTTTTTTATTTGGGTTTTCTTTTGTTCTTTGTTAGGTTGACTGCTAGGCACTTTTTAGATTTTTTTGTTGCAACTATGTATTATTTTTAAATAAAGTTTCTAGTTGATGCTGGAATGCTGTTATTTTTTTAGGATGCTCTTGTTTCTGACAACCTTGCTGAGTTCTCTTTTTAGTTCTACAGTTTATCTGTTTCATTGCACTGTTATCAGAGAACATACTTTGTATTATTTCAAAATTTTAAATTTATTAAGACTTTTTTGTGGCCTAACATATGGTCCATCCTGGAGAATGTTTCTATGCACTCAAGAAGAATGTATATTCTGCTGTTGTTGGGTGGAGTATTCTGTTGATGTCTGTTAGGTCTAATTGTTAGATAGTGTTATTCAAGAATATTTTCCCCTCAGTTTTTAAAATTGTGGCAAAATACACATAACATAAAATTCACCATCTTATTCTCTTTCCTTTTTGATCTTATGTCTAGTTGTTGTATCCATTATTGAAAGAGAGATCCTGAATTCTCCAACTAGTATTGTCAAATAAGCTATTTTTTCAATTTCATCAGTTATTGCTTCAGGTATTTTGTTGTTAGGTGCATTTATGTTTATAATTGATATGTCTACCTGATGAATTGATCCTTTTCTCATTTAAAAATGTTTTGACTTGTCTCTATGAACTATTTTTTACTTAAAGTCTATTTCTAGTATTAGTATGGTCACTCAGCTCTATGTTGGTTACTGTTTGTGTGGCATTTTCCGTCCTTTTCCTTTCAATATATGTGGGTCTTTGACTCTATAGTGTGTTTCTTATAGAGAGTATAAAAAACTGTTCTACTAATTTCTGCCTTTTGATTGGAGTATTTAATCAATCCATTTATAGTTTATTTAATTGCTCATAAGGTAGAATTTATGTCTGCTATTTGTTTTCTATATGACTTAAGTCTTTTTTGTTCCTCTATTGTTCTATTACTTCCTTCTTTTGTGTTAAATAGATATTTTCTAATATACTGTTTTAATTCCCTTGTCATGTCTTGTGCTGTGTATATTTTGAATTGTTTTCTTAGTTGTTGCCCTGGGGATTATAATTAATATTATTTTTATTTAAAATGTATTTTTATTGATACATAATAATTATACATATTTATGGGTTACATGTGATATTTTGATACATGCATACAATGTGTAATGATCAAATAAGAGTATTTAGCATATCCATAACCTCAAACATTTATCATTTCTTTGTGTTGGGAGCATTCCAAATCTCCTCTTCTAGCTATTTTGAAATATGTAATAAACTGTTAACTATAATCACCCTACTGTGCTATTGAACATCAGAACTTATTCCTTCTGTCTAACCGTGTATTTATACTCATTAACCAACCTCTCTTCAACCTCCTCTACCTGCCACCTTCCCAGCCTTTTGTAAATATCATTCCACTCTATACTTCCATGGTATCAACTTTTTTAGCTCTCACGTATGAGTGAGGACATGAGATATTTGTCTTTCTGTGCCTGGCTTATTTCACTTAATTTAATGACCTTCAATTCCATCCATCTTGCTGCAAATGACAGGATTTTATTCTTTTTTATGGCTGAATAGTACTCCACAAATGTGTATATATACTGCATTTTCCTTATTTGTTTATTCAATGGTGGACACTTAGGTTGGTTCTATATCTTTGCTATTGTGAATAGTGCTGCAATAAACATGGGAGTGAACCTCTTAATCTATAATAGCCTACTTTGGGTTACTACGAGTTTAATTTCATTTGTGTACAAAGTTTTTATCCTACATAGCTTTGGCCCCCACCTTTGTGCTATTATTATTATACAAATTACATCTTTATACATCATAAGCCTATCAACACAGTTTTTAAATTACTGCTTTATGCAGTTGTCTTTTAAGTCACATAGAAGAAAAGAGTTATAAATAAAATACATTTATACTATCTTTTATAATTAATAATGTAGTTATCTTCACCTGTGCTCTTATTTCTTCTCAGGGATTCAAGTTATAGTCCAGTGTCCTATCATTTCGGCCCGAAGAACTGACTTCCTTTAGTATTTCTTGTAGGGTATGTCTGCCAGTGAAATTCTTTGCTTTTGTTTATCTTGGAGTGTCTTAATTTATCCATTTTAAAAAAATAGTTCTGCTGGACGTAGAATTCTTGGTCTACAGTCTTTCAGCACTTTCAGTATGTCATTTCACTGAGTTCTGTCCTAATTTTTGATGATAAACCAGCTGTTAATCTTATTGAGGATACCTGGAATGTGACAAATATCTTCTCTTTTGATGCTTTCAAGATGTTCTCTTTGTCTTTGACTTTTTTTTTTTTTTGAGACAGGATCTTGCTTTGTCACCTGGGCTGGAGTACAGTGACATCATCATAGTTCACTGCAACCTCAAACTCCTGGGCTCAAGCAGGAGCCTCAGCCTTCTGAGTAGCTGGAACTACAAGCGTGCACCACCATACCTGGCTAATGTCTTTGACTTTTGACAGTTTGATTATTCTTATCTTGGTGTGGATACCTTTGAATTGATCATAATTGGAGTTCATTGAGCTTCTTGGATACTAAGAGCATTGATTTTAACCAATGTTTCTCCAAATATTCTTTTTTCTTCTTTCTCTCTTCTTCTTGTGGGACTCTCATTATGTATATGTTGGTATGCTTGGTGGTGTTTCATAGGTCTCTGAAGTTTTACTCATTTTTCTTCATTCTTTTTTCTTTCAGTTCCTTAGACTAGATAATCTCAATTGACATAACTTAAAATTCAGTGATTATTTATTCTGGTAACTCAAATATACTGGTTAAGACCCTTTAGTGAATTTTTCATTTAGCTTACTTTACTTTTCAATGCCAGAATTTCTATTTTTTATGAACTTAATTTTTTAGAGCAGTTTTGGGTTCACAGCAAAATTCAGTGGAAGACACAGATATGTCTCATATATACCCTATCTCCACATTTATTTGTTTTTAAAAATAATTTCTGTTTATTGATATTCTCTATTTGGTGAGACATTTTCTTACACTTTCCTTTAGTTCTTAGGCTTCTTTTTTGTTTTTCTTTGTACATATTTGTAATAAACAATGTAAAATCTTTGTCTAGAAAGTCCAACACCTGAGGACAGTTTCTACTGACTGCTCTTTTATTCCCTCTGTGTATATGCCATACTTTCCTTGCATGTCTCATAGTTTTTTTGTTCAGAATTGATATTTAAAATGATATAATGCGGCAACTCTGGAAATCAGGTCCCCACCCTGCCAAAGTTTGTTGTTGCTGCTTGCTTGCTTGCTTACTGGCTTTCCTGAACGAATTATGTAAAGTCTGCATTCTTTTTTGTGTATGGGTGATGAAGCCTTTTTAGTTAGCTTAATAATCAGTTCGTATTTGGAGAGAGATTTACTTAAATGCCTTGTGAATAATTTTCCCAGCCTTTGCCAATGACTCTGTGTGCTCAGCATGCCTTCAATATTCAGCCGGTTGTTTGCAACTCTGCCTTAGCCTTTACTTCCTGCTTATACAGAGCCTCAAGTTCAGAGGTGGTAGATTAGTGCCTCCTTGGGTCTTTTCTGGGCATGTGCATTGCTCTGGACATGCATGTGTTTTTCTCAATTCCCCAGAATCCAGTTGGATCTTTTCAAAGCTCCCATGGACATTTTATTCCTCTGATTTTCCTTTTATGTTGTTCGGTCAGCTTTTTGTTTGCCTCAACTCTTCTCAATACCACAAGCAGCTGCAATGTTAAACGATGGTCACTAATGATTCTTAACAAACGCTTCAGGGTAAAAATTATTCTCACTGAGCAAGCTTTGAGTCATGTCAGATATGAATGAGCTCTGCAAATGAGAATTACCAGGGAAACTGCCAGATACATAAAATAACAACAATTCTCTGGAGTTGGGCTTCTGGGCAGATCCAAACCTGTTGGCCCCCTCTGATGCTGCTAGGATACTGGTTTTTCACAGTTACCACGATTGGAGTCTCCCTTGAAGATGGGAGAGGAAATTGAAACTAGGGCAAGGGAAACACCACAGAATTCACTGTTCATATTGAGGTTCAGCCATTTTTCTTCAATAAATGATCCTTGGATTGTTGCAAGTCTTTGGTTACTCTCTAGAGTTCCGAAAAAATTGATTTTGACATTTTTTTCTGGAACTCTTGTTGCTTTTCTGAAGGAGCCAATTTTCAGAGGTCTTTACTCCATCATTCTGGAGGTCAGTCTCTTCTAAATACTTTAAAAAAATCCATTGAAATACTCATATAATTTTTATCCTTTAGTCACTTAGTATGGGGAATTACAATGATAGATTCCTTTTGGATTCCTGGGGAAAAATATATATGACCATGATATATAATTCTAAATATATATTTTGAATTCAGTTAGTTAACATTTCATTTAGAATTTTTGCATCTATATTTGCAGAGGTACAAGGCCAATAGTTTTATTTTCTTGTTCTGATACTATCAAGTTGTGAAAATCAGATTATATTAGTCTTAGAAAATGAGTTACCTTTATCTCATTTTTTATATTTTTGAAACCACTTGCGTAATGTAGAGATTACCTGTTCCTTGAAAGTTTGGCAAAATACACCTATAAAACAAACTGGGCCAGACAATATTTGTGGGGAAGGAATATGTCAATTTCTCTAATTGCTTTGGTGAGATTTAAATTTGTTCCTATTTTGTCGCATCTCACTTTTCTCTCTCTGTCTCTTTTTTTTTTAACTCTCTGGTCATCTTTCATGAAACTTAATTTTTGTATCTGAACAAAAATATCACACAAAAATTCTTAATAATGTCATCTGCCTGCAGAAGATTATATTCAGGAAATTTCTTTTTCTTTTAATTTTTAGGATGATGGACTTCTCTCCTTCTGTATTATTTTTTATAGGGCTCATGGTTGTGTGTGTGTGTGTGTGTGTGTGTTATTTCCTCATTTTCAAATGAGAGAGCTATCCACACAGAGGGTTTACAAAAATGAAATTGCATGGCTTCTCCCTCTTCTGTCTTCTAAACCAAGTCCCTTCTTAGATCTACAACTGGTAGTGTACAATTCTGAGCCCATCTCTAGCATTCACGTAATATGGTTCTACTCACCAGAGGTGCTATCTTCCATTCTGTCTTTCCAGTTTTCTGAGACTCTGAACCAATGGAGTGAATGACATGCTGTAATCCCCAAATAAACTGTGCCGTACCAGGGCTCTTTCTTTTTTAGTACCTCTCTGTGGTCCTTTTCTTGAATAGAATTTCCATGCCAGCATCTAATACATCCCTGTTAGTAATGTTTTTTTTTAGTGAAACACCCTTACCCCTTTTAACAATCTTTTCTTAGAAGTGTCTTCTCTGGATAACTGTAGATAGAAGAGAGGGTTGGAACAAAAGTCATAAAAAAGGAATATCATAATAGCAGAAGGATGGCTACTCAGTGATCTCTCTGGTCCTGATCCTGGTTTCTGAGCCAGGGATAATACTGTGAATAAGAGACAAGTGTCTTCATATTATATTTCATATTGTTTGGATTTCTAAAAACATGTGTTATTATTGTGAAGCAGAAGGAAGCAACGAGTTATTTTTCTCAATCCAGCTCTATAGGTTTTGTAGATGGTGAAAATTCCTCTTTGATTCTGGCAACCAGCTTGTCTACATGTCTCAGTTTTAAGAGTTGTTTTTAATTTTGGGCTTCTCCTGTTTCTTGGTAATTTTACTGGTTGTTGGAAGTAACTGCATCAGGGATTGCTAATTTGATTCCATTTTAAAAAGAAATTCCACTGCAAATGAATTTAAAAATAATTTTTTCAAGTTATATAAGGAATAGTTAAGATTCACTTTTGAGTTGCTTTAATTTATAGATTAACCTATGAAGAATTTTCATCTTTATAATATTTATTCTTTCCTTTCCAGAATTTTTATTCACAGTTTAATGTAAATTTTGCATTCCTGTAAAACATTTCTATTTTACATTTTTGTTGTTGGTATAAATTGTTT
>NW_012136969.1:2250766-2252627 GCF_000956105.1 Propithecus coquereli | reverse complement strand
AGTGTACAATATAATATTGTTATCTTTAGGCACAATATTGTACAACAGATCCTTAGGACTTATTCATCTTGCATAACTGAAAATTTATACCCATCGAACAAGTATTTCCAATTTCTCCCTCTCCTCAGCTCCTGGAAATCACCATTCTACTTTGTGCTTCTGTGAGTTTGACTATTTTAGATATAAGTGGAATCATGCAACATTTGTGTTTCTGTGACTGACTTATTTCACTTAGCATAATGTCCTTAAGTTTCATCCATGTCATTGCTTATGGCAGAAATTCCTTCTTTTTTCAAGGCTGAATAATATTCCCTTGTGTGTATATGCCACATTTTCTTTATCCATTCACCTGTAAATTGACATTTAGGTTGTTATCACATCCTGGCTATTGTGAATAATGCTACAATGAACATGAGAATGCAAACATCTTTTCAAGATTGTGGTTTCATTTTTTTTGGATAAATATTCAGGAGTGGGATTACTGGGTCAAATGGTAGTTCTATTTTTAATTTTTTGAGGAAACTCCACAGGGTTTTCTATAGTGGGTATACAATTTTACATTCCTACCAGCAGTGTACACTGTGGAACTGTGCACATCCTTGCTAACATTTGTTATCTTGTTTTTTTAATAGCCATCCTAACAGCTATGAGGTGATTTCTCACTGTGATTTTGATTTATTTCCCTGATGATTGAGTGATGCTGAGCATGTTTTCATATACTTGTTGGCCACTTATATCTTCTTTGGAGAAATGTCTACTCAAGTCCTTTGTCCATTTTTAAATTGTTACTTGGTTTTTTGCTATTGAATTGTAGGAATTCCTTATATATTTTTGAGATTAACCACTTATTGGATATATGGTTTGCAAATATTTCCTCTCATTCTATGGGTTGTCTTTTCACTCTGTTGATTGTTTTCTTTGCTGTGCAGAAGCTTTTTAGTTTGTTGTAGTCCCACTTTTCTATTTTGACCTGTGTTCCCTGTGCTTTTGGTGTCATATCAAGCCCAGTGTCATGAAGATTTTCCCCTATGATTACTTCCATGATTTTTGAAGTTTCAGGTCATACATTTAAGTCTTTCATTAATTTTGAGTGGATTTTTGTGTATAGTGCAAGATAAGGGTTCAATCTTATTCTTTCACATGCGGATATTCAGTTTTTCCAAGACAATTTGTTGAATAAACTTTCTTTTCCTCATTGTGTTTTCTTGACTTCTTTGTCAAAGATCAATTGGCCACAGATGTGTGGATTTATTTCTGGGCTTTCTATTCTGTTCTATTGGCCTATATGTCTAGCTTTATGCCAGTGCCATATTGTTTTAATTACTGTAGCTTTGTATTATAATATATTTTGAAATCAGGAAGTGTGATGCCTTCAGCTTTGTTCTTGTTTCTCAAGATTGTTTTGGCTATTTGGAATCCTTTGTGGTTCCATATGAACTTTAGGATTGTTTTTTAAACTTCTGTAAGAAAATATCTTTGGGATTTTGATAGGATCTGAATTCAGTCTATAGATTGTTGTAGGCTATATGGACATTTTAATAATATTAAGTCTTCCAATCCCTGAACATGGGATGTGTTTTTATTTATTTGCATTTTCTTTAATTTGTTTCCTTGATGTTTTGTAGTTTTCAATGTGTAAGTCTTTCACTTGCTCTGTTAAGTTTATTCCTAAGTATTTTATTCTGTTTGATGCTATTGTATATGGGATTATTTTCTTAATTTCTTTTTGGAATAGTTTGTTGTTAGTGTATAGAAGTGCAAGTGATTTTTGTATGTTGATTTTGTATCCTGAAACTTTACTTAATTTGTTTATCAGTTCTAACAGCTTTTTTTTTTTTTTTGGGGGTCTTTAGGGTTTTCT
>NW_012136969.1:2239973-2249205 GCF_000956105.1 Propithecus coquereli | reverse complement strand
GACTATAGCTCCATGGGTTACACATATGATAAAGAAACTGTGACAAATAGCTATATTATGAGCTTGCATATAAAGCTTATTTGATAACATTTTCTTAGTTTCTTATTTCTGTACACCATTTTATAGTTGATAGAGCTCCTTTTAGAGATATTTTCATTCAAACCTCACGAAGACCTTATGAAACAGGCAAGTAGGCATGTGGTGTTAATCTATTTTACACATGAGAAAATTAAGGCTCACGGAAGTAAATGTCTTATTCAAGTCCCTAGTTTAGTTAGTGAGATATCGGGAAGTAGAATCCAAGTCTTTTGCCTTCTAGTTCTATACTTATAGCACAATGTCACAATACTCCAAATCAATCCTGAACTGAAACACTTCAGTGTGGAGTCTTTTCTAGTAGTTGGCTACAAATGATATATAATTTTAATAACATATGCTTATTTCCAGAGAAAGGATTTTACCCCCATTCTATGCCAACGTTATTTTAATGTGTGACATTACATAGCAGGCTGCATACTCTTACATGAAAAAATTTAAGAAAAAAAAATGCTTGCATGTATCTATTTTTTGCAGATCTATTCTAATTTAAGGAATCATGATGATTGAAAACCCATATTTCAGAACAAATTATAATAGAACAAAAATTTCTCTTACATCTTGACTTCTACCTCCTTTGAAGTCAATGTAATTCTAATGGGAACTCTAAGACAATATTTTAAATTTCCATCATGAATGAAGTCATGGAATAGGTGGGTGTTGGAATCTTATATTTTTCCTTCCTTGTCTCGCTGTACCAAAGAGCTCATCACTGGAGTTTCTTCTCAGGCGTGAGACAAGCTGTGACAAATTTTAGTAATAATAATATCTATCCTTTCCTCTACTTAGTACTTCTAACTTTAGAGAGCCCATTCTCAGATACTCTTTCTGAAACTCTTCTGAGAATTACAGGTCAAGGGTTTTTAACTCCATTTTATAGATAAGGAAATAGACTCAGGGGGATGATAGGTCCTCCCTAGATTCACAATGAGTGGAATTCTGGCTGAAAACCACATCCTTTAATCTACTGTTTAGGACTCTTTCTATTATACCATACCATACTGCCTTCAATGTGGTCATTAGGAAGATTTCTTTGAGAACTAGGAATGCTAAAAGGTTTAAATAGTTTCAGACTATAATAGAAAACTGCTGAGCACTCTGCAAACCTGAAGAACAGAAGAAAACATTTTTTTACATAATATTGTGAAGTACCTTAGGATAAAAATGTAAGAGATAATCCACCACTGAAATTATGCAGTTCAGTGTAGGAACTTAAGTAACAAAAACAGAAAACTGAACGTTATCTACCTGACCTTGTTGGCATTATTTTGACAGTAAATAATCCATTTTGACCTTTTTGTGCAATGTTTCTAGATACCTGTTGCATTATATAAGCTAATATGCCCATGCATAAACACACATGCACGTGTAAGACGTACGTACATAAACTCAGATATGCATGTGCCCGTATGTACTAACACTTCATTGTTGTTGTTATTCAGATGTCCCAGCAGCAGCCCAAGAGAATTGGAACTGCCTCTAAAACAGAGTCAGAATGCTTGTCTCCTAGGCCATGTCCATAGGCAACATGAACACAAAGACTGCCCTCCAGGGTTTTAGAAGAAATCTGGCCAGTTCCCTGGATAGGCAGTAAATCAGGTCATACTCAGCTTTGTTTCATGAGGGTGAGGAGATTTGCAAGGGCATCTTTCTCACTTCTGAATACAGTCCCAGTGCTGCAAAGTTATTTCTTTTTTCTTTTTAAACTTATTGTCTCTTTAACTGTCTAGTTGTGTGCTTCCTTTTAAAAAAGTGCACACTTGGTAACACTCCACTTTGGAATAATAAATGACAGGGAGGAGGCCTTCCGTTGTTGAAGTTCGAGTTAAAGCATTGGCTAAGGACTGGGTCAGAGATGTGCTTGTGCTTTCGTCAGCATTGTCCTACCGTTGGATTAGGGGCTGTTATGTGCTTCTCCTGATCTTTATGTCCGTGGGAACATTGATGTGGCAATTCTGACAACTGCTCAGCTGTCCACTCGAATAGTCAATACAGTCATTGTTTTGAAGGTCAGTAATGATTCCCTAATCACCAAATCTCATGCCATATTCTTGGTCTTCATCCTCCTGGAAGTTTCGGTTTCTCTAGAGGGAGGAAACAGTCCACATCAGGAGGAAGCATGGTTTTGGGAATGATGGAAAGTGTGAGGGAAGCAAATCTCTATGGGGCCAGCAAGCTGAGTTTGAAACATTATAGGGCAAATATTGAGAAAACCAGACCATGTCCCAAGGTGAAGAAAGAAGAGTGTGCCTAACATCTTGTTTAAGATCAGACACCCAGTAAAAGGATGTAAGTCCCAAAGGGTTGGGCTGGGGATGGGGTGGTTTAACCTTCCTATCTCATGTTAGGATTGATCTAGACTAGAGCATTGCTGTCCAGAAGAAAAATAAAATGTGAGCCACAGATGTGAGCTGTATGTATAGTTTTAAATTTTCTTATAGCCATATTAAAAAATAAACAGGTGAAATTAATTTTAGTGATACATTTTGTTTAACACAATATATTAAATATTATCATTTCAACACATAATTTTAATATATAATCAAAGTATTTCATTATTGATGAGATATTTTGTATTCTTTTTTTCATACTAACTCTTTGAAATCTCAGCTTATTATACACTTACAGTACATATCAATTTGGACTAGCCACAATTAAGTGGCTACATTCAATAGCCATATGTGGCTAGTGGCTACCATATTGGACGGTGCAGGTCCAGAGCTGAAGGGCAAGGCTGAACTTGTGGATGGGAGTCCAGCAGCCTCTGCTGCAGGGAAGAAAGAGGAAGCAGTAATCAGTAACCCTGCTATCTGCCAGATTAATTTCATAAGGCATGTCCTTTAATGCTTTAATTTCTTAGCATGTCCTTTTATATGCTCAAAACCTTTCCTTTCAAATAACAAAAACAACAACCTTTAATATTTCCTGATTGCCTATTGCAATGCCCAAATTCCTCACTGTGACATTTGAGGTCCTTCTCCATGTAGACTTAACCTATATTGACAGTATATTCTTCTACTCTCCAATTCTGCAATTGCATCATCTCTGCTTTTTAAATACAACAGAAGTCCTCTTCCATGACATTTTTAATTGACCAGTTTATTGAAAAGTCATTGAAAGAAGAAAATTATTAAAATGTATAAAAGTCATACATATATACACCTTAAACATTTTTTAACTTAAAACATGACTGCATGTTCATATGAGGAAGGGATAAGGATGTTTTTTAAGTATGAATCATCTGATTGAAGTTCTTCATAGCATCTCTTGCATAAATTTAACTAATAGTGCATGGTACACATTAAACGTACTTAAGAGACAATCTGATCATAGATTCTTTTTAGATTTTTACTGTTTTCTCCCAAATCATTGTAGTTGTCTTGCCCACATCTAAATTGTCAGCAAAAGTTTTTAGTACCTTATATTTAAGGAGTCTTTCAAACTATTCAACTCCATTTGCATAGAAACAATAAGTCTTATTTTTTTTTCACAGTCCTGCTGGTTTATGTGCTATTTAATTAAATTATGTGTTACAATGACAAATACAGCCAGCTTCCACAGGTTTGGCAAGAAACGCAGCTGGCTCTTGGTAAGCATGCAGTTGGTCTGGCAGGAGAGAACGTGAGCAGGTGTCCTAGAGTAGCCCACCAGCCCTGAGTATTCAGCATGTGTTACAGTAAGTCTTGCAGAGGAATTGGAGGCACTGTTTAATCAGGTGAGCTAGTTCATGGTTTTTAGTGATTATTCTGTTGATTCCTGTTGGTCTGCTTTGCTCTTGGCCTGCACCTCCTCCTGGAATCCTTTTGTTTTCATCTCCTGCCTCTCACTGTAGAAAATTTTTGGTAGGCAGAATAATGGCCCCCAAAGATGTCCACATGCTTATCCCTGAAACCTGAAAATATGGTACTCTCTATGGCAAAATGAACTTTTCAAATGTTATTAAGTTAAAGATCTTGAGATGAAATGATTTTTCTATTTAGAAAAATAGTAAAAGAGAATTTTATCTGGGTGGGCCCAATCTAATCACATGGGCTCTTAGAAGCAGAGAACCTGTCCTCGATGTGGTCAGAGGGACATGTGTCTGGGGAAGAAAGGCATAAATAGATACAGTGTTGCTGACTTCAACGACGGAAGAAAAGGACCATGAGCCAAGAAATGTGGGCGGCCTCTAGAAGCTGGAAAAGGTAAGGCAATGGGTTTTCCACAAGAGCCTCCAGAAAGAAATACAGTCCTGCTGACACCTTGGTTTTAGCCCATTGAGACATGTGTGGGACTTCTAACCTATGGAACTTTAAGATAATAAATAATACATTTTTGTGGTTTTAAGCCACTAAGAGTGTGGTAATTTGTTAATAGAAATAGAAGCTAATACAAAATCCATTCAATCTTCTAGGCTCACCTCAAATTAAAAATCCTCTGTGAAGATTTTCTTGATTCCTGTGATTTGGTGTGCACTTCCCCTCCTTTGGACTTATATCCTTTTTGTTTTATTTACCTTAATTTTCCTAATACTATAGTGGTTGGTGCCCTTTGCTTAACCGTCTCTTAGGCTACAGGCTCTTGCACTTATCTTCATACTACATTATTCAGATAGTCTCTAGGTTTTGCCCTTGGATTAATATAAACTTGCACTGTGCAATAGCGTAGTCACTAGCCACATGTGACTATTTAAATGTAAATGTAAATTAATTAAAATTAAATAACATTAAAAATTCAGTTTCTTAGGCCTACTACCACATTTCAGGAGTTTAATAGACACACATAGTTTATGGCTAATATATTGGGCCACACAGATATAAAACATTTCCATCACCTCAGAAAGTTCTATTGGATAGTGCTGTTCTAGGTGGCCAGTTTTTTGTATACTTGGACAATATTTTCTTGGTTCTTCCAGAGGTGTGTTCATTGAGATATGTCGTGAGGGCTATTGTTATGTTTTTCTTTTCTGTTTAGAAGTAGGCTTTTAAAATATGCTTTGCTGTGAGAAATCATTTGTATCAATCGGGGTTCTGGTAGGAAAGCAGATCTATCATTAAAGAAAGAGTCTTTAATGATGACAAGGTGTGTATAGGGTTAAGAGAACCAACAGAAAATACTGAGGCAGCCAGAGTTTAGCAAAGTGGGAAGCTATGACCATTTAGGGTTGAAGGGTTATTGGAGTCATAGGAGGTGCCACCCAACATAGCCATGGTCCTGAGGAATGCAGCCTCCAACAGAAATGTGGCCCAAAGCAGAGAGGAAGAAAGGAAGGAATTCTCTAGCCTCTCTCACCTCCTGACCTTCGGTTTCCAGCCAAACCCAACCTGAAGCCAACCAGCAAGGGAGCCTGGGAAAGTAAGTCTGTGGCACAAGCCTCCCATGGCACAGAACAGAGAGAAAGGCAGAGGGTGAAATCGGGGTGGAGGAACAGTGGAAATTAGCCAGCACCATGGTTAAGGGCATTACACCACCTTTCTTAATCCCGTTTTGAGTATTTATTTTAGAGGTAAGGGATATTTATTTTAGAGGTGAGTGATAATGTTTTAAATTCTGAGAATCAGTGTGTCTTGCCCATAGTTGACTTGTTTGGTTAAGTGCAGACAAATTCAACCAGGCAGATAAATAAGTTATAAGGTAATTTCCATTTCTACCAATAGCTAATACTGAACACTCTGTTCAACACATATTTCTTTTGCCTGAAATGTTTGGATAGCTTCTAACTTTCTATATCCTTAGAGGAGATAATAAAGGGAACTTAAACTGAAACTGATGCTGTGAGTGAAGTTATAACAGGATGAGTCACAAATTCAAAAAAGGAGTTCTTCCGTCATGTCTGAGAGACATGGTGAGAATTAGGGACCTTTATGATAGACCTGGTGAGAGTCTGGGGACTTTCATGAGAGAATTTTACAGAAGTAGGCAAGATGAAATAAGGCCTGCCTAAGTGAATATATGGTTGGAGGCTAATGATATAATAATTTCAATTATTTCCACGTTCATTTTTTTTCTTATTAAATTGCTCTGCTTAAGTCATGGATTCTTAGATATAAAGATGAGAAAAAGACAGTAGAAAAAAAATTCAAGTTTGGAGAAGTCCTCATTGATTTCTATGTTCAGGTTTTTAAAATCTCATGACTTTAGTAATTTTCATATAACCCATTTTGCTGTTTTAAAACATAAAACTATGAAAATAGAGTACTCTAAGAATAAAATGGATATTCATTCACTTCCCTCTCATCTTTTCACTCTTAGGTTTTCTCCAGATTCATTAATTGTGCTTTCACAATTTTTTTTTTTTTTTTTTTTTTACAGAGTCTCACTGTGTTGCCCAGGCTAGAGTGCTGTGGCATCATCCTAGCTCACAGCAACCTCAAACTCCTGGGCTCAAGCGATCCTCCTGCCTCAGCCCCCCGAGTAGCTGGGACTACAGACACGCGCCACCATGCCCGGCTAATTTTTTCTGTATATTTTTAGTTGTCCAATTAATTTCTTTCTAATTTTAGTGGAGACGGGGTCTCGCTCTTGCTCAGGCTGGTTTCGAACTCCTGAGCTCAAACAATCCGCCCGCCTCGGCCTCCCAGAGAGCTAGGATTACAGGCGTGAGCCACCGCGCCTGGCCACAATTTCTTGTCAATGTTTAGAAACTTAAGAAAAACTATCAAATTCAGAAACTTAGTAAAAATTATCAAAATCTCCCTTTAGTCATTTTTCTTTTTGGCAACATGTTTTCAGTTCCACTTTTCCATCTTTCTTACTGGTCATATATTATAAATAGGTTAACATTTTGGATATTTATATTCTATTCCATCTGGTCATAATTCTCTCTTTCTTTTTTGAAGAAATTAAGAGCAAATCACTCTTGATTTTTTAATGGCAAATTCTATAATTCTATAATAATTTAAGTCCTTTAGGAGCTCATTGATGGACTGTTAGGAATTGTAACTCAGGTTTGTGAGATAAAATATTTGTAACACCATGAATCTAGACATAAGATATATTTGTTTTTAATTACAAAAATATATTTCTTTGGAAAAAAGGCAGTTATTTTTTAAAACATGTAACTAAGTAAATGAAATATTTTTTCCAGATTATAAAGTTACTTTTGTTTGCAAATATGAAATATTTTATGCATAACATCATTTATAATATTATTTGACATATTCAATGTAAGTTTTTTCATTAATAATTTGAAATGCAATAATTAAATTTACTTTGACATGTTTTCAATTTTGCTCTAAATGGAATTTCCATCTGTTGGATTCTAAGAAAGAGAGTATTTCTTTGTTTTAGCCTGTTTATTGGAAGACTTAAAAAATTAAGGAGGGAGAAAATTATCCACTTTAGAGTACAGGACAGTAAATTTTTTGCTGGAAGTGGTGACCTCCACAGTGTCAAACAGAAGGAAAATCCCCATTTTGGGGCATAGAACTGTAAAGAGAAGGAGAAAAATGTGCTGGAAACTCACTGAACTTTGTCCAATTAATGTTTTTTTCTGAGCCAATATTATTGGTAATACGTCCTTCAAATGCTTTCCTTTATCATCTTCATAGATTTCTATAAACTAAAGTTTTATTTCCCAAAGATTGTGATGATTTCCAATGAATTACTAGCAGAAGACATTTGGGTTTGGTGTCTTGTGCAGAACTATATGAAATTGCTGATATTTCACCACTTATTTTTTAACTTACAAAAGTGCAACGTTACTGAGTATCTCTTATAAAGACTAGGAAGAAATAGTTTGTTTTGTAGGAGACTTACTTACCTTACCCAAGAGGGATTTTCACTGAAAATTGGGGATAAGGGGAGTAAAAATGCTAATGGTAAGAGCAACATGGATTTCCAGTCGGTGGGATCTTGAAGAAGCCAGTGGAGGAGTGCTCAGAAATTCCTAGGGGAAAATCACAGGCCAGGTCCTCAATATTTCCATACAAATGCACAGAAAATGTATTACTAATATAGTAACCTTGAAAGACGATACACAGTGATTCTATAAACAAACATAGGTCCCTGTCCTTCCTAGGTTGATACTACATTTGCAGCGTATGAGAGAGGTATTAGGAGTTGAAGCCAGTCGAACAGTCTCTTACACTGATGGAGATCTCCCTCCTGTTGACCTTGGCACTTTAAATAAGACTCATTCAGCGACTACATGGTCATCCAATTCATATTTCTCCTTCTGGTACACAAGTATATTATGAGACACTTGGCCAGATAGAACACTAAGCAAAGGTACTTTATATCTGTGGTCTTCTCCTGTATCAAAAAAGTGTATGAAATTTGTTCTGCCTTGTTTTTCGTGAACTTGTGCATATTTGTGTTTCAGAGAGAGGACTCCACTTAAAAGTATGATTGCCATTTTGTAACTCCTTCCTGGCTGCTAAGGGATTAAGTCCCAGCTTTCCTATTGACCAGTTTATTCTCCCTTGGACCACTTAGGTTGACTTTTGCTGCTTGAACTTTGGAAGATCTGAAATATTTCCAAAATGATTACATAAACCAAGGAAGAGGTAGCACTTTTAATCAGAAGGGTGAGGAATGCTATATAAAGGAAAGATAAGGTCTCAGCAGCGTCTCAGTAGAAGCTTAGGCCTCCTTGAGGACTCTATCTTCCTTTCTCGCAGTACCACAAACACAGGACTGCCACCCAGAGCGCAGTCAAGAAAGGGGCGCCAGGACGGTGCTGTGCTTTGCTGGTGAATTGATTTGGGGATCTGTAGTCAGTGTAGAAAAGCCAGAAAATTTCTTCATGTGAGTTAATTTTATAGTTTCTTCAGAACTGGAGGGCTGTCATTCCAAATGACTTGAAATACAGTGGTCCCTCCAATTGTTCAAAATGAAAAGGGAGGAGGAGCAAATGCAGCTGTGGGCTGGCCTCACACAGCAGAGAAAGTGGCTACTGCCAAGGCAACCTTCACTGGAGTCACAGGTACGTGCAGAAAGTAAGAGGTAGGATTATCTATGAATAAAAGGTTTGCGGAATCAAGGCATCTTTTTCTTTTTTTTTTCTTTTTCTTTTATTTCAGCTTATTATGGGGGTACAGATGTTTAGGTTACGTATGTTGCCCTTGGTCCCCCCCCTCCCCCCCCGAAGTCCGTGTTTCAAATATGTCCATCCTTCGGGTGGTGCGCATTGCACTCCTTGTGTATACAAATACCC
>NW_012136969.1:2232951-2239368 GCF_000956105.1 Propithecus coquereli | reverse complement strand
TTGATTTGCATTTCTCTAATGATTAGAGATGTTGAGCATTTTTTTATATGTTTGCTGGCCATTATTCTGTCTTCTTTTGAAAAGTTTCTGTTCATTTCACTTGCCCATTTGTTGATGGAGTTGTTTGATTTTTTTTTTCTCAGACTTCTTCTTCTACACCTAATTATATTTTTGAATTGAGATCTATGGTTTTCCTGGATACAGAGGTCTATTTACTAAGGAAAAGGGCAGGGTGGACATGTTGTTGCAAACATTCAAAATGCCAAGTTGCCATGTGTATGTGTATATGTGTGTGTGCATGTGTGTGTGATATGTATGTATGTGCTAATATTTTAAACATGCCTTCTGAACATTTATGGTACTTACACTGGTTCATGGTGATCACATCTTTCTTTTCTGGTACTTTTAAACAAAAATATGTATTGTGATCCTTTGGGGGAGCTGGTTACTTTTATTTGGTTTCTCTTCTTTTTTTCCATTTTAGCCAGTTCATATGATACAATAGGTCTATTTTCCATCTCCATTTCCTTACAGAAAGGTAGATGCCAATGTAGATAAACTTGTGTGGTCTTGTATAAAAATATTCAATGCTTTCCTCCAAACAAGTCACCTGTTTTCTTGACTATCCTCCTTCATTAAAGAAGTTGAATTAGTGGGACATAGGCCAAAGAAAGTCCTACTGGCTCACCCCTGCCTTGCTACCTCCAGGGAACAGTAACTTGGGCCAACCTGTTTAGCTGGGTTAATTTCAATGGGGGCTCCAATATTTCCCAGGTAGGATCATTTTGTCAGAAATGGTCCAGTTGCTGAGTGGAAATGTAACTCTGTTTTCCTAGCAGCCATGTCTATTTTTCTGAAGGTGATTTATTTTTTATAAGGCTTCTTGATCCATATTTCTTAATAAGTCATGCTGCAGCTTTAGATATTCATCAAATTTATCCAAGTTCAAGATATTAGCTGTTTGTTATTAATTCTGTCCCCAAATAAGTTTTTTTTTTCCCCTTTTGTGCCTGCAGAATGGTAGGAGATGAAGAAAGGATTCAGTATCTTGATAAAAGGAAGCCCCTTATGCAAATAAAGGACATACCAGAAAGGCAGTTTAACCAATCAAACAAAAAATGCCATTGCACAATTGTGATTCTCCCAGGGAAACTTGTGTAGGTGTAGTCTCTTGAAAATGACATTAAGGAGCATTCACACATCACCAGTAGTTTAAGTGGGGCTTAGCTCTTGGCATGATTAGCAAAAAGGGTTTTCCAACACATTTATTTTGGGTACTTATTTTCCCCTGTGAGTCTCTAATCTGATTGCCAGACCTTTCCCTAATTTGATTGGTCTGTGTTTTTTCTCTTGTTGAAGATGCTGTTGGGTGAAACTTACAGACACATTACTCAGCTTGGCAAGAGTGGGGGAAAATGACCATTTTCTGATATTCTCTTTTTAAGGACTTTGCTTGTTTCCCTGTGTGATTGACTGCACTGACATTCCCCCTATGTGTTGCTACATAGTCTAGGATCTAAGAAAGACGTCATTCTTTCTTAGGTGATATTTCATCCGAACACTCTCTTGGTGTAGCTATGTAAATAAAACCTGAGGGGCCCTGCCATGCTACCACTCTTGATATAAGAACAAACCTCTTACTCTTGTGCTTCCTTATCATGTTAACCACCCCCGTCCCTCTTTTTGGTAGCAACTTCCTCTCTGGGACTAAAATTAAAATCTTTATGTATCTTCTTCTTTAATTCAGGTTCAGTTGAATGATTATAGACAGGAAAATGCTGTGGGTTAGTGCAGAATTTATGCTGACTGTGACTAGAAACCGTTTTCGCTGCCTAGTGCAGGTGCTGTGAAAACATCACCTTTCAGTGGCTCTCCCTGGCCCTTGAACTCCCTCAGACAGACTAGTCTGGTGTCCTTGGTCTTTCGGCCCAAGGGGTTGGCCATTTTTGCTCCTCTCCAAGTCCACATGTCCACCTTCTTCTTATCCTCCCGGGTCTAGCTGAAGTGCTGTTCGTTCACAAAGTCTCTCATGAACTTCATTTTCCCCCATATGAGAGTAACCTCTTCCTTTTCGAATTCTTTAGCACTCTATCTATACTTTTCTCTTATGCCTCTGAGCATTTTCTCCTTGTTCTCATAGTGATTTTACTGCATAATTTCCATATAAGAAGGAACAGGAACAACTTCTGATTTTCCTTGTATCTGCCCAGTCTCTGGCAGAGACTCTAACACATGGAAGTGCTCAGAAATGCTGGCCACTGAGGAAGGAATGGATAATGGTAGCAGGTCAGACTTTTGGTGGAGCATATCATGAGTTGAGGGATAGAGACTATAGGTTTGATTAATCATTAAGAGATGGATTAGGATCAGCTATCTTTATTGAAGCCTTGTAAAGAGGGAATGAGCTTAAACCATGGAGGAGGGATTCGGATCAACAAAATTCAAGCCATGGAACTCTCATTAGTCGAGGTCCGGGATCTCTTAACTAGAAAGGCCTGGAATTTCCTTCATTAGTGTCTTTAAGGTAGGCTTTGGAGCTGTGGGTGTGGGAAGATGGAGCAGGGGTGGAATTAGAGGGAATTCTCTTCTGGATTTACTGTGATTTCCAAGAAAGCTGTCCTGATGCTGGAAGAAGCACTGACTTACATTTGCAGCCTTGACTCGGCTCCACAGTCTTGGAAACTGGTAATGATAAATCACATCAACAGCTGAACTCATCCTCTAGCGTTTACAAAGCACTTTTGTTTGCTAGCGTCTCTCTCTCTCTCTGAGTCTGTCTCTGTCTTTCTGTGTTTCTTGTTTTAGCTACAGATGTTTTCCAGGCACTTTCTAATCTCTTATCATTTCATTGCAGCTTCGTACACACCCTGCGAAGTAGTTTGAGTAGATACCGTTATGATCATTTTTTATGATGTTTTGGCTTTACAATTAAATAGACCTTTAATTTTAAAAGAATCTTTCTATTATGAAAAAATTCCAATCAGCCTTTGTTTGGAATCCTAGCTTATTTCTTACTAGCTGCATGACCTTTGGGGGGGGTTACTTAATCTGTCTGAAACTGGGTTGATAGCAGTACCTACTACGTAGGTTCGTTGTGAGGATTAAGTAAGATAATACTTATAGAACACTTACTGTGCCTGGATCACAGTAAATGCTAAAATATAATAGCTATTATTATTTGGTGATTTCCTCACAAAGGAGTGGGGACTAGAACCCCCATATTTTTTTCCTAAACTCAAAATTTTAAGTTGAAGGGCAACTCCGAGATCACTGGTTTTGCTAACATTGGCAGGAAAATCTTTCAGTTCTATGAACTTGGGTTTGATGATGTTGGTTTGCATTTGGGGTTTTTAACTCAGGCTCCCTGACTACTGTTCTCCTGGAAGTTTTTTGTTTTTGTTTTGCTTTCTATTATACTTGGAACTGCTGTTAAGCAGAATCTCGAGCTAAGCCACTTTAAAGAATTAAATTTCTGATGCTATTTTCAGATTGATATGGGCATTGTCTTTGGCCATATTTATTTTACTACCTCTACCCCAGATCATTTCTGAAACATAAAGGAGTTCAAAGGGGTTCTCCTTTTTCTACAGACCACAACTCCTTGAGGACGCAGAATGTTTCTTGCCTGGCAGATATCCTTGCACTTGTCCAAGTAGAGGTTTTGCTATATATGATTCCTAAAGACGATTAATTTAAAAAAAAGCTTTATTAAAGCTATTATGGTTACGTAGAGCAAAGATGAAAGCAATGAAAGTTTGTACCACTGCAGTCATCATTGACTTATGACAAGATTCTTCCCCCTAACTCCTTGCTACTCAGAATACAGCCCTTAGCCCGGCAGCATCAATATCACCTGGGAGGCCATTAGAAATGTAGGATCTCCACCTGACACCAGACCTACTGCGTCAGAATCATCAGATTCTACATTTTAACAAGATTCTCAGGGGAAATCTATGACCAGTAAAGTTTGAGAAACGCTGCTTTAAAACTCATGCCCTCGGTTCAGCCCATGGGAAACCATGCCTGAAGGATACAATGGCAGACCGGCTATGGTCACCAAATTCGTTCCCAGCTATTAACTTACCTGGTTCTAGATCTTGTCTCATTTCATTCTGTTCTGATAACTGCTCATTTCTCTGGCTTTCCACTTACACCAGTATGGTAACCCATTCACATTTAAGTTCTGGGATGCTCGACCCATCTGCTTTGATTCCCATTAGCAGCATGCACTCCCCTTTCTGGAGTGGTTTTACTGAGATTGCTCGTCTTGAACCACCTGTGTCTGTCTGTTCTCATGGGCTATTCTCATTTGGCAGTCCCTTGAAACTTCCTGGCCCAGGCCTTAGTCAGAAAATCCTTTTAAAAGATGTGTCATAAAAATTATTTCTGTGTGTGTGTGTGTGTGTGTGTGTGTGTAGTGCAAATGTAACCAGATATAGTGAGCCCCCACCCAAAAGTAAAAATATTAGTGAGACAATTTATAAATGTAGTGGTAACTGTTTTAAGAAATGGTGGCTATCCTGTATGGACTAGACTTTCTTCTTAAATGTGGGTGCTACCTTGGCCATATATAATTTTTATTCAAGATGACTTATATGATTGATGCTTTTATGCTGAATTAACACTTGATTCTGCTTTTCTTAAAAGAAATCAAGCCACTGAAGGAAGGATATGATTTTAGAGATTTTTATCTTTTGGGGAGATGGGAACTTCTGTGTTTCTTATTCATTGAAATTTGTGTGTGTATGTGTGTGTGCACAGCAAGATACCAAAGGAAATAAATTCAGTGCCAAAAAAAAGGAGCATAATGACCTTGGATGTTTTTATCAAATTTTTGGAAATATTCTTCCTATCTTTTGTAAGGGTTCATACTGAAATAATACCCTTGTCAAAATGTCTAAGCACTCCAATAATAGGTGATGAAGAAACGATGACAGAGAGAAAAAGGGTGTTTTTTAGCTCACTAATACAGCATCCAGGCAAAGATTTCCACTCTTACCTGCTCCACGAGAGTAAATACTACAGCGGTCCCCAAACTTTTTGGTACCAGGAACCATTTTCATGGAAGATAATTTTTCCATGGACCAGGAAGGTGGGGGATGGTTTCAGGATGATTCAAGTGCATTACATTTATTGTGCACTTTATTTCTATTATTATTACATTGTAATAGATAATGAAATAATTATACAACTCACCATAGGTTGGGGACCCCTGCAAAGTTTAGAACCACAGTCTTAATGAAAGTAAAAATGTGAATGATGTTGCCCACTTTCCCTGAAGGAGAATTTTAAACTTAATTTTATTAAAAATGAGATTTCACCTATTTTTAACCTTCTCTTTGGTTACTAAGGTTGTTGTTTGAATACTGACAGGAAAAAAAAACCTACTAATGATTATTCTATGTTAACATGTGCTAATGAGCTAACAAATATTTTCTTCACTCAGTGAAACTTAGAAACCTTAGAGTGTGTGTGTGTGTGGTTTATATTAATGATGGTTTGTATCTCAGTCATTTAATTAGAACTAAGTGATATCAAATGGTTTGGTGCTCTCATCAAAACTACTGATTTCTTGTCCCTTTCCCCCAGTGCAATGATACATGATTATACTAGGATTAAATAAGATAATGAGATAATGAGAGAAAAATACTTGAAACTCGACATTGCCATACAATGCTGTTCTAGTCTGTGAAATTAAATGCACAATCTGATGAAGAAATTTAAAAGAATGCCTTATTAGCTGACAATGGCTTAACATATAAACAGTGTGGGTTAAAGTTGCTTTTTGACTGCCATTTGCAATGTACAGTATTACCCTAAAGAAGTAAGTAATGTGGAGTTTTCTTTGCCCCAAGGCACTGCGTATAGAGGTTGCTTTTTATTCAGGGCAGCCTGTCTTAGTCCTGACCCCTGGACGGTTGCATGGCTGACTCTGAACTGAGTCTCCTGGTGTTCAGTGTGGCACCACCTGAAACCACACCAGGTAGCAGGGGACTGATGAGAAGGCCTGCATTTTCCCATAAACCTGACCTCTAGGACACTTCATTAACAAAGCCATTTCATATTTTTATTTAAAACTCTTGCTACATTTGACATCTAGAGTTTTCTATTACTAGAATGTAAAAGTAAGTTATAGTTTAGAATTGGGCTGTCCAGTATGGTAGCCTCTAGACATCAATGGCTACAGCATTTGAAATGCTAGAGCATTCGAAATGTGGCTAGTCCAAATTGAGATGTGTTGGCCGGGCGCGGTGGCTCACGCCTGTAATCCCAGCTCTCTGGGAGGCCGAGGCGGGCAGATTGTTTGAGCTCAGGAGTTTGAAACCAGCCTGAGCAAGAGGGAGACCCCGTCTCTACTAAAAATAGAAAGAAATTATCTGGACAACTAAAAATATATAGAAAAAAATTAGCCAGGCA
>NW_012136969.1:2215864-2232326 GCF_000956105.1 Propithecus coquereli | reverse complement strand
TTCATAAAATCTTATATACATGTAACAAGAGATTTATTGTAAGGAGCTAGTTTGTGCAGTTATGGAGGCTGACAAGTCTCAAAATCTGCAGGGCAAGTCGGCAAGCTGGAGACCCAGGAAAGTTCATGGCGTAGTTCTAGTCTGAATCTCAAGACCTAAGAACAGAAGAGCTTTTGATGTTAGTTCAGGTCGAAGGGCAGGAGAAAGCCTGTGTCTCAGCTCAACAGTCAGGCAGAGACAGAGAGTGAATTTTCTCTTCCTCTGCCTTTTTGTTGTGTTCACTCCATCAATGGATTGACTGATGCCCACCCACACTGTGTACTGATTCAAATGCTACCTCACAGACATGCCCACAAATAATGTTTAACAAAATGTCTGGGGACCCCATGGCCCAGTCAAATTGACACATAAAAGTAACCATCATATATACATAGCAGAGAGGGCAAAAGTGGTAAGAAAGTGAAAGAATGTATGGATTGAATGATAATTATGCTGTTCTAACTCAGACCAGCAGGAATTATACCACCATATAGTTCTTTTCCTTTCTACTTTTCCGTGAGATCAGCGAGGATGTGAGTTATAGCTGCAACATGGCAGAACCTTTCTGGTGGAACCAGTGTCCTTGGAAAGACTATACTGTTCCTTCCATAAGCACAGGTTTGAAATTCCCTTTAGCCAGAGAGAAGGCACAGGCAACAACTGGAAGGTACATGCAAGGATTTTTGATGTGGAGCTGTCTTCAAGTCTCCAAACTCACCAGCAAATGTTAGGAGGCAAACCTCTTGTCTCGAATTAAGAGATTAAGAGTGAGCTGGTGGACTTCAGCAGAGCTTGAGAAGGCAGGGGTAGGTGCTTGCGTGAGCTGCTTTCCTGTGACTTGATCTTCATGAACAGACTGGCAAAGCTGCTTTTTTTTCTCATCCTCATAGCTTTTTGTTTTTTGGGCTGTGGTTTCCAGACTCCACATTTCTCTACTTTTGGAAATGGATACCTTTTCCTATCTCCCACCTTTTCATATTCTTTTTGTGTTTCTCAAGATTGTTGACTGAGTTTCTGTAGTCACACCCGTGTGTCCTTTTAGTCCTTCGGCATAGTCTCCTGGGCTGGACAACATGCGTGGATGTGAATGTTGCTTCTCAAGAGAAACTTTCCTTGACACCCCCCACTTCACCGCCAATCTAAGTGAGTCCTGAGTACGATCTCATTTCACCTTTTCCTTTTTATCATACCTCTTATCACAATTTGTACTGATATATTCACGTGATTATTTGTAATGTCATCTCTCCCACTGAACTATAACCTCCATGAAGATGGGACCTTGGCTTTTTGGTTCTCTGGGTGTTCCAAAAAGTGCCTGGTACATATTAAGCACTAAGTAAATATTTGTTGAATGAATGAGTATATGAATGAATTGGTTTAATGTAACTAGAAACTCTCTTAATGTCACTTTATTTATCATGACATAAGGTCCATCTTTTTTTCCTTTTATTTTTAGTTGGCACATAATAATCGTGCATATTTATGGGACACAGAGTGATATTTTGATACATATATACAATGTGTAGTGATCAAATGGGATAATTAGCATACCTATCACCTGGAACATTTATCATTTATCTTGTGAACATTCAAATTCCTCTCTTCAAGCTTTTTGAAAATACATGCTAAATTATTGTTAACCATATTTACCCCACCATGCTGTGGAATCCTAAAACTTATTCCTCCCATCTAGTTGTGACTTTGTATCTGTTAACCAAATTTTCCTTACCCTCGTCCCTCCTACCTTTCCCAGCCTCTAATAAGCACAGTTCTACTTTCTACTACTGTGAGCTCGATTTTATTTTAGCTCCCATATATGAGTGACACCATGCAGTATTTCTCTTTCTGTGCCTGACTCATTTGGCTTATCATATTATAGTGTCCTCCAGGCTCATCCAAGTCCCATGAATAACAGGATTTTATTTTTTTTTATGGCTGAATAGTGTTCCATTGGGTGTATACACTACAATAAATTCCATCTTGGCCATCTTTTTTCTGCTGTTTTCTATTTGGAGATAATTTTTACAAAACAAGAAAGGCACAGCACTGGTTGAGTGATCCTGCTGTTTCTAGGTCATCAATTAGTTGACACTATCATCTCACCTGTTGGCTTGTTCCTTCCTTGTTGCTTGCTCTTTTTTGCTTGGAACCCACCTTAAGAAACATGTTTTTGTCTAGTATTATTCATTCCCAACCTCCTCCAGAAGTCTCATTTCATTCAGGATTTCAGTCTTTCTTTCTTTCTTTCTTTCTTTTTTTTTTTTTTTTTTTGAGCTAGAGTCTCACTCTGTTGCCCAGGCTAGAGTGCCATGGCGTCAGCCTTGCTCACAGCAACCTCACACTCCTGGGCTCAAGTGATCCTCCTGCCTCAGCCTCCTGAGTAGTTGGGACTGCAGGCACGTGCCACCACACTTGGCTAATGTTTTTCTATTTTTTTTAATAGAGATGAGGTCTCGCTCTTGCTCAGGCTGGTCTTGAACTCCTAACCTCAAGCTATCCTCCTGCCTCAGCCTCCCAGAGTGCTAGGATGACAGGCGTGAGCCACCATGCCTGGCCAGGATTTCAGTCTTTCTGATAGTTACTTTTACTGTTCTGGTATTCTTTGTGTTTATTATGGGTTGTATTATCTACCATCTATCTTTTATTCCTTTTTTCTTATGTGAAAATTATCATAAATTTATTTTTAAAAATGTAAATACCTCATCTCTCTTGGAAGCCTCATTCTATTTAGAGTCCTTTGCCATGGGAACATATCTTTTTGCTGGGGGGGGGGATGTTTTGTAGTTTTTACATGCAAGACCAATGTCTGATTAAACAATGTTCCTGATTTGTTTGTTTTTTAATAAAAAATGATTTCATAAGTGTATCGGTTTTCTATTGCTACTGTAACAAGTTACCACAAAGGTGGTGACTGGAAACAACAACCACTTATTCTCTTATAGTTCTGGAGGTCGCAAGTCTGAAAATCAGTTATACTGGTTCAAAACCAAGGTGTCAGCAGGGCTGTGCTCCCTCTGGATGCTCTGCGGGAGAAGCCGGTTCTTTGCCACTTCCAGCTTCCAGTGGCAGCTTGTATTCCATAGGTCGTGGCCCTTCCAAAGCCAAAAGCATAGCATTTTGCTTCAGCTGTCACATTGCTACATTGCTGCTTCCCTCTGTCATTTCTTTCTGCCTTTCTAAGGACTCTTTCCATCTGGATAAACCAAGATAGTCTCCCTATTCTAAGAGCCTTAACTTAATTATAATACATCTGCAAAAGTCCCTTTTGCCATATAAGGTGGCATTCACAGGTTAAAGGGATTAGGGTGTAGATATCTTGGGGACCGTTATTTAACCTACCACAGGGAGAAAAACAAAAAACTGAGTTTTAACTTGTATATGATGAAGAAGTTTAAATAGGCAAGAGAATCATTATATAACATAGATAAATAAACCAAAATAAGTGGTTTATATATTTCAGAATAGTAATAGTAGTTTTCCGTGGTTGGTAAGCTTTATTTGCTTCTTATTATGATCTGTATTTTCTAAAATTTCCACAATGAATATGTATTTTATTTACAATAAGAAAAATATGAATAATATTTACTGTTTAAAACAGAGTCCAATCAATGAAAAAGATCAATCTCTCTTTAATTAAACTATGACCTGGAGCTAAGAATAAACTTAATCTATATGTGTTGGGGAGGGGATAGAGGGTATTATATAGTACCTCTTTTGATTTTAAGTATAATTATACCACTTATCAAGCACAGTTATCTTTTTCTTTTGTATGTTTAACTAGAAGAACACTTTGGAGGAGAGAATTATCTTCAATCATTTTTACTTTTATTTCTTAAGGTTTTATAAGAGGACAATTTCAATATTAGCAAATAATAATTTTTTCCCTTCTAATATCCATAACTCTTTTTTTTTCCTTTTTCTTTACTTATTGCATTGGCATGAAGTTCCAGAATAATTTTGAATAATAGTGGTAATACTAGGAAGACTTATCTCACTCTTTTATTTAATGAGAATATTTCTAGTATTTCATCATAATATCTGAAGTATATGAGGGCTGTCCGGAAAGTATCTAGCCATAATTTTCATAATTTTTCATATTACATGGTTGGGTACTTTCCCAACATGCCTTGTACATTAGTAATATAAATATTGTTCATCATGTTAAAAATGAATTTTTTTAATTTATAAAGAATTTTTTTTCAGGAATAGACATGGAATCTTACTAATGACTTTTCATCATCTATTAAGCTGATCTTAAGGGTTTTTTTTCCCCCTCTCTTGACATATTAGTGGAATAAATTACCTTAGCGGATTTCTTAGGTTACATCTTACCTGGACACGGATTATCATTCTTTTCCTATGATACGGTATTTTGTTTTAAAGTATGTTTTTAAACATTTTCATCTGTGTTTATAAATAATTTTGTTCCACAGGCTTTTTCTGTGCATGTGTATGTGTAATGACTTTTGTTAATATTTATTTATTTACTTTATTCTCAAACATTGAAATAGAGAGAAATATCTGCTTTTTGAAGGTCTGAAAGAATTTTTCCATCACACCATATGTGCCTATCATTTTTAGAGAGCAATGTTTTGAACACTTTCATTCATGTCATGGTTTTCCATCCATTCAAATTTCCTATTTCTTCTTGGATCAATTTAAATAATTTGCTCTTTCTTAAAATTGTTCCGTTTCTTTCACATTTTTAATCTTTTAGTTTAGAGAAAAATTTTCATTGCAAATGTCAATCTCTCCCTTTTCTCCCATTTCACAGAGGCAAGCAAGACTGTTCCACTCCTTTGGCTCCTCTGTTTTCATCTGCTAGTGGAGGAAGCAAAACCTCTCCCAGTTTTAGCTGCTGCCCTTAAATTGGCCTATCGCATTTTCCAGTGAAATCTCCTGGCTCCTTCAGAGCACTCCTGTTCTCAGATGCATCTTGTTGTATCTTTCTGCTTTCTCTTGAGCGGGTGCCAATGATACGCAGATCTTGTCTCTTGTTCATTTGTCTCACCCGCTTGTATTTAGGGGCTCAGGGAGATAACTTGTCACCTAATTTTATTGTAAATGTTGCCTATGGACTTTGGTCTTGCTGTCTAGTTACTCTGCTTTTATGTGGAGATTGGGGAATATCTAAAAACCACCCCACCACTATTATCTCCATCTTCCCAGAATCCTCTCTTATGTTAGAAACGTGGCCATTTAATCTTTTTTATGCCTTTACCTTTATTATGCTATTTTATGTATATTTATTCCTTTGTCTTATTTTTAAAAGTTATTCTATTTTTCTTTTCTAAATTTTAAATAAAAGATTCATTTATTAATATCCCATCTTTCTTGTTTGATATTGTGGACTCTTTTCTGAGAATAGTTTGGGTATTTCATATACATTTTTATGTATAGTTTTTTTCATTTTTATTTTAAAAACTAGTTACAATTATAATTTATACTTCCCCTTTAACAATTGTTTAGTAGAGTGATTTTTTTTTTTTAATTTTAAGGGGCTGGACTTTTCTTTAAAATAGTTGTTATTAACTTATAATTTTGTTAAATTATATCCAGGGATGCAGCTTGTAAAACTTTGGTTTCGGGACTTTGAAATTTTCTCTATATCTTTATGATAAATTATTTTATGATAAATTATTATCATCTATAAGTATTGGAAAAGAAAGTATATTTTCTGTTTCTATTAAGTTATGCAATTTTATAAATTTGTACATTAAATCATTTTTATTAGGTTATTAAGTATGAAATGCCTGATTTCCTTAAATACTGTTTGACAGTTGCTATCTCTGCCATTTCACTTTTGTTAGAAGTAACCCATGGTGCCGTTCAGAAAATAGTCAGACACTACAAATTGTCTCAGCAAGGCAAAATCTTTTCTTGGTGATCAGCAGGGCGCGTAGCGGCTGCAGACAATCATGGTGTTTCAAACAGTGGTCTGTCTGAGCGCTGCGATTGAGGGATGCTACCAAGATGCTGTAGGGGCACCTAGCGGGGACCTTAACCTGTTTTTGGTGGGTCAAACAGGGTATTCCTAATACTCATAACTTTTAACTAGGAGACAAGATGATGTCACACTTTTTTAGTCTTTTTTACTTAACAGAGAAGTCCTCTAGATTTCTTCCAACTTCTTTGTTCTCAAGTAAGAGAGAAATGGAGAAAGGCCTTGGAACATTTTCTGAGGCTCCACCATTTCACAGGCATTGTGCCAAGTGCTTTACATTAGTCATGTCTTTTAAATCTCATAACAACCTTATCTAAGGTACTTTCTGCCCATTTCACAGATGAAAAAAACTGAGGATCAGAACGGTGAAGTAATTTGCCTTTGGTTGTATGGCTTGAAAATGCTTCCTATCAGAGCCTGGCCAGCCTCAGAGTCCTTGACCTTTTCATGGGATGCCAAGACTGAGACTTTGAGTCTTGGAAGGTTCCTAGTTTCCGAAGATAGAGCCCCCTAGTTTGCTGCATCTATTATGGTACAGGAGGTAACTCTTGTCCTCCTGGGAGGTTTATGTGTGTGAAGTGGGGATGGTAACAAGCTTCTCCTATTTTCTATTGCTTGTGTCTCACTTAGTTTGTTACAAGGAATATAGATTGTTCCCTTTTTTAAAAACTGGGAATTTTCCATCGTGCTAAGAACTGGAGGAAGGGTTTCATTCTTTTTGTCACCACTTTTCAGGCTACTGACATTGGTTTTAAGTCCCTGCCTCTTTGGAATAATTTTCCTATTTGTTTCATTCTCAGGTGCATGGAAAAATATTTCTCTGAGACCCTTCACTGTGACTTCTGAGGGGGAGACCATTTGTGATATGCACTGCTGCTCTCTACCTCCAGTAGGAATAGAAACAGGGCCACAACAGAAATCTTCCCTCCTAGCTGCACAATGGGCTGGCTGACTTCTCTTCCCTGCCCCCCTGGAAATTTCCCTGTGTATTGCCACAGAAAATAGCCTGTTGGTTCATTTCTTTGTCTTGCAGAAGAGCTGATTTTAACCCTGCATGGCTACTCCCCCTTCTTTGCTGTTATTCCTGTTAACCTGATGGTTTGCAGTAATTAATTCTAATAAATCTAACAGGGATTTTACCTTCCCTCCTTTGGTAAACATTACCCTGGGGGTAAGCATTACATATCTCTCTCTCCTTACCTACATGGCAGGGGAGGCTTGTTGATCAGAAGTGAGAATTTTCATTTCCTTTTACCAAGGACCTTGTGGTGATGCGGTTCCTGGAGCAGGCCCTAAGGAGCAGGCTGCTGGGGTGGTCATGCCTTGGCCTCTTGGGGTCGATTCATTGCCGCCCCTGGAGGAGTGAATAGAAATGGCTGCACTCCTAGTGCAGCTTGGGGACCAGGTGGACATCTAACAAAGGCAACAGAGGGTCCCAGGCTGCGATGGAGGCTGCGGAGGCTGAGCAGGGCACATAAAAGGAGGGCCGGGTCTGCCTGGGATGGCCAGGAAGGCAGCACTGCTTGGACACATAAGTCTTACTCCAAACTGATGTCATGTCACTAGCATGTCTCCATCCACGTAGGGCAAATGTCTTGTCTTTGTGCCTGAGTTTGTCAAGTACACAGACCCTTTCAAATCCATTTTCTCATATGAATGATTATAGTAGCCATTTTCCAGACAATGAGGCAGACCCTGAGATGTCAGGTAACGTGGCGATGGTCTGCACAGCCAGAAAACAGCAGAGACGGGATTGGACAGCATTGACGTGCCAGGGTTCTGACTGCCAGCCGTATCTTTTGGGCCACTTGAAGGACCAAACTCTTTTAATCTGGGGGCTGGCTCTGCCCTGAGGGTTCTTTCATTCATTCCTGTCTCCTGTGTCCCAGGCACCAAACTTGGTTCTGAGGACACAGCCGGACTTCAGCGTGTGGTCGAGGCCTTGTAGGGGTTGACACTCACAAACAACTGCACAATACAGAGGGCTCCATGCTGTGAGGACACTGTGCTTGCCGCTGGGGGCTGCACAGGTGAGGAGCGAAGGGGGCAGCTGCCAGCCGGGTGACATAGGCTGAGTCCTTTCCCTGGGCTCCCCTAATCACTGAGCAGAAGCACAGTTCCTTCTGGGGGGCAGGTCTCCCTTCACTTCAGCCCTTCCTCAAATCCAGCCCATCCCACTGGGCAGAGGCCACTCTGAGCACAGCCACTCTGCTCAGGCCCCAGACGGCCACCCCTTTGTGTCTCTGTTCTGCTGGAACATGCCCTGTTCCTAAAGAGGATCCGAGACTTCAGGATCTGACCCTGGGCAAGGTACTGAACCACTCTGGGCCTCTGTATCCTACCTGGAATGTGGCAAAGTGTTACTGCCACCTCGTGTGACTAAATGATATAAAACACACCAAAGGCTTAGCTCAGGGGCTAGTACAGAGATACCCCACAGACAAGAGAAAACGTTAATGTGTGGTCCTGAGAACCTCTTAGGCAGCTTGTTAAACATGTGGGTTTCCAGGCCCATTCTTAAAGATTCTGACTTAGTTATAATAACAGTCAATAATTATCAGGTTCTTACCATGTCCCAGGAGGGCATCTAAGTACCTTTCATGAGTTACCTCCTTTTCTTGTCACAGCATCCCACACTTCTGCCACGTAGCACTGACACTGTTATTTGGGTAATTATTTGTTTGACATCTGATTTCCCCATTTGATAGTGAGTTCCATGAGGGCATGGCCTGTGTCTGCCTTGCAGAATTCTGTAGTCTTAGCTTGGTGTGTGCTCAAAGAATATTGAATGAGTCAGCAGGAGGTCAGGGGCCTGGAGGCTCTTCAGAACTTGGCTGAAAGGGACTGAGGGCCAGCTGGGAGGCACGTGATGTGAGGCTGCTATGCGGCTTGTTTCCAGGGATCTTCAGTAAGTTCCTCAAAAAGAGCTGGGCAGAACCCTAGCAGCTGGGGCAGGGGAAAACCTGGGAGCTAGGAAGCCGGCCCCTTCCAAGAATGTGTTTTTGTAAGTTGGTTTCAGAACAACAGAGTCTATCCCAAGAAAGGGAAACTTCTTTCTTGGTAGAAGTACAAGGTACACTTCTGGTACTACTTACACTGTGATGGCCAGGGCTGGAAGGAAACTTAGACATGTGTAATGCCCACAGAGATGGAGCCGAAACTCAGAGAGGCACAGCAGCTTATCCCCAGGCACACAGCGAGCCGTGGACCGCACCAGATCTCCTGGCTTCCAGACCGATTCTCATTTCATTACAACATGCTGCACTTTGATTTTGGGTCACTGTTGGAGGTGAAAAGAAATCATTAGAAAATGAATGTTTCCTGAAATATCACCTGCAATTTATTGCACTCAGAATTTCACACTGACAAATAACCTCTTTCTCATTAACATGCAGGCTTCCTACAATTAGCACTCTCATTTGCACTATGTAAACAGCTTCTAACTGTGCCTTTTACCTCTTTGTTCAAACAAAGATTTCTGTTAGCAAAGAAACAAGAAGGAAATTAGTAGCAGGTGAGAGCTTATTTTTAATTATATTGAGATTGACTGTTGTTCTCCAAATCTTCTCTAATTCCCCCAAGATATTTATTTGCAGACCCAAGTTTTCCATCTATTAAAGCAGCAGTCATTTCTGATCTTTATTTACTAAATGAAAACACAAATGGCAGCAGTAGATTTCTGGCTTGGTGCCAAGGGAGGCGCTGTGGGGTGGGGGATGGTGCCAGATTAAGCCTGGATCCTAGAAGGCTAGCAATCAAAGCGAAGTAGTAAGCACAGAAGACGCTGAGGAGCAATAGTTTGGGCATATGATGAGCTTAGAGTCCCCAAATCAAGGCTCTCTCATAACTTACAACTTCCACCACCCAAAGTGAAGTGTAGGTTCTTTGGAGGAAGCCTTTTAGTTTATCTCCAATGATGAGGAGCTTTGTGTCTACCAGTGAGGAAGGCACTGGCTTGTAGCATCTTTTGGTCAGAACATTTCAAAGATTATGTATTGCAATTTCTCACCAAGGGCAAGAATCCCTTTTGAAACATCTGACAAGTGATATTCCAGCAGCTCACTATTTCACTTGTTAATGTCCTCCTTTCTGAAATTTATCTTCCCCTGAATTGACATCTTGTCTCTAACAACTTTGCACATATCGGGAGATCCACATTGTAGGAAACTAGTCCCTCTTTTACATGACAATCTTATGTCATTATACACATCTAAGAGAGGGTCATGTCCCCTGAGCATGCTCCAGTCTATATGTGCCAAGTTCCATTAGCTATTTTTAATGGGACATAGTTTCCAGGCCCTTATTACTCGGGTTGGCTTCTTTTGGACACACTGTAGGTCTGAAAGCCCTGCCGCAATGAGCTGTCAAGAATTGAATACAATGCCCCAAGCATTTTCTGATCCGTATAAAGTCAAGGTAAACCTAAACATCATCTTCTTCCCAGCTGGGGGTCTCACCCTGCCCACTGTTCTCTTGCAAGTTTTCCTCTGTTTGAGAAACACACTAGAACACTCTAGATTTCTCTTTTAAATCTACCACCTTTCCCTAGGAACAGGAAAGCCCTCTTAGATAATGGATCAGTTATCATATTTGAATATGTTTTATTTAGCATTTCTGAGCTATTTCTATTAGTTGCTAAATAATTTGCATTTTACAAAACATTTCATTTTACAAAGCACTTTTATAATAACTGCAAGAGAAAGGTAAGGTTAACCCTATTTCACAAATGAAGAAACTAGACCCACGGAGGTAGTGGCTAATCCAGTGCCATACAGAGTTGGGATTCAAACCCTGGTTCTCTGGCTGAAGGTCCGGGCCTGTTTTTACTGCACCACAGCTGGCTCTCCTTAGCCGATAATTGGGTTGAGAGGGAAAAGCTTAATTTCTGGATCAGCTGAACAAGGCCTGTGTTCCTCCACACCGTCAAGTTTAGCATCTCTTCTGGGTCTTTCATCTTCTGTCATTTGTCCAAGGAGGCAGGTTGATGGGAGCCCTATCATCGCTATGAAGCTGTAAAATGCAGGATTCACTCACATTTATAAGCTGAACAGAGAAGATGACTTTCTGAAATTTAGGGTAGACCTTGAATTTGAATTATTTACATGGCACTAATTTGTAATTTATGCTCTGACTGCTTCTAGTGCCTTTAATTAGAAGTTACATTAAAAAAAAAATGCTTAACGAAAGCACCCACTAATAGAAAGGGAAAGAACTGTACCTAGAAATCTAAGCCGGGAAGAATTACTATCATCTTTTGGTTTCCTGGTGTCCAAGGCAAGAATGAAAACATAATGGGTTACCTAACTCTCCTTTTCTTATAAAAGGAAGCAAACAATTAGTGAGAAGTGACACCGACACCAACTGGGATCTATCACTTTCATCATTATGTAACCATGCCGGACAGCGTAATGATCCGTGACTTCAATTACAATTTCTAAATTGTTGGAGATTCCACTCAGGAGGTCTGGGGTGTGTTCTGAGAATCTGCAGTTTAAAACTGCTCCCCAGATGCTTCTAGCGGTCAACCATATTAGAGAACTACTGCTTTAAAACAGCACCTGGGGATGCTTGTTAAAAATGCAGATTTCTGGCTCTGCCCCAGAGATCTATGTGCCCGGGATTTGTAGTCTGGCTGGGAGTTTGATCAGAACAGTAGCTTGTTAGCTAATAATTGGAACTCTCAGGTGAGGTCTAGAAGGCGGCAGATATTCTTTATAAGGGCAAGGATGCAGCAGCCGCGGCAATGATGTTTTCATGTGACAGAGATTTGCACTTGTCATCTCCCCAAGACAGAGGATCACTCCTCCTTTTCATAGGCCAGTCAGGGTTACCAATAGTCATGGCCCACACTTCTCTTATTTAGGTTACAGTTTTGGTTCTGATCAGTTCCCCAAGGCATTTGCAGCCCTAGGGGTTGACACCACAAGGCAAAAGAGAAACACTTTTGTCTAGGAAGATTTTAAAGGAGGGTCTTGCCAATCATCTAGCTGTTGACAGAAGAAGCTGAACGTGGCTTTGGTGCAGTGTTCGATTCTGTGTAATACTGCAGTTATATAGTCCCTCTGTACAACTCGATGCCCCTCTGCATAACTCGATAAATTCGCCGTTAAAGAGTTATTTAATATTGTGCATCTGAATGCTGAAAAGTGTCTGCACATTAGAATTAATGTCAGTTTTAGACATGATAAATATGATTCCACTAGCTCCTCTGAGAAGCTTCGCTAGGGTACCATTTTATTGTCTGCTGTCTCAAAGGCTTAAATCTCTTTTTCTGCCTTCAGTTCATAGGATGAAAACATGTGAAATCACTGGGATTTATATAGGCAGATTTGGCAGCTCTTTCATTTTTTTTACTTGGACTGTCAGATATAAATCAACGTTACAGCACTCTTTCCAAGAATGTGTTAGGAATGTGCATGTGTTTGGGGAGCAGACATGGTATTTCTATTATAATTTTGTTTGTTAGGTGTGATCTGAATTGTTTGGCTTTGTTTTGTAACATTCACAATTTGTGGTTATTTAATTGGTTCTCCTCCATTATCCCCACCAGTGACTGTCAGGTTTGTTTTTTGTCTCCTTGTCTTTACTCCTGCCCAGAATCGGCCCCCACCCTCATCCATCTTTTAAGACCCAACTTCTGGTACCACTTTCTCGATAAAGCCTTTTCTGATATTTCTACTCTATGTCGATCTTTCCTTAAACTTCTTAAAAATTTGTTGCCAAGACCTTATACTTAACACTTTATTATAGTAATGTATTTTCTAGTTATTGACATCCGTACCATTCAGTCTAGCACATTATTTTAAACTGCTCTGTTGGCCAACAGTTTCCCATATGTATCTTATTTTCCTAATCAGATTTGGAGCTCATGGTGGACACAGTCCCCACTTTGTGTACCTTTTTTACACTACTGCCTCCCAACGAGATGTGCCCAGAGCTTGGCACATGTAGATGTTCAGGATGTGACTGTTTCACTCTCTCACCACTGTGGTTGGTGAAGACTGCTATTTGCAAAATCAATTTAAGGACCTGCAAGGATCATTTGATTAAACACTCCACGAAGGCAAGAACCATGTCCTGGTTATCACTGACTCTCCAGTGCCTTGAACAGTTGTTGGATTAATTTGTTGAGTGACTCCTTTATTAATATCTAAACCCGATCTTATCTGCATTCATCTCACATGAACTGTATCTGTAGAAATGGAAAGCAAGGTGTTTATTTCTGGCCAGGGAGAAGATTCTGGAGTTCGAGATGAGTTGAGGTGTGTTATTTTCTTTCCACTTTCTAAGCCCATTCCTCCTCCCTGTTCCATCTCAACATGAACACAAGAGTGACCAAAGGCAAAGCTCTGATTCTATGCCTTTGTGGGGACACTATCTTCTTTCTTGAAGAAAATTCCGGTAAGTCATTTGGTTTTTAGATATCTGTCATCGTTTGGACTTGCCTGTACCCCTAAAAAATCTGAAATCCTTTTATGTCCTCCAAGTACTAGAGCCTAATATGAAAAATCCTAGCCTACAAAGATTTGATTTGCCAAACAAGGTAAAGTAAAATCCCTGTTAGAGTATCCTAGATATGGAGGAAGGAGCCTAAAGCAATGAGAACAGAGAAAGAAAAGCCACTGTGTAAACATCTTGCCCTTCAACTTTGGGTGGGGGACGGGGGAGGAACAGGAACAAACAGACTTTAAAATCTTCCACTCTCGAGTTTTCATTTTAGACATGCAGGTTTGTTACAAGGAAATATGGAAATATGGGAATGTCCCTTCATTAACCATTCAGCCACCAGCTTCCATTTCTTCAGCGCACATTTCCCACCCAGTCATAAGAAGCAGTTCAAGAAAACTGTTAAGGTCTGATGGCCCTCGTTCCTCTGTTGATGTGCCTCATTTTGCTTTCCAACAAAGAGCATTTAACAGGATCAGCTTGCCAAGATTGCCTCAGTAAGGAGCTACCTACCTTTCAAGCCATTGATCTTTATGGGTCCAGCTCATGTGAGGGCTCTGGTCTTTATTCCAATCAACTGTTGACGAGGGCAGAAGTATTGGTTTCCCTTTAAGTGCTTCAGGAGGGGAATAGCAAGAGAAAGCAGGAACATTGATTGGGGTTGCTTCCTTTGGAAGGAGTTTGGCAGAGGCTTGAGGCTTTATGCATTGTCCTTCCATCTACATAGTCCAAGACCTACTAGAGGTTTGGGGGCAAAAATGGCAGGCCTGAGGCTAGCAGGAGGCAGAAGGAGCAATGGCCTGTGTATAGGGAAGAGGCCAGGGAAGACTTAGGCAGGGCATCTTGCAACTGGCCTCAGAATTATTCAGGGAAGGAATGGGTTTCAGATAGGATGATCAGAAACTGGGGGGATGTATTCTCTTTATTGGTAAGCAATCCTATTCCACCTTTCCCACCATTTGGGGGTGATTCAGAGATGACTGCATTCCAGATCCAAGGACTAGAGTTTATTAGAATGTTATATTTCTGTCTGTTGATGTGTCACTGTTCCCTATGAGGATTTAAACCAGTTGGCAGTAGTGACAGGGATGAGTAGACAGCTCAAAACCATGACCTGTAGATACTGTTAAAAGTCCTCTTTGTCTTCAAATGTATGAAGGCCATTGTGAAGAAGAGGAGTTTGATTTACCTCCATAATACTTGAGAAGGCATAATGAGAACTGATGGGAAGAAGATGCAGGGAGGCAGATTTGGGCTCAATAAAAGGAATTACCTAGAATTAAATCTGTTCAGAGATGACCTCATTGACTCCAGGAACAGTTAGTTCCTCATTTCTAGAAGTGTTTGGGCATAGGCTAGTGGTCACTCATTAGGGACACAGGGGAGGAAATTCTCTTTAAAAAGTAACACTATAAAAGATTGAAGTGTTCAACTTTGTCTTTGGTTTCTACGCAAAGTTTTAATAAATGATGATGACAAGAGCAGGAATAGACTTTTCTCCTTTCAGGGCCTCAGTTTCCTTCCTTTCACAATGAAAAGGCTGGCTGGGGACCACTGAAGGTCAGGTGGGCTTTGACATTCTGTGCTATTGCTAACAATCCAGGCAATTTACCATTCCAGTTTTGTCCTCGTGTTGCTCAGAGCATATCCAGGTGGTGCGTCAGGTTCTTTGAGTACCTTAATTCGTGTCCTCAGGGAGAGGAAAGGGAGAAAGTTCAGCCTTGGTTCCCATAACCTCATATGCCATGTATCAAAGGCCTTGGAGATTTTCTTGGCCGTCTGCCAATTTTCTTGGCATTTCACATCCCAGCCTTGTCTATGTGCACCCGAGACCTCAGTGAGGCCCCAGGAGACATAGTTGCCCAGCACAAGGAAGCTAAAGGCTTGTAAGACACAATTGAGGACTAGTTATGTTCTAATAGGGCTGGAATTTCAACGCTGATCCTTTGTATATGTTCCAAAATCGGACCTTATAGGAACTCCCTTTCCTAGTGCTAGGATCAAGAGGTAGAAACGGATAAAAGAGAAAGCCTCCTCTCTAATCTTAAAATCTCAGAGCTGGTGGACAACTCAAGCACACATATGCTTATTAAACTTTTTTTTTAAAGTTTCTGTAGTAGGGGATACCAAAAAAGTCAACTACAGAAATGGAGGATGAGGGAAAGATACAGTCCTCATTCACTTGTTCATTTTATCAATATTTGGGTGCTGACGATGTGCAAGTCATTGCCATAAGCACTGCATTAGTCTACCAGGGCTGCCATTAACAAAATACCATGGTAAGTGCCCTATATAGGTTCCCATTTTTTATCTTTTATGCTGTATTTTTACTGTACCTTTTCCATATTTAAATATGTTTAGGTACACAAATACTTACCATTGTGTTCCAATTGCCTACAGTATTTGGCACAGCAACATGCTATGCAGGTTTGTAGCCTTGGAGCAATAGGCTATACCATATAGCCTAGGTGGGTAGTAGGCTGTACCATCTAGGTTTAAGTGCACTGTATGATATTCACACAACAATGAAATCACCTAATGATGCATTTCTCATAATAGATCCCCATCATTAAGCAATGCATGATTATGTATACATAGATATACTATATATACACATACACATATATGTTTTGCACATTATATTGTACATACATATTGCACACAGAAAAAATGCTTGAAGGAAATGCACCAAAATATTAACAGAGGCCCTTTGCTAATCGATTATTTATTGAGCACCTACAATATACCAGGCCTTGTGCTACTCATTAGATATGGTGAGAAAAATGGACCTAGTGGATGCCCTCATAGTTGCAGTTCAGGGACGAAGCTAAGCTTAGAATTTAAAGATACTTGAGAAGCAATCTGAGTACAAACTCCTTCTAGTCTTTTATAGTTGATTGAGTCCTTACCTTCAGTCATCATATTACTGTTCTGTAGGAATAAAGTAACATACCCCAAATTACCACCTAGAAAGTGGTAGAGCCAGGACTCTAGACTTTATAAACAGTGTATACTTAGGCTATGCTAAATCTA
>NW_012136969.1:2192274-2215412 GCF_000956105.1 Propithecus coquereli | reverse complement strand
TGTTTTTTTTTTTTCCCACTTAAACTGATTACATCCTAAACCTTTTCCCAAGACAGTAGAAACTCTTAAGAAAGAAGCTGTTGTTTTGGAATTATAGCTGGTACTCTGGGAATTGTGCGCAATCTCCCACCCCACAGGGGTAGGGAACCTGCGGCCTTTTGATTTCAAGATTGTTCTTTTTTAAGCACCAAAGGAGGGAAGAAAAGCTTCATCTTTTTCTGCTGCACCCCTTTTAATAAAAGGATTTGTTCTGTAAAATTTGGATTCAGTCAAAAGGCTGTACTTAAGGACCTAGAAGGCCATATGTGGCCTTAAGGTATGGCTAAGGGGATGCTGTGCCTGGGAATGACACCCTTCCATGTGTGGCTGCAGAAGGCTGGTTGTAACTGCTGCTTTATTGGCTAAAACAGCTTACAAACACCAGGCTGGTTTACTCAGTCCTGAAGATTTCTTAGGAAGCCAGGGACCAGGATATTAAATGATTCCTACTAGATTCGTACCAGGATACTAAATAATTCTTACTTCCTGAAACGACTGCCTTCTGATTCATTTCACTAAGGAGTTTACAGGCAACAGAAACTCAGTATGTCTAAAGCTTTCTTCTCCTATGTTATTAAAATCATTTAAGAGCATCACCATTGTCTTAATCACTCAAGTGACAAACTTTGAGTTTTTCTTTGGCTTATTCCTCCACATTGCATTCTCCGTTAACCATGACCCCTTCCTTGCTCAGACCTTCATTATTTTTCCGGGGATTATTGCAGCATCCTCCCGATAGGGTTCATTATTTTCTGCTTCACCCACTTCTGATTCATTCTTTACATTCTAGTGAGTTTTTTCCTCCCCAGTGCAGATTTAAACATATCGCTTTTTAATTTTCTATTCAAAATCTTTTTGAAGGTTTTCCTTGCCATTGACCAGGGTTCCCTGTCTTTGTTATGGCATTCAGAGCACTGGATTCCAACTGACATTTCCAGTCTCTTTTTCTGGTATAAAATATTTTATAGTAAATTTTTAGAAAGAGTATTGTCGTCATCCCAGACAGATAGATAGGGGGCCAAATCCTGGCTCTGGCCCTTTTAGCTGGCCACTTTGGGTATGTTACTTTACCCCAAAGCAGCGGCATGATGATTGAGAGCAAGTACTCAGGAGCCCATCCTCCTGGCTTCACCTCTTCCTGGTGGCAAGACCCTGGATCAATGACTTTAACACTCTAGACCTCAGGTTTCTCATCTTGAAAATGGGCTTTTCACTGGTATAATTGAATTGTTATGAGAATTAAATGAATTAATCCAACGTAGAGTTCTTAGAACAGTGCCTAATAGTAAGTGCTGGCTAGGTGTTTGCTGTTATTATATGAGACCTTGTTTCCACATCTGTAAAATGGGGATAATATTGCCTTACTTGTTGCACAGGGGTATTTTGTAATTACATAAAATGGTATAAGATTACCCAGGTGAAAGCACCTAGAACAACTTCTGCTACAGAGTAGATGTTCAATTCTCTTCATATTCCAGACCTCACCCTAGACTCAATTTCTGCCTCTTGGGAGCTTCTGTAGCCTTTTGTATATGGCATTAATATAGTACTGATCACTCTATATTATAATTATAAATATATTCTCTCTCTGTATATATATAGGATATATATGTGTATATCCATATATATGTGTATGTATGTGTATACCAAACTGTTACCTTCTTCTTGAGGGAGGGGACTATGCGTTATTACTTTCCAGATCACTAATTCCTGCCCCAGTCCCAGGTGCAGATGGGTGAGGCAGTACAAGTAGTGTTTATGAATGCAGAGTCCTGAGACAGACGAGCTGGGTCTAAATCTCAGCCCTGCCTTCTTACTAGCTTTAGGATTTGGGGCAGAAACTTACCCTTTCTGCTAATACTACCCCACATAGGTTTGGTTAAGGAGCGGTCAGGGTAATCAAACATAAAGCACAATGACTTGATCATAATAAGAGCTCAATACATGTTGTCTGATAATATTTGTTAACCTTGATCATGATTCCTAAGGGAATGCATAAGTTTCAATAACCTGATCCTTTTTTTAAAAAAAATTTGATCTTTTTTTCCTTTAGAATATGATATACCTGGATGCAATCTATAAATTTACTGTTTAAGTTTCACTTACTGGCCTTTACTTCTTCCAGCAAGTTGAGTTAAAAGGTAAGGACAGAAATGGGAAGCTCTGTAACAAAGGGTAGCGTGAAGGGAATCTTCCCCTATTTTCACTAATAAATAAGACAGAACATCCCTGTGATAAGGGAACAACCTTTTCTATCACGTCTTCACTGAAACTGAAGAAACGAAAGGAGCAGTGACGGAGATGGGTGATGTCACCCTTTCATCTGCCATCCCTGAAATACCACTTCCTCTTGGTGGGGTCGTGAGAGCCAGCACAGCAATGCAGCTCGGTCCCTCACGGAGGGGCTGTCAGCTCTTCAGACGCTCGCTTGCAATGAAAGAGCGTCATTGCCAAACCCGACTACCTACTCGTAGTGAAAAATAGACGTAACATGGAGAAACACTTAAGACCTCGGCAGAAGGGCTATTATTTTGCAGACAAATTATCTAAGAGGCCTACTATTCTATGCTGTTACCCTGCCCCTGTCACTATCACACACAGACATTTCACTTCAATTCTACAAAAATAAATTCCGTATGTCAGATTTATGCTAGGCATTGTTCTAGATGCTGTGGGAAGTCACCGTGGGGCAAACGCACAGCTTTCTCTGATCTAGTAATGCCCTTGAGAAAATTTATAATCTAGTGGCAAGGTAGAAGTATTATAAAGCCACTGATACTCTGTAAAATAATGCACAATAAACCAGTGAAGAGTAAGCAAAGAGCCATGGGACTCGAGGAGGAATGGAATTAACATTTGTTAAGAAGCTGCTAGGTATAAATCCAAAAGAAACAAATCACTATGGTGAAGAGATACCTGCACTTCCATGTTCCCTTCAGCGTTATTCACGATGACCAAGATATGAAATCAAGCTAAGTGTCCACCAGTGGACGAATGAATACAGAAAAGTGGTATATGTACACAGTGGGATACTATTCAGCCTTGCAAAAGAAGGAAATCTTGCCATTTGCAGCAACATGGAAGAAGCCGGAGGACGTTATCTTAAGTGAAGTAAGCCAGGCACTGAAAGATAAATCCTGCATGATCTCATGTAGATGTGGAATCTAAAAAAGTTGAACTCATAGAAACAGAGAGTAAAATGGTGGTTATCAGAGGCTGGGGGATGGGAGGATTGAGGAGCTATTGGTCAAAGGACACAAAATTTTAGTTAGGAGGAGTAAGTTCAAGAGATCTCCTGTATGTCATGGTTGCTATAGTTAATACTATAACGGTATACTGAATACTTGAAAATTGCTAAGAGTTGATTTTAAGTGTTCTCACCACAGAAGAATGACAAGTATGTGAGGTAACGCATATGTTAATTAGCTTAATTTAGCTGTTCCACAACATATACATATATCAAAACTTCATGTCATACACTTCAATATATACAACTTTTGCTTGTCAACTGAAATTAAAAAAAAGAAACGGAAGCAACTATGTGGCACATGCTATGTTGGGAATTTTACCCATTTTATCATTTCTTCCACATAAAATCAAATGAGGTCAGTATTTCTCAATTAGTGAAGTTGAATCTCAGAGAGTTTAAGTCATTTGCCTATGTCACATGTGAGCAGTAGTCAAGGTGGCCTTCTGATGCAAGGCTGTTTGATGCCAGAGTCTTGGCAGTTTCCTTTTCACTAGAGATACTAGGGGCTTGGGAAAATTTCAACAGCTGGAACAAAGGGGAATAGAGGGAATGTAAAGAGAAGGCTTTTTGCCCTGAGGAAAGGATGGCGTGTCATCAGAGAACTCGACCCCTGTCCCATCCACATCTTCCACTCTGCCATAAAACAAATCTGCACACATTCTGTGAGATGGGCCCTGTGCTTATTGTTTAGAGATACAGCTGCAGAAGACAAAATTCCATGACCTCACACACATAAGTCAAAATATACCCTGGTACACGTGCAAGCAGTATGTACTACACTCAGTGTGTAATGTGGCATTGATGTGTTATGAATCATAGTTATTTTATCTGAAAGAGAATGACTGAGAACGTGAAGAACTGTCATGAAAGGGCATCGAACTAGAATTCAGAAGCTCTGAGCCTAGTCTTGACTCTACTACTTCCTGACTTTGGGCAAGTCACATCTGTTCTCTGGGCCTGAGCTTCTTCCTAAGAGGAGTGAAGGTTTACTTTACATGATTGTGAACACCTTCCTTCCAGCTCAAAGCAGAATCTGAGGAGCTTTGCTAAGTTGGTTCTGTTCTAACAGGTACTTTCTTCTCTTTTGAGTATTCTCCCTCACATCTCCCCTAGGACAGCCAATGCTGAATCCTGGGGGCATTTATACGGCCTAGCTAAGAGTGAGGGAGCAGGTGAGGAGGGGTAGGGGAGCCAAGCGTAGGCACAGGCTCTGAACAGGAAGGTGGAGTTGAACACCTGCTCAAGGCAGTAAACATTCTTGGCCATCAGCTGATTGTGGCTGGGGAACCGCAGACTGGAAGAGCTCTGCTAAGCTGTGAGCTGGAAGTGACACTATGGGCCTGCATTATTCACCCAGCTACCAACTGTGTACAAAAAATATGACTGGTAAATTCTGGATAATTGGCCACTCCTGGGTAAAATTTAAAAATCACCATGTCATTGTGCTTCAGCACAGTAGACACAACAAAAGGTGAAAAATTGATTCATTTGGGGCTAAATTTGAGGATTTAGGTCATTTATTACCACTGAATCCCTAATTTTTTCTTTTCTGTGTCAGCTTGCTCTTGGACTGCTAAGTACACAGACTAAATAATCTCTTCCCAGGTACTCTTTTGGAACACTGGTGACCTGGGAATCCTTGTGCTGTGACAGAATTTAAAAGCCTTGAGTTCCAGTCTTACCTCTGACACTAACTCTTCAAGTCTTTTTAGACAAGCCACTAGCCTCCTTGTGCCTGAGTTTGCACATTGATAAGATGAGGAAGTTGGACAAGATCTGTGGTTTCATTCATTAGCTTTAATTACCCTTTTCTTTCCATTGACCCTACATTTTGAAACATTCTCACTCTCAAAAAATTGTATTTGTTAAGTAATTATTAATCTGTTTTTCCCAGTGTTGTAGATGTATACAATTTCTAGTCAGAAGTTCTGATCACGATACGGTACCCAGTGTGACCACACTGAGATGATATCATTCTAGACATAAGAGAAGAAATGTGACATTTTACCTCACTTGGGTAGACTTACCTCTGGAAAACTTGTGATTTCTGGAAAGATGTTGAAAGATTGAGAAGAGCTGGAGGAACCAAATTGCCAAAAGCACGGGCAGACCTGGGTTTAGATCCTCATTTTGCCATTGGATGGCTGTGTGATCTTGGAAAATTACTTAAGTTCTCTGTATCTCATTATTTTCATTTATAAAATGGAGATAATCGTGGAATTGCATTTACCCTGCCTATCTCACAAGATTTTTTTTTTCCTAAGAGTTAAATTAAATAATACACTTGGAAATTTGTTCAAAACTGCAACACCTGAAACAAATACAAATTGTTATTCCTAGTATTATAAATATTCCGATTCCATACATTATTAGTATGTTCGATTGCAACTGACAGCTTCTCAGATTTAGAGCCCACCATCCCTCCTGCTAGAGCTATGAAATGATTTGCCCCATCTATGCCATCTCCTTCTTTCCCTTATTCACAAAAGCAATTATTTTATTAAATATTATTGTGCTAAAATACATGTAAAACTTAATATCTTAATTAACCATTTAAAGTATACAATTCAGTGTTATTAGTATATTCACAGTGTTAGGCAACTGTCACCACCATCTAGTTGCAGAGTATTTTCATCACCCTCAGAGAAAACCCCATACTCATTAAGTCATTGCTGTCCATTCCACCGTCTCTTCCCCTTAGAGCCACTGGCAACCACTAATGTACTTTGTGTCTCTATGGATTTGCCTCTTCTAAACATTGCCTATAAATGGGATCATACAATATGTGGCCTTTTGTGTCTGCCTTCTTTCCCTCAGCATAACGTTTCCAACCTTCATCCATGTTGCACATGTATCAGTACTTCATTCCTTTTTCTGACTGAATGATATCCCTTGTCTGGGTAGACCACACAAAGTGGATTTGTAAATTATTGCCTCCTTTGAAACTCTAAGGACACACAAATATGCCCTTCTCCCCACACAACTGCATATAATTCCAAGGCATGGATAGATACCTCCAAGCCCATTAATGTACCCCAGATTATGATATCTTGCTCATATAAGAGACATTTTTCTGAATTCTCCCATTCATTCATTCATTTGTTCATTCTGACCAGTCATTCATAATACTAATTTTGTGCAAGGCGCTATTCTATGCTCTGGGAAGGGGGGAATAAAAGTGATAAAAAAGCAGACACTCAAGAAGCTTTCTCTCCAGAAGTGGGAGAAAGGAAGCAAATAAATCACGTGAGACATAAGAAGGCAAAAAGTGCTTCATTCCAGAAAGACACTTTAGCAAAGAGCTCTAGATAATGTTAATTTTTCCTGTTATGGGGCAATTCCATTTTTAGATTATGAAATGAGAATTCAGGTGGACATGTGGATTTTTCTCAAGTTTTCCTCTCCAAAAGTCTAAAGTGTACTATGTTTCATAGACATTTAGAACACAGGCTTAGGAGTCAGATTCTATCCTTGCCACAAAATATCCATGGGTTTTTCAGAAAGTGAGTTAACTCTTTTTATAGCTTTTTCATCTGTAAAATGGTAATAAGAATCCTATCTATTTTATCCCATTTTTACAACCCTATTTAATGAAATAAAGTATGTAAAACACCTAAGACACTTCCTGAAATATAGATTTTGCTCAATAAATGGAGGATCATTTTATTTGTTTACAGAACACTTGCTAATTGCTATTTTCTCCTGAAACAAAATCCTTTTGCATGTTGCTTAACCTTAACCATGGGGAAAAAGGAAGTGTTCTGTCACATGTGTTATTTTAGCCAGAAAAAGAAGGAAGTGGGACGGTGTGTTACGGGGCTGGGAGAGAAAGAATGAGCCTTTTCAGCCCCACAGATACAAACTGGTTGATGTCTCACCTCTGTCTCTTTTTTAAGAATCATTCTAGACTTCCTGGGATTTGAGTTCTTGGTGTCTTGTTTTGGCCTTAAGACAAAATCACCCTTACCCAGCTGCATCCCTCTATTCTTTCAGGTCTCATCTTCAGGGAATCCTTCCCTGGCCTTGTTTCTACCTCTTCCTCCCCAGCCCTGTCACTCAACCCTCCTTATCCTTCTTTCTTTTTCTTCATTGCACTTAACACAACTTTTGATCCTTAGTGCATAAAACAGTGCTAGACACTAGCAGACACTTAAGAAAATATTTATTGGACAGGCAAATACATTGAAAAATCTCAGAATTCATGAATTTTGTACTTCCTGCCCACTTGATGTTCAGTGTGAGTCGATGACTTACTTTGACCAATGAACTGTGCGAGGGAAGGTGATGATGTATCACTCTTGGGTAGAAGCTAAAAGAGCCAGCTCATGTTATTGCCTTCTCTCCCCTTCTGTTGGGCAACTAGCAATGTGTGAGACAGTGGCTGCATTGTCATCTTGGGTGCCAGAGTAACTACAATGAATGGAGCTTCCCCCGATTTCATGTGATGAGTATGTTTATGAGCAAGAAATAGACTTTGTTATTTTAAGCCTCAGAGCCTTGTGGGTTATTTGTTACTGCAGCATAACCTAGACTCCCCTGGCTCATGCAAGTGCCGATCTTATAATTTAGTTTTCTTACTCTCTTTTTCCAAAAGACAGATCTGGTATCACTTAACGTCAAATAAAAAGCCTATTATTAGGAAAAAAATGTATGTGGTATTGTAGTAGTATCTTAGGACATATCTAATTTATTCATAACAAGGCTATAGAACAACCACTGGTCAGCTCTGACTTCATACACTCCACTTTAGCACTGGAGAATGAGACTAAGTTTCAAAAGTCATTTCCTTCAGGGAGCAGTGGTCTCTCTATATGAGACTCTCTATATATACACCACCCAACCCACCCCCATCTCCAGGCCCTATGCCATTTGTTTTTTGTTAGTCTCCACTGCAATGACAAAATCTTCACAGCCTCTGACCAACTTTACCTCTTTCATGTTCATAGGATAAACAATTATTTTAATGCCCAATTAAAATTGGATTAACTGTTTGAAATTTTGGTATAGTAGAGGAAAAAAACCAAAAGATTTTGTATAGGAGGACTTTGGTTCAAGTATCCACTTACCAGCTCCATGATCTTGGCTAAGTTGCTTAACTTTTCTGAGCCAAAAGATCCTAGTTATAAAATTGGGATGACAGTGTGAGTCTTACCAAAATTCTTGCAGCCAGATGTGTTTTGGAATTCAGAAATTTTTGGATTTTAGGAAGGTAATATGTTGCATAAGATGTGTAGATTAAAATAAGTCCAGCAGGACCGGGGCAGCCTTCCAAAAGGAAACACATTATTATTTCTTCAGCAAAATGTATCAATATTCAAGTAAATGGAAATATATACTATGGAGAGGTTTTGTCATTATGTGAGTTCTCCCAGAACTTTTGGTTTTTAGAGTTTTTAAAAAATTATGGACAAGGTATCATGGACCTGCCCCTATTTTTCAGGTTGTTATAAGGGGTAAATGAAATAATGTGTATAAAAAGACATTGTGTATGATGTCACTGTAAAAATGAGAGTCGTTATATCTGTACAGCACAGAATTGATAGCTCATTGAATAACATTCAACATAATATTCAACAATAACAATAATATTCAGTGAGCATCTACTATGTGCTAGTCATTGTTCTAGGTGCTGGTCGTCAATGCATCAAGGATCTATTTTTTCTTTTCAACCTCTTTATCAGGGGATATATGTGCTTTTATGCAATCCTTTTGTTTTAGACCATTTGGACTGGTATAACAAATTACCTTAGACTGGGCAATTTGCAAGCAACAGAAATTTATTGTTCACAGGTCTAGAGGCTGGGAAGTCCAAAATTAAGATGCCAGCAGATTTGGTGCCTTGCGAGGGCTCATGGTGTCTTCTGGCTGCATCCTTACATGGAGGAAGGGGTGAGCAATCTCCCTCAAGTCTCTTTTATAAGGGCACTTATCCCATTCATGAGGACTTCATTCTCATGACCTAATCACTTCCCAAAGGCCCCACCTCCTAATACTATTGCTTTGTGAATTAGATTTCAACAGTGAATTTTGGAGGGGGCACAAACATTGGGACCACAGTACCTTTCCCACATGTGTGCACACAGTCAGTCTTTTGATAGTTTCTTAGGCTTATTAAGATACTTTATTATTTGGGGCTTTAAAAAATATCTCAGGTAAATTAAATTTTCTACTTTTCAGAACAAGTTAGTCCTAGAAGGTCTTCCAGTGAGTCACGTTGTGAGCAGGAAATCTGGCATGGAGGCATAATTAACATTCAGGTTGCCCCCAGTTTCTATGGAAATGAGTCTAGCCCCTTGGGGGAGCAGTGATGGATGTGTAATTTCCAGATAAGTAACTGACAGGTAAGAAATTTTTCTTTCTCATATGCATTAATTATTCACATTCATTATTCATCAAACACTGCGAATTTCTATTTAGAAATTGGACCAAATAGTTAGAGAAATCCTCTCTGTTCTACTTCCTATAATGAAGTTCTTCCAGGGACTGCCGAGCATCTGAGTAGGTCTGCTGTCTTGTCTAGTTTAATGGCAAGTGTTTGTTTAATGTCACCGGATGATGGGATAAATGCTAAACACCTTGTGGACTAGATTAGCACAGACTTTTGGGGGCTTCAACTTTCCCAGTCATTCATATTTCCTTATTATTGTTTCTTCCCTCTAGAATGTAAGCTTAGTAAGAACTCAGAACTTGCCTGTCTTGTTCACGACTGCATTCCCAGCCCCTATAACAGACACTTGATAAACATTTTTTGAATGAAAGAATTAATGAATGGAGTTTGGGTCTGGGAATGGCAGAGCCCATCAGAGGGGATACATATAATATAAACTGTCGTATATGATCCAGCCCTAGTTCTTTCAGAGGGCTTGCTGTCCACACATTCCCCTGGCTGAGAGATAACATGCAATGAGGCACAGAGAGGGGAATTTGGCCAAGACCCCTAGCTCATGATAAGCACCTCTTGGCACACTTTTTAAAGCATTTCTTATTGCAAACACTGCCCTTTAATTGGTTTATCAAAACCTAGACCTGTCTTTTGCCTGAAGTAGATCCCAGAGCCCTGGTTAGTCAGGAACTACTGACTGCCTTAACAGGCCAGGCTGTGAAACAACACACGGTGTCTAGTCCCAGTACCCAGCATTGGCCCATGGTCAATTCTCTGAGAATTAATTAAAAAAAAAAAAAAAAGAATTCACTGAATGCCTATTTGTCCAAGGACCAATTTGCCAAAAATGTGCTTTCTAGGATCAACGTAAAAAGTAGATAAACATTATGTTCTGGGTGATGATTTCACAATCCTTTGAGAGGTTTTCCAAAAGTTTCTTTTTCCTCCATAATTGGTCTTAGTTTCATCAGAGCCATCTCTCCATGGCAGGTCAATGTTCCGTAAGTTTTTTCAATCTGCGGCTTTTCGGCATGAGGGTTCTCTTTTTGTATTTAAATCAGGTGTTGCGCATGTCTCAAATGTCAAGGACATAACAAAGAATGTGTCTCTTGTCTAACACATTCTAAATCCAGTTTACTGGCTAAATACTTGTTAATTGGTTCAAACAAATGAATATTTTGTTTGGGTTTTGAGAAAACCCCAAAGTGTTTCAGGATCTGAATTATTAAATACATAAGAAATTGATGTTCAGTCCCCCTGGGCTAACAGGGCTAACAGGGCTAAGTGGCTAAAGAGAAATAGTTGCAAGAAAGCTAAAAACTAATTGTACTTCTTAATAGCACATCCTTTCATTCATTAATTAATTCAACATGGTGAGTCCCTTTTTCATGCCAGGCTGTATTCTAAGAACTCACAGTATGAGTTCCTAGAAAAATAAGGCATATTTCCTAATGTAGGTAGAGACCAGTCTATTATTTTGGACTCTCTTTATAAGATGGAGGGTCCATTCTCTTGAATTCATTGACTTTTTTTTTTTTTTTTTTTTTTTGGTATTTATTCTTCTAGCCCATTCTACCTTCTACTTTAACAAGTATAGTCTATGTGTCTTAACCATACTGATTTTGACCTTCAGGGCCTATTTTAATTCTCATGAATGTGCTCTTTCTCATCGTGCAAATGCTCACTGTATATCATTAGAGAATTCTGTTTTAACCTCTTAGCCTCTTTCTGCTCTGGCATCCCTTTTCCTTAAGAGGCCATACGAATCTAAAGACTGGTATTCAAGTCCTGCTCTCTCACTTACTAACTGTGAATGCGGCAAGTCATCTGACCTGTGGACACTCAGCCTCTGCATCTATTAAGGGGGCTAAAGAAGTCTCACTCACAGTGTTATTGCAAGTACAATGGAGCTGAGAGGACTGTGTGGACGATAAAGCACTAATGTGAGAGATTATAATAGATTAATTAGTTCACTACAGGTTCTGATGCAGCAAATAAGATAGGTACCATGGAAACACAAAGGAGCAAGCAATTAGGGAAATCAACAAGATTTTGCAAAGCAGCTACCCTGAACTTGGCCTTGAGAACAGGGTTTTCTAGGTGAAGAAGAACATCCCAGGCAGAAGAAATGGCATAGACAAAGACTCAGAGGCACCAGAGAGCCCTGTGTATTTGGCAGATAATGAACAGAAGTTGTTATAGATTAGGTGGGAAGTCATTAGTGTTGATAAATTAGGCAGAGGCCAATTCTTGAATGGTTTTGTACACCATGCTAAAGAGTTAGAGATTAATTTAAGGAGCCACTGAAATGTGTCATTCATTTTATACATAATGTTTTTGTGTGAGCCAATGTGTGCAGAGCACTGTTGTAAGCACTTGTAATACACCGGAAGAATAGTAGAAAGAACATCCACCCACCACCCAACTGAAGCAACAAGAAATTGCCAGTCCTTCCGTAAGTCTACATTCCTTCTCCTCAATGGAATCCTTCTCCTTGTTCTCCAAGAGTAACCCAAAGTGTAAGATTTGTGTTTGGCATTTTCTTGTTTTTCATTCCAGTTTTACTCACATGTAAGGAAACAGGCTCAAGAAATATGTGCTGAGTAAATAAATAAAAATATATGCTCCTGTGTGGGTGGTCTCTGGAGTTCATTCTTGCAGATGTTGCTTCTACTTCTGTTATTACATTAATGTTCTCAACCAGTCTTCCTTCCTCAGTTTTCTTGGTTTGTATATACTGGTGCATGTCTGTATGAAATTGTTCTATTTACTATCAGAGTAACTTATAAAAGCTACTGTCAGAACCCCTTTTCTTTAAGATGACAACTATTTATAATTTCTATCTGTTCTTTCCATCTTTATCCACGTGTAAATGGAATAACTGTAATTGTAGACATCTTGCAATTTGTGCTTGAGTTTTCCATTTATTACTATTTTGTAGATTTTGTATTTCTGGATAGTTTTGTGTTAATTATTTTTATGATTGCACAATATTCTATCAAGCAAACATACTATAATTTGCTTTATCATAATTGCTGGTTATTCAGGCTGCTTCCCATTTTAAATGTTACAAGTAACATTGCTATAACAACCTTTTTACTTATAAGATTTTTTTTTGTTTTGAATTATTTCCTTAGGATATATTTTCATGAATGAGATTATTTGGTCAAAGGCATGATGAATTTTGTGGTTCTTGTTACCTGAGGGGCTTGCTTTATATAAAAGAATTATTTATTTTATGATTATAAAAGTAATTCATGCTCATTACAGAACATATGGGAGATACAGACATGCATGAGAAAACAAAAAATCTCCCATAATCTTTCCCCACAAAGATAGTCATCATTAACTTTTAAAGAAATTACCTCAAATTTTTAATCCATCATTAACATTTTGATATATTTCTTTCAACTTTCATCAAATTGGGATCATATATTGTTTTGTAGCCTGCTTTTTAAATTCGATCATCAGCTTTTCCCATGTCATTAAATATTTTTCAAACAAGCGGTATTTTTTACTGGCCACATAATACTGTGTTGTGTGGATGGCCATCGATCTCTTATTATTGGGCTTTTTATTATAGGAATAAATAATGTTGTAAGTGAACATTCTTATGTAAACCTTCATGAGATTCTGGTTGTTTTCTTAGCACAAATGTTTGGAAGTAAAACAATGAAGGATACAAAAATTGTCAGTTTTTGATCCCCACAGAAATCATGCTTCTTGACTTATAATATTCCTTTGCCACCTGTATTTGTGTCCTATTGCTGCCATCACAAATTACCACAAATCTAGTGGCTTAAACAGTACAAATATTGTTATTGTACAGATCTGGAGGTCAGAAATCCAAAATGGATCTCACTGGGTTAAGGTCAAAGTGTCAGCAAAGTTGTGTTCCTTCCAAAGGCTCTAGGAAGAATCCGTGTCATACCTTTTCTAGCTTCTAGAAGCTGCCCTCTTTCTTTGGCTCATGGCTCCCTTCCTCTGTTTTCAAAGCCAGCAACGTTGGGCTAAGTTCTCCTCGCATTGTCATCTCTCTGGCTCCGTCTCTCTCTTCACCTACCTCTCCCACTTTTAAGGACCTTTATGATTACACTGGACATCCAATGTTTATCACATACCCAGACACAACATAGGTGCACGGTAAACATTAGACCGATGACGTGGTAGCATCATCAGTACAAATGGACATTGAGCTGTGAGTTCTGTTGCTGTTACTCTTGGGCTTGGGCAGGTCACTCAGTTCCATTCCATTCCATTCAACTGGCATTTATAGCATCCCTGTGACATGTCAGGCCCTAGGAAACATGCTGATGACACAAAGAAGAGGAACACAAAATCCCTACTCTCAAATAACCCTCAAAATATACCATTCGTAAACCTTAGGCTTTCATCTATAAAATAGTAACAGTAACTGTGTGAATCCCACTGGGTTGTTGTGGAGGTAAGATCAGATAAAGCATACGCAAGCGAATTGTAAAGAGCAACTCAAATGTGAGGAGTTCTTGCTATTTTAAATGTTTAACAGTTGTTTTCCTGAAAAGACAAGGCAGCTTAAGAAGACGATGCATCTTGATAAACTTTTCCTCCATCTTCTCTAAGTATAATTTTTGGTACGATAACCACGCCATTGTATGAGAACCTCTGCATGTTTTCCTAGATGTTTACTGAGGGGTCCAGGGTGTAATTGTACCTCTGTCATTTTAGAGGGTGATACAATTTCCAAGCCTGTCTAAAGGATTTCTAGTCCTGTGAACTGGCCAATACGATTTCTTGAATCGCCGCCCAGTACGGACCCAATTTATATTTGGAATTTCATGCCATCTTGAAGGAATATCACCCAGTGCCAGGGTCTTCTCTGAGCTAATTGGGCTTTGGCAGTGATGTCATTCCACGGTGGGCGTTTGTGGAGACTATGGCAGCGACAATTCCAATGTCGTTTTCGGCAGTGTGTTCCCATGCATGCGAGGAGGCTGCTCCCTCCCTTCACACTCAGTCAGTCCTCCTGCTGAAGTTTCTCTTCTGGTCCCTTTCTGCAGACAGGAGATCAGTAGGCTATTTATACCCCATGGCTAGAAGCATTTCTCTCCTTCCATGCTATGTACAACTATTTATTAACGTGGCTTAAAATAAAATTGGGCAAAGACATCATCAAACTTATCAAACTTAGCATCATAGAGGAAAGTATCTTCCAGGGTTAAGATTATAGTCTTTAGAATCAAGCAAACCTGTTTTGAACGGCTGCCCAGCCTTGCCAGCTGTGTGTGTTGGACAAGTTTGTTAACCTATCCGAGCCTCGGTTTCCTCATATGTAAAATGAGAGTAATATTTTTTGCCCCACTGGGTTGTGGATTAAACCCAGATTTATGGCTGTCTGCCTATGTCTGCCAACTTTGCTGACCTCAGATTTCCTTCCTATCCTGCCAACATGTCCCAAGAGCATTGGGGAATAAGGAAGAATTTTCTGGTGATTTCCTAGGGGAGATGGAGAAGAGGGTTTCATTGCATGTCCTCTAGTGGAACTTTCGCAATCGCCAGGATTCCTCCAAACACTGACCATGGCCTCTCTTCTGTTGCTTATGAACAATTCGGTCCTGCTCCAGCCTTGTGCACCATGGCAGAGGCCACAATCACGTTGCTACTCAGCAGTTCCAAAGCCCTGCCGTTAAGTGAGATCCAACTGTCTATCAAAAAAATTTTAGCACTCGTCCTGCTGTTACTTCACCATGTCTTCTGGGGGCTCATCTCTCACTTCAAAGGGTCTATTAAAACATTGCTTGCAGTCATATTCTTTTTTCTTCCTGAGAGGTGTTCCAAGGGGGAATATAAAAACAACTTCCTCCATTTTGCTACATTTGTTTTAAGTTATATCATATGTGCAAAACACTTAGCACAATGCCTGCACCAAGTAGCATGTACTCAATAGAGGGATCATTTTTTTTTTTTTTTGAGACAGAGTCTCGCTGTGTTGCCCGGGCTAGAATGCCGTGGCGTCATCCTAGCTCACAGCAACCTCAAACTCCTGGGCTCAAGCGATCCTTCTGCCTCAGCCTCCCGAGTAGCTGGGACAACAGGCATGCACCACCATGCCCGGCTAATTTTTTCTATATATTTTTAGTTGTCCAATTAATTTCTTTCTATTTTTAGTAGAGACGGGGTCTCACTCTTGCTCAGGCTGGTTTCGAACTCCTGAGCTCAAATAATCCGCCCGCCTCAGTCTCCTAGAGTGCTAGGATTACAGGTGTGAGCCACCGCGCCCGGCCCCAGAGGGTTCATTTTTAAAGACAAAATGAAAGTAATGTAGTGAGATACATAGCTTTGATATAACTGGAACAACTGCGCCACTTAGGAATGGATGTCTTTGTCCCTTAATTATTAACATTCTATTAGAAAAGGTATTAGCAGCCCTGAACCAGAGACACCCAAGGTGTGAAAGCCATCAAGGGTGTGCCATTCAGGGCTCAAACTTCTATCTGGAGACCTCATATCTCTGCACAGATAGCTCAGTAAGCCATATCTCTGCACAGATAGCTCAGTAAGCCATCAGCAGCCTCTAAATTGCAAACGTAAGGGTTCTAATGTAATTTTATTAAAGAAAACAAATACTTAACCACCATTCTATCTTCTGCAACAAGTGCGTTCCATTGACCCAACTCCCCCACCTCCAGTGCCCCCTGGTCTCTTGGTCTCCCTCAGTGAGTAGACACTGATATTCTTAGCTGGGCTAGTTAAGAAGTGTCTCTTTCTGAGTCATAGTAAGTCTGTTCAGACTTCCTCTTACCACTGTGCAGCTCCTCAGCTATTCTGCTGGCCTGGTGACTTTTTTATCCATTTAACTACAGAGAATGTGTTCTGGGCCAGCCACTCAGCCAAGGACTGGGGAACCAGAGGGGAGAAAACATAGTTCTCAGAAGAACCCAACTACCAGTTTTACAGAGAAGTCAGCTGTACAACACTCGATGAGCTGAGTGTTCAAAGTGGGGCAGATGGGAGGGATTGATTTTGCTTAGGGAGCAGGGAGCCAATGGAGATTTCAAGAGCTCTGACATTTAATGTGGGCCTTGAGGAATAAGTAGGGATTTTGCTAGGCCACAGAGCAGATGATAGCAACCATTCCAGACTCTTTGGGTGTGCCAGCAGAATCAAAGTGAGAATTCGAAAAGGGAAAGGAAACTCAAGGAGACAGAATTAGGGCCTTTTATTCTATCATACCTTTCCATTTGGAGACCCAGCTCTGTGACCTCAAGCACTGGAGGGCTTCGTCTTTTCCTTTGATCAGGAGGACCACTCCCTTATAAATGACAATTCTTTTCCTCCTTTTACAGCAAGGTTAAATGTCTTGTCCAAGTTCGCATACTTAGTAGGTAACAAACAGAACCTAAATCCGTGCCTATCAGAGGGCCTAACCCCTCATATCTGGTCAATAATCAATTTTGTTACATGAACAATGATTGAATAAATCAATAAGTGGATGAACAAACCCAGACCTCTTGATTTCTGTATAGTATAATTTCTGCTCCTTGGCACTTGTTGTTTGGTCAGACTATTAATACTAATAATCATTGGTTGTTATTACTGTCCATAGCAGTGTTCCAAAGGATATGCCTTCAGGCCTTTGTGAATCCCTAAATTCATGCAATCCTCTATAACATGTAAATTTCTCCCTAATATGAAAATTTTACACAGGGCAGAAACTTTACCAAAAAGCTTTAAAAATTGCTTTCTATTCTTTCTGCTTCCATCCTTAATTCCTTTCCATTTCTGCTGCCCATAGTTAGCAGGGGCTTGGCATAATTGTACCTTGAACAACACCCCTCCCGTGCTTTCCATGGGGCCTTTGTATGGTCTACAGGCCAGAGGTGCTTCCCCAGCCCAGGGTGAGAGGCTCCAACCTGCCTTCTCATCTTCTTCTTTCATTTATTCCCACATTCATTCAACAAATATTCATTGAGCATCTCTAAAGCAGCAGACCCTGAGCTGGGTACGGAAGATACAGAGGACAGACACACAGACTCACCTAGGGGAGCTCACCTGTAGTAGAAGAAACAGTAATGCATGAAAGTCATACAGAGGTTATGTCATGGTCATTTTGATAAGTGCCACAAAAGGGCAGTATAGGAGGGCGGGGTTGTTTAGCAGGATAATCTATTTAGGAGATTCGAGACCTGCTTCCCTGAGGGGAGTAGGCAATGGCTCAGTAAGGGGGTGTTGGGGGGAAGACATTCCTGGCAGAGGGCACAGCACTAGCATAGGCTCTGAGGTAGGATGGAACATGGCTTCCCCAAGCAGATTTGGAAACACTCTGGTGGCTGTAATGGCGTGGCTCACCAGCAGCCTCCCAGCCGCTTCCTGCTGTGCTGAGAGCAGAATCCACAGTCCTTACTCTGGTGAACAAGACCCAGTGTCATCTAGAGCCCTGCTGCAGCTCGGATCTCATTTCCTCCCCAGTTTTCCACTCCCTCCCTGCCAGCTTCAATTCACTGTTCCTCAAAAAGGACAAACATAGTGCATTTTCTGGGCACTTACTTTTTTTTCTCCCTCTGCCTATGACACCTCCCTACCAGATAGCTTCATAGCTCACTCCCTCATTCCATTAGGATTTGTGCTAAAACGTTACCTTATCTAAGAGGCCTTCTCTGATAACTCTTCCTACAATAGTGACCCTCCCCATTCTGTCCTGTTACTCTTTATATTGATCTTCATTGCACTTGCCATCACTTGACAGATCATTTTTATTTCATTTAACAAACTGTCTCCCCCCATTACCTTGGGAGGGGTGTGAATGAGGGTACTTTGTTGATTGCTGTATGCTTAGCACCTGGAACAGTGTCTGACTCCCAATAGGCACTCAACAAATGTGTGCTTACTACCAGTTGAAGAGGAAGGGGGATACAAGACCAGACTGAAGAGAAAGGCAGGAGCGAGAGCCTGGGATGCTGCGTAGCCATGACGTCACTCTTCGGAACCCCACATCCTTCCCAAATAGACCACGTACTTTCACGCCTCCAGGCTGTGCTCAGGTTTGTCCATCTGCCTACAATGCTGTTCCCTGCCCCTTCCATCTCCATCTCTGTCAGTGTGTGTCCCATTGGCATAGCCCATTGATTAAACTTTCATGCAACATCTGTTTACTTTCCTTTGGGTTCTGGTGAGTAGGGGCCATGTTTGATTTCCACCCCAAAGAGACAGCTCCTAACAGGTAGGATCATGTTGGATTCATGCTAGGCCCCTGCCCCAGCATGGAGCTTGACCCAGAGTAGCACTCAGGAAAGTCTTTGTTTAATTGGTTGGCAGGGAGGTGACAATCCAGGAGCACTAATAATCTAAGTGAGATCTGGTAGCTGAGTCAAAGTCAGGGTTGAATTTGAGGGAACATACAGTTAAGAACATGAACTCAGAGACTACTTGCCTAGGTTTTGAATCTAGCTCTATCACTTACTAGTGATTTATAGAACCTCTAAAGGCCTTGGTTTCCTTGTCCGTAAAATGGGAATAATAATAGTATTTTTCTCATAAGATCGTTATGAGATTTACATTCATTACTATATGCAAGTATTTGTAACAGTGTAAGGAACATATTATAATAAATACTATATACACATATTATTTTAAAAATATACTAGAAATCTAGGATGTTGTCTAAAGGCAGGAGACCTCAAAGTCTAGGAGAAGCTTAAACTTGGGAGAGGGGCAGCATCTGGAGATGTACTTGGGAACTTGGGCAGGACAACCAGAGGCAAGGAGATCCTGAGAGCCAAAGCCCAATCCCAGCCAGGGCTCCAGCTGTCATTTTACAGAGGGGAGCTGAAGTCCAGGGGGGAAGCATCTTCCTCCAGCTCCCACCATGGCAGAGGAGAGCAGGCAATTTAAGTCTCTGGCCCCTAGTCTAATGCACCGCCTGCTAATTTCCTCACAATTCATCACTGGGAGCCAATAATTTGGTTTAGTATTTATTTTCTTATTTATTTCCCTTGTTTCTCAGAGCAGTTGAGGTAGTTTATAGGAAGCATATAGAAGAGAAAGATAAACCATGAATTAAAAGCAAAATCAGGACTAGGAAAGTTACACATTAAAATAAGAGGCCAGAATGGTGGTGGGGTAGGAGAGGCGAGGGCACTGATGACAAACAGAATGGAAGGGTTTGCATGATTGTTATTTCTGTATGAAAATTAAGTTCTGAGCTCCCTGATGGGCAAAGTGAAAAGTGACACATGGTCAGTTATGCAGAAGAGTAAATCAAAGTGTTTTCCTAGTTCTTAGCCTTGAAAGAAGTTTCTAATTTGTGCCAGACTCCTCAGGACAATGTTGAAAGCAAAAGCTTTTCTTCTGATTATCTCCATTCTCATGCCCTGGGGCCATCTTGGCTGATGGATTGTCCAGGTTTCTTCCCCAAAGTTGTAACTTCTGGATTTGCTTAAACAAATCTTAGATCCTCATTCTAATTCTGTTGTGTTATGGGATTCCCCCATCAACCAAGAACTGCGTTTGTGATTCAAGCTCTTAGAACTTCATGGTTTCAAAAGACCTCAAAGGTCACCAAATCCAACATTCCTATCCCACACACTTTCTGATGTTTGAATCTTCCCTGCAACAATCCCATCAGTGGCCATTCAGCTTTTGCTTGAATGCCTCCAGCAACAGGGAGCTCACTATTTTCCAAGGCACCTCATTTCAACTGTCCATGAAGTTTCTTATTCTATTCAGTCAACATCTGAATCCTGGCCATACCTATCGAAAGAGGCATTTCATCACTGAGGAAAGAAATCAAGTCAAATTGGCCAGCAGGAAGAAACTCTTTGGGAATCCTTAGCTTCATTAGAAGTAGACTTTTGTTCAAATGAAGTGTTAAAATTAAAGCAGCATATATCTGAGTGGGGCCAATTGGCATTAACTCATCACAGCATATGGTGTGCTTCCTTTTATATGCATGTTTAGCAGCTAGTGGGTACCAAACCTCACACAGCTCTCAATTGCTAGCACTAATGAAGGATCTGTTTGCCTTTGGGGATAAAGATGGTATCACTGATTCACAGTTGTTTTTCCAGGAGTGATGAACAGATTTTACTTCCTTGTCCACACTCTTGTCTGGTTCTTTCCCGTCCCCACTACCACTACCCTAATTCAGGCCTCATTGTCTCTTGCCAGGACTGTCCATCTACCTTTAACCGGCCTCCCTGCCTTCAATTCTGGCCTTCTCGGGTCCAAGATCACACCACTCGAGGGATCTTTGTAAAGCACAGATTTGCCGTATCACATCCAGTTCAAAATCCTTTAGTGGTTCCTGTTAGCTCCAGTGTGGAACTCAAGCTTCTTAGCATATAACATAGGTAGAGCAGGGCCAGAGGGTCACTCGTGGCCATGGAATAAGACAAAGGTAACTGTCCCTCATTGAGAGACAGCTGAGCCCCCAAAGGAGTGTAAGACCTCTGGAATAATAGCTCACATTCATGTAACTACAAATTTCACAGTTCATTCACTGACAAAAATTAATTTAGTCTCCACTTAGAAGAAGAAACAGAGATTCTCTCACTACTACTATTACCACTACAACTATTACTAAAAACAATACTGAATACTTTCATAGCACTTAGTACATGCCAGGCTCCTTCTAAGCTCTTCATGTACCGTACTTTGTTTAATCCTCATAACAAAGCAATGGCATTTGCACAACCCAGAGTGCAGGAGCCTGCTTAGATTTTGTGCTCTGGTGGCTTATTCACCTCACCTCAGTCCTGGCCCTGGAAAGACCCTTGTGTTAGTGCAATGTGGTTCAGGCTGTGGGGGCAGTGTGTGGGGGAGCTTAGACAGAGTCTGGTCTGAGCAGAGCTCTAGTCACATGGCCGGCGGTGGGATCAGAGGGCCAGCCCAGAGCTCTGCCGTCAGCCCCGGGGAGATGGGGGCCGTCTCCATAACGGCAGCATGATGGAGCAGACAACCGCAGGGCTAGAGATCCAGGCTTCAGTCTGTGTGTGTGGCTGGTGGGGGGCCATAGGCAGTGTTTTGTTTCTGGGCCTCAGTTTCCTTCTCTGCATAATCAGATGATAATCTCTGATTATGCAGAGAAGGAGACCTCTCTGTCTCCTTCCCAGGTCCGTGTGATGGCACAGTAAAGGTGTCTCATGAACAGCTAAGTGAGGTGCCCCTGCAGCATGAGGTGGTGGAGAGGGTATCCGCGTGGACACGAGGAGCCTGGGGTCAAGTCCATCTTCACTGCTGACTTGCTCAGGAACTTTACACACAACTTCCCTTCTCTGGGGGAAGGCTTCATGTCTGATTAAGGTGGATGAAACAACTCAGCTTGACAAAGGCAGCTGTGCTTTATGTCGCCGATTAGGAGAACTTGTTGGTGTGAGATGGCTCCTGACAGCTCCTGTCCCACTATCCCAGCTGCAGGCAGCCCACAGCCGAAAGCAGCATGGCCTTCAGATCCAAGCCCCGGCTCTCTCCTCTTGATAAAAACCTCTTTTAGCTGAGTCGCAAGGACATGTCTTCTTGCACGTAAACCTGGGGCTGTGCCCAAGCCTGCCTATCCCATCACCCACACTTCCCCTGGGTCATAAAACATACCACTTCCTCAAGACTCGGAGGCCCCCCATAGGAGGTGTACGATTTGTGTTGATAACTAGCTAGGAGGCTAATTAAAAATATTTGGGGGTTTGCGTGTTAGCTCTGTCAAATCGAATAAAAAATCATTCTTATCTACCATAACCAGCAGTTATACAAATCTGCCAATGGCTTTAATTAAGGGACTTCCTTACTTCTCAGAACATTTATCATAAATGAGGAACAGGAACATTCAGGGGCCTATTTTATTCTTGCCAGCAGCCATAGCCCCATCTGAATAATGCCATATGGGGAGTGTATATTCTGGAAGGCAGAGAGGAATTTGGTTCATTGTGGGCAGATATTTGAGTTCGGTATTTGTGCAGCACTGTATGTTTACCAGGTATCAGCTTAGATGTGATACCCACACCCCCAAGAGCAGATGAACCTTCATGCTTCTCCTATCATCACTTGAGATTTCAAGACTCAACTTGACCCTGTGTGGTAGACAGAGTGGATGCTCTCTACAGAACAATTTTATATCCATTATCCTTTTTGATCTTCCCAACAGCTCTGTGATGTTGGTTATCACTCCCATGTTGCAAATGAAAAAAACTTACACTTCTTTGCTATAAAATAGGGTTGACCAGAATTTTTGCAAAGGACCAGATAGTAATTATTTTTGGCTTTTTGGGCTATAGGGTCTCCGTCATGACAGTTCAACTCTGCCATTGCACTGTGAAAGCAGAGATGGACACAACAAATGCATGGGAATGGCTGTGTTCTAGTAAAACTTTATTTATAAAAGCAAGTGGTGGGCCGGGCACGGTAGCTCACACCTGTAATCCTAGCTCTCTGGGAGGCCGAGGCGGGTGGATTGTTTGAGCTCAGGAGTTTGAAACCAGCCTGAGCAAGAGCGAGACC
>NW_012136969.1:2178057-2192005 GCF_000956105.1 Propithecus coquereli | reverse complement strand
TGATCTCTGATATAAAGCACCAAAAATGTTGGGGGGAAAAATACCTTTGATAAGTAGAAAACCTTAATGAGGGGATTTGTTACAGACTCAACAAATATTACTGAGTGTCCACTCTGTGTCTGGAGACACACAGATAAATCAAGGAGCTCATGGTCTGGTGAAGGAAATAGCTATATGAATTCACATTACTGTAATGCAAAGCTCAGAGTGCTCAGGCCTATGAGAGGAGGCAGACGGAACTCAGAATTTGGAGCATCTGGGGTATCATGACGCCTTCCTGGAGGAGGTTACGTCTTAGCTGGGCTTTGAAGGACAACTAGGAGGCACCATGGAGCCTGCACTGGGGCTGGGGGAGGCACACTTGTTGGAGGGGCAGTGTGATCAAGTCTCGCCTCCTCACTCTGCTCCACCAAGCAGTAGGGACCAGGCCGAGTCCGTGGTCAAGCGAAAGCCCTTGTTGGATTGGTGTGGTTCTGGGTGAGGGTGGGGCTGTGGAGAGAACAAATCCAAACCAGGCCATGCAAGAGCCAGTAGGAGTAAGACAGCGGTTATGGGCAGCAGAAAAAGAGAAATTAGGGTAAAAGAGGTCCCACAGCACTGAGTCACAGAAAGGGGGCCGTCCCAGGGCTGTGGCCATGTGGAGCCTTGGGTTGCAAGTCATAATGCTGTGGCCGCAGTCCCCAGGCTCTGGGACTTGGGACAGGTTTTCCCCATACCAGTTACAAAAAGGGTGATCAGCCTTTGGGGTAGTGCCTGCGCTGCTTCGAGATCACAAGACATGGTCATCTTCACAATAAAGCCAATGAAGTTAGCCCTCTCACCCCCATTTCACAGGTAGAGAAACTGAGACTCAGAATAACATATTACTGTGCCCAAGAATCTCCAGCTAGGTCTGTGTGACCTCCAAGCTGGTGCTTTTCCCACTGTTCTATACTTCCCCACAGGACATGTGCCAGGGTTAGAGATAGAAGAACAAAAGAATAAGGAAATACAGGTCAGAGTCCTAACCAGCAAAAGCCATGTGGGTGGACACAGGGCTCAAAGGAGACAAATTCCCACCTGGTTGCAAGCCCTGGGTTCCCACAGAATGTGCTTTATTCTTGCCGAGGTGGCTGGAGGGACAGGGAGCGATTCTGCTTCAGGCCATCTTAATCTCTTGAGCATATTCCCCCCACCCATGTGGCCGACAGCCGGTGGGCTTGGAAGTACTTCAGGGCTCTTCCCCTCTGCCTCCAGCTTTTACTGTCAGCCTGATCTCTCTGGCTTCTATCTAACTCCAGCCAGCCTCTTTGGATGAATGACTTTTGGGGGCCGTTTTTCAGGGTTTGACTCTCGGAGCATCCACCGCCAGGCCCCAGCGTCTATCACGGAGAACCGCATGCCCGGGCCTTACATTCATGACCAGCCTCCAGTGTCTATTTTTAACTCCATCTCCAACTGGGGTTACGCACACAGTCTTGGGGAGGCACTGCCAAGCCTGGGCAAAGACTCTCATCACACGATTGAAAATTGTGTCTCTTTATGGGACTAGAGCCCTGATGGTATAATTAATGAATTGAAACTTTTTAAAAAAACGGTTCTATGACTGTCTTTGAAGAGTAATCAAATGTACATTGCATTGTGCATATGACTTACAAGCCATAATTTTAAAAAAGCAAATAATTAAGATATACCACGATTTCTTTGGCCACATTTTGGCTTCTTTTTCTTTAAAATACTAAAAGCCTCGAACATGGAAATGTCCAGGATTTTCTTGAGTTCTGAGAAGCCCAGCTGCCCCAACATCCAGTTTTCTGGGAACAGGAGTCAGACAGAGAATTCTACCACTCGTCCTCTGTGCCCAGATCTCCGTTTAACAGAACAGCTCTCTGCTCAGTGTCCTGAGTTAGACCCCCTCTCCAGTCGGTGCTCTGCCCACACTGCCTCTGCCTTCATCTGTCTTCTTCATCTTTCTCTTGGACTGTTATTTAAACATTCTGGAACGTGATCCTTCTGTTCCCAGTTTCTTCCCATCCACTCCATTTTCCACACTGCTCTTAGAGTGATTGCTATAAAAAGCAAATCTAATCATGCCCTTCCTGGCTGAAAAACCTCAGTGCCTTGGTTTTACTCCCAGCTTGGTTATGGTGGGGTCTTTGATTCTGTCATCACCTAAGGTGACTTCTCTTGCATAGGAAGGCCCACAAGACAGCACCTGTCCAGTCCCAGAGAGTAGAGGCAACGAAAGCCAATTCTCTCCAAATGTTCCCCTCCCCCATGCTGACCAGCAGCCTTCACTAGAACCATCAGGTAGACAGTGGGGTCATTCTGTGCTTTCTAGGAGGTTCTTGACCAGATCTAGCAAGGGACATACAGTATCAAGATACAAACCATAGAATAGTACTTGTTCTTTAACACCACACAAGAAAGGTCCTCAGACCTAAAGAAGGCCTTAGACACCTTAGACACAAAGGCTCCCAAAAGACGGGGCAGAGAAGGGAAGCAACATACACCAGTGGCGTCCAGGGTGACGGTCAGTCCTGCTTACCCTCAGCCCTCAGGGCCAGTAGGAAAGAGGCAACTCACTGTTGTAGAACGGATACTGAATCAGGAAACTTGGGTTTCGAGGCTGAGCTCCACCCTAACTCTGCATGACCTTACCTTCTCTGGTTCTCTCTTTCTTCTTCACAAAATGAGTGGTAGATAAGAACTCAGTGATCCTAGGAGTAGCTGTCAACAAAGACCATTTGGCTTTTGGGGGATTGACTAGAACATTTGTACAAGGCTGTCTCACCACATGGATTTACAAGACTACAGCAGAGGAAACCTCTAATGTCTACACATTTTTGAGAATCAACAAACTCTTCATGAATTCAAGGACAATGCCAGACTCTGAAAGGCACTAAGGCAGAGAGATAGTCCTGGCTGTCACAGGGCTTATGATCTAATGTAGGGGCATATGCTTTCAAGAGTGACTGTAATGCAGGTTAGACAGCGATGCATGTTGCAATAGAGCAAGTTCAGGGGAATCCAGGAGGACTTCAGGGAGGAGGTGACATTGTAGCTGGGTCTTAAGGATGAGTAGGAAGTAGGTGGGCAGCAATTCAGGCAGAGGAAAGAGTCCTAACAGAATGTGTGGAGATTTAAGGTGAATGGACTGATATGAATGATGCTAAGAAATGGGCCCAGAGAGGCCTGAATCAGTTATAATGCATTTCATTGCTGTTAACCAAAATCAGTTCAAAGTTGATCAAATATTAAGAGGATTTATTGATTTAGGAAACTGGAAAGTCTAAAGATAAAGATTTCAGAATTGGTTTATATCAGTGGCCCAGTAATGTTCTTGAAATCTGTCTTCTTTCTGCATGTTTCCTCTGCCTTCAGCAGGGTCAGCAGCATTCTAGGTTGGTGTCCCTCTAGACCGGTGTCCCTGCCAAGGCTACATTCTTCATTGGGGACAAGGCTTCAGTCCAGGAATAGAGAGTGAAGATTGTTTCTGGGAGCTCTCTTGAAAGATTAAGGTAGTTTATTTCACAGAAATTTTTCAAGCAAATGTCTTCTTTCATTTTGCTAACCAGAATTAGGTAGTATGCTTATCCCTGAACCTATATCTGTGGCCAGAGATGGGGACTCTGCCCATTGCCTATGGCCAAGTCACAAGCACTACCCCCAGGCTGGGACTAGAGTCAGCTTCCTCCAAAACCAGTGGACTGCTGGGTTAACAAAAATCAAGGTAGTTACCAAGAGAAGGGGAAGTAGATGTTGGGAGGTGAGATAGATACTGTTGATCCCACACAGACTGCTTTGCAGTAAGGATGCTACACGTAGCAGAGGACCCGCCAGCAGGAGGATGCCGTGAGCAGCAGTGTCGACAGGTCGGCTCTTCCAACAGAGATGGTGCCAGAGGCATCTGCTGCGTCTGGGGCAAGTGTGGCAGAGTTTCTGGGTCCAGTTGTGCCGGGACTGTCCTGTGGAATGGTCGGAAGTTTCTCCCGACAGTGTTGCTCCTGTATCCGTTGTTTCTGGCTATCATAACATCCAAGTACAGCTCTTGAGCCTTCCTGGAGATGCTGCGAGATACCCAATATCATTTCATAAGCCCCATCTGCTTACATAAGTTAAAGTGGATTCTGGTTTTTGCAACTAAGAACGCTGACAATTACCGACTGCCTTAATAGAGTTAGGCAATCATGGAAAGTTTGGAAGAAAGTTACTTTCCTGGTATGGAATGTGGCCTTTATCCTTTTATGTGAAGGAGAACCATGGGTGGGTTTTAAATGGAAAAGTGGTCACAATGGGACAAAATCTTATTCTCTTTCTGAACCCACCATTCCACTGAAATGGCTACTGTCCGGGTCACCAGAGCTTCCATTTTCCCAAATCCACTGATCAGTTCCTTTGTCCCCTCCCCTCTTTGTAAAAAAACTCAATTGCTTAGCAATATTTGGCACAGATACTCTCTCCCTCCTGATCACTTTCTTCTGGCTAACTGGGCGACACCATCCTCATCCTCCTGCCACCCCAGTGGCTGCTCTCTCCTGTTAGTGCTTCGCGGGTTCCTCCTCCATGCTCACCCTCTGGATGCCGGAGTGTTCCACGGCTCGTCTCTTTTCCTTTTATCCTTTTCCCTAGGAGTTCCATGGCTTCCAATAACAGGTGTATAAGTCGATGACTCTTAAATTTGTATCTTTAGCTCAAAACTTCTGTTTACCTCTGGATTTGTGCACCCAGTCATCTACTTGACATTTTTCCTTGAGTGTCTAATGGACACTTTACATGGAACATACGCAAAGCAAAACACTTGCTTTTCTCTGTTTTCCTCACAGCCCCCACTCCAAATAGTAGCACCCTCTACTCAGTTGCTCAAGCCAAAAACCCAGAGTCATCCTCGATTATTTTTTCCTAACTCCCCATGCCAACTCTCTCAGAGTGCACTGCCAGCTCTGCCTCCGATCTTCGTCTGGAGCCTACCTATTTATCTACCACGGCCACTCCAACTTCTGCCTCAGCCTCAGCTCCTGCTACTCTCCCTCTTGCTCACTACCTTCCAACCTCCTGTGCCTTCTTTATGTTCTTTGAACAGCCAAGTTTATTTCTATCCCCCGAATCTCCTCTTTCCTTTGTCTGGAATGCTCAGTTCTTGGCACACCCAATTTCTTTCTTGCCTCTGAGGTCTTGGTTCAAATGACACCATCTAAAATGTTGCCCCACCCAAGTCACTTTCCACCTTACATCCACTACTACCCTGTTTTGATTTCTTTCTGCTGCTAATTATTTATCTGAAAATGTATTTGTTGGTTTGTTTAACGTCTTCTTCCCATTCTAGACAGAAGCAGGTACTTCCCTGCCTTGATCGTTGTGGCCAGGTACCTAGAAATGTACCTGGCACCTAATACCGACTGAATATATATTTTTAGAATGAATAAATGTATCTTTTGGAAAAATTGATTTGGTGGCAATTTGGAAAACAGACTTGAAGGGAAGAAATCTGTGCTTTTGAAAGTTCTTTCTGGCTAGAGTTGTGATATGGATTGGACTCAGAAACCTCATGGTCTCTTGGAACACCAAACCTTGTAGGATGTTTGGTGAGGTCAAGAATTCAGGATGAGGATAGCCTAGAAATGACTTAGGAGAGTCCTTCAGTGATTCCAACAGGTGGGCTTCTTTTTCTGTGCTGTTGCCTTTCAGTTGAGTAGTTTAAATGTGTCCGAAATGGATTTCTGTATTTGGACTGCTGACACCACTAGTGTGTGAAAGTGGAATTAGATACTCTTCCCGTGGCAGCTCCTGGCCCTCAAGTTGTGGATGATTGTGGGGAGGACAGAGATGTTTTCTGAGAGCACCATCTGGCAGGGAAGAAGCAAGGGGAATCAGCCTGCAGTGGGGTGTGCTTCGCTCCCCAAGTCAGAGGTCTTTTTGGCTGGCCTTGTGGTGGATACTGTGGGGACAGTTCTTTTCTTTCCATCTCTTCATTCTTGCACAAAAGAGCGCACAGATCTTCACAGAAAAGAGGTTAGCCCGGCTCTGTAACTCGAGGATTCTTCTTTCTCTCTTTATCCTAGAGCCTGAGTTCTCGTCCATTCTTTTCAAAGCACAGTGGAAACAGAAAGGATGCTTAGAAAAGTGAATAAAAAGGAAACAGAATAGAAATCTCCTACACCTGACAAATTCTTCCCCTGAATCCCATGTTATGCAGAATTTTTATTCAGCAAAAATATATCTTTTTCAGGATAAATAAAAATCCATTGCAATGGCAATTATCCCCTCTCCTTTTTCTTTTTTTGGTAGAGTTTATGGGGAGATTTGAAATCTTAGGGCTTTCTTTCATTGTGCAGACTGAGAAATTGTAAACCTTGTAATCGGAAGAGCTGGGTGATCTGAAAGAGTAGGCAAAGCAGACTTGAGGAGCTGGCACCGTCTCCACAGATCCACATGGAAGCTGAGCCTTGCCAATCTGCATGGACATTCCCCTCTCTAAAGGCATAAGATGTTCCACTTGGCAGAACAACATAGTAGAAAAGTGTGGAATTAGAAGTCAGGAAATCTGGACTGTGGTTCTCACTAGTCGGGTGACCTTGGAAAAGCTATTTAGGCTTTCTGAGCCTTGTCTTTCCTACCATAAAATGGGAGTAATAATATATCTTTCCCCTATGCACAATGCTGTTTGAGAATTAAATGTGTATGTGAGAGCACTTAGGAGATTGTGAAGACCTCTGCATATCTCAGTCATTATTTTCTAGTTTGTCAAATCAAAGTCTTAATCTAGAATGAATAAATCTATTCACAGTGAATGTTCATTCATTAGACAGACTGATTGATAATGACTTAGGATTCTGGACTCAGACCAGGAGACAGAAATAAACCCACTCTTGGTAATGTTTTAGAGTCTCTCCAATTTAATATGACTTAATCTGCATGTTTAGTATAGAACTTGAGTATTAGATAGGGCTAAAAATGTGGCTATTGAGATTTAGTGAGAAAAGCTGGTTTTATCCACTCAACATTTACTCAGTACATTTTTTGGGTGCATGTAAAGTGTTTATAACAGCAATTGGCACATGTCAAATGCTCAATAAATTCCCACTATCATCATTATTATTATTATTGTTGCTATTTGCCAGTTCCTTGGCTGGGCTTTGGGTTTGCAAATATGCAAAGCTATGGTCTCTAGCTTCTAGGAGCTCTGAGCCTAGCTAGGGAGGCAGATTTGTGAGCTGACAACTACACAAAAATAAATCAAGTGGGAGCAGTCAGAGACTGACATGAGTCAGCCTGTCTATACTTTTGAGTTCTGCCCCATTATTTATCAGCTGGGTGAACTTGGGCTAGTGACTTAACCTTTGTTTTCCTCATCTGTAAAATGAGAGAATAATAGCACTGATTTTAAGGGATTGCTGACTGAGTGAAATTAGATAATTATTCATTCATTTATTTATCAAATATTTATTGGGTGTTGTGGTTGGCAGAATAATGCCCCTTCCAGAGATGTCCATGTCTTAATTCTTAGAATCTGTGAATATGTTAGGTTACATGACAAAGGGGGAATTAAGGCTGTAGATGGTATTAAGGTTGCTAATTAGCTTACCTTAAAATAGGGAGGTTATTTTGGATTATCTGAGTGGGCCCCATGTAATCACAAAAGTCTAAAAATGAAAGAGGAAGGCAGGAGACGGATCAGAGTTAGAGACTGGAAGATGCTACGTTGCTGGTTTAGAAGATGGAGAAAAAGGGCCATGAACCAAAGAATGCAGGTAGCCTCTAGAAGCTGGAAAAGGCAAGGGAACAGATTTTCCCTTATAGCATCAGAAGGAATGAAGCTCTACCTACACCTTGATTTTATTCCAGTGAGATCCATTTGGAGCTTCTGATCTCCAGAGCTATAGGAAAATCAATTTGTGTTGTTTAAGCCACTAATTTGTGGTGGTTTATTACAGCAGCAATAGGAAACTAACGTAAGTGTCTACTATGTGCCACCAGACTTTGTTCTAGGTGCTGGGGCTAAGCAGTGGGACACCCAAACACATGTACATACTTCGCTCTTTTGGAGCTTAAATTTCAGAACCATAAATAAATGGATAAATAAATATGTGTCAGAGGCTGATAAATGTTATAAAGAAAAAATTAAAGAGGGTAAGGCAACTTTGGGTGAGGCAGCTCCTTTCCAGGGACCACTGCCAAAGAGGATGCCACTATGAGCCTGCAGCAGCCCAAACTCCCAGCAGCAAGGGGATTGAATCCCTTGGTCCCAAAGGGGATCTGATTAGTGCATCATGGCCTTGGCGGCAGGAGGTTATAACAATGATCTGGCCAAGAGGCAACATTAATTTGGTGGTTGCAGGGGAGATGGTGTGAAATGATCAGACCCAGGATATATTTCTAAAGTAGAGCTCCTAGGATGATTTTAAAAGGGATTTGACAGAATGATTGTGATGGAAAGAGGCGTCAAGGCTGACTCCAAACACTGAAATGGGGATGTCACTTTCTGAAACAGGGAGTACTAGATGACGGACAAGTTGTGGGGAGAGAAATCCAGAGTTCAGTTTGAGATATATTAAACCTGAGATGTTTTAGCATCTCCAGTTGGGGACATGTTGAGTTCAGAGGAGAGACCAGAGCTGGAGCTGTAACTCTGGGAGAAAACCATGGAACTGACCTAAATCACTTTGGAGAGTGGATGTAGGCAAAGAAGAGATCCAAGATTGAGTGCCGGGGCACTGTATCAACTAAAGCTTGGAAAGAAGTGACAAGGCTCCCGCAAAAGCACATGACCTTGCATGTGGTTAAGTGTCTAGTATAGGGTAGCTAGGCATGGAGGTTTCACAAAGGGCAGAGGCGCTCAGGCTAGAAAGCACCAAGAGTGCCTGGGAAGACACTTGCTGGGCCTCACTCTTCCTAATTTTCTAACTGACCCACATTCACCCATGTCCTTTCTGGGCCTCAGTTTCCTCTTCTGCAAACTAACGGCTTCTTTCATTTCTAACACTGTGTAAACTGTAATTATAAAATGGAGTGGTCAGAAATCATGTATCACTGCATTCATGTTGATTTAAAAATGTTTTTAATTTAGTTTTTTTACTGTGGCAAAGTATACATGACATAAAATTTACCATTTTAACCATTTTAAGTGTACAGTTCAGTACATTAAATACATTGATATTTTTGTACAACTATCACCACCATCCATCTCCAGAACTTTTTCAGCATCCCAAACTGAAACTCTGTGCCCACAAAGCAATAACTCCTTGTTTCCCCGTTCTCCACTGTTCTACTTGCTGCTGCTATGAATTTGACTATTTTTGGTATCTCACACAATATTTCAGTATTTGTCCTTTTGTGTCTGGCTTATTTCACTTAGCAGAATGTCTTCAGGGTTCATCCATGTTGTAGTATGTGTCAGAATTTCATTCCTTCTTAAGATTGAGTAATTTCAGCCATGTGGATTTGACATCACAAGACCCGTGCCCAAATCCCAACTCTTCTACTTCTGAGCTCATATGACCTTGGGTGTGCCCTCTGCTTCTCATTTCCTCATCTTTAAATAGTGAAAATAGTACCTACCTCACAGATGTGGTGGATGAAGAATTTGATATAATGGATGTGAAACCTCTTTAGAAAGATTATGATGCTGTGGCTATTTTTAACTGTAAGAGCCACTAGGTTGGCTGCCAGGCGTTGATTCTTTTCTCTGGGCCACCCTAATGACATCTTTCCAGGCAATTCCTTGGCCTGGCTACATATTTGATCCAATTCACTTATCACAGCAGTCAAATAAACGGACTTGGTTGTTTCCCTGTCAGCTTCTCTGTGTGTTACATCAGTGCAGCCTGAGATAAGGAGCCTCTGTCTCTGACCCAGACACTCTGGACCTGGGTGCCTTCATTTGTATGCCAGGGAAAGTACAATCCCTGAGGGCTGGGGAAAAAACCCTTCTCCCCTTGGTTTTTGGCCTCATTCTAAAGAAACATCCAGCTCCCTATTCCTGGGCCTGACTCATTGAGGTCATTGCACTCTGGAGAGCGTGGGAGGATGGATTGGCGGAAAGGACATGAGGCAGCATGGCCTGGGAGTCCGGGGGCCTGAGGCCCAGCTGGATGTCCTGCAGACTTGCTGTGTGAATGTGAGCAAGGAACGTCCCCTCTCTGGGTTGGTTACCTTCCTCTGTCATAAGCGGTGGGACTTGATGGCCTCCAAGGCCATTTCTGGCTCTGGCCTTCTATGAATTATTTGTGAATTACCATCCCACTTTCTGTCAATGACTCTCTTGATCTTTCCTTCACCCCTACTCTTCTTGTACTTTGCTTGTTTCCAAGAGCTACTTGCTTTGGGTTCAGAGCTAAACTGGATCTTTATCCCTAGCTCTGAGCCTATGTCTTCCCTCCCTATTCACTTTGATTCCTTTCCAATCCAATTTTCTACTGTCTACAGTGACTGACTCTAGAAACATCTGCTTTCCTGTTGCATGCTGAAAGATTAATGGCAGGTTATGGCTTCAATTCTCATTTCATTTGCATTTTAGGAGAAGAGCAACACTCCAACCTCAAAAGAAGGGCCCTCTTGCAATAGGGTCTAGACTCAGAGTGGGGAGATAGACTCCAAAAGTAAACAAGGGGCCAGATAATGTAGGCTTCCAAAGGGAGGCTGAAGAGTTTGGACTTTATCCAATGGCAGTAGGGAGCCACTGATGGTTTTGAGCTGTATCTGAGTTATATCTTCAAGAGATCATTCAGGCAGCTTTTGAAGATTGGATTAAAGTGGGAAGAAAGCAGAGGCAGGCAGGAGAATGAATCCAGGATCTAGGTGAGAGAGACCAAGAAAAGCAGCAGTAGCGTGCTGTCTGGGGAATGGTCACACTTATAGCTGTGACTCAGGCGGTGCAAAGGCAACGAATATAACCGAAGCATTTGTACTCCCATAATATTCTGAAATAAAAAAAAGTGGCAGTAGGGATGAAAAGGAAGAGACTGATCTGAGAGGTTTTAGAATAATCAACTGCACTTGGGCCCCAGTGAATCTGGAGATCAGAGAGAGGAAGGAGTTGAGAGTGACACCGACATCTCTAGCTTGTAAGGTGGATGCACGATTTTGCCTTCTAGCTAATCCATGAGACACATGCTCTGCCATTCTTCCCTGGCTCACTGTGCTGCAGCCATGCCCAAATTTGCCCTGCCTCAGGGCTTTTGCACTTGTGGATTTCCATGCTCAATTTTAGCTCAATGTCACCTCTTTTAAGAGGTTTCTTTGACCACCTAATCTAAAGTAGTTCCTGTGCCCAATTCATCTCCCGCCTCAGGTCTTTATTCACAGAAATGGTCTCTACCCGAAATGACCTCATTCATCTATTTGCTTCCCTCCTACTACAATTTAAGTTTCTCGTGGGTAGTGGTCTTGTCTGTCTTGTTCATTATGATATCCCTGGCACTAGAACAGGGCTTGACTCACAGCAAGCCCTCAGTAATTAAAATTGAATGGAAAGGAAGGAAAGAAGGAAGAGAGGGAGGGAGAGAGAAGGAGGACAAAAGAAAAGGAAGGCAGGAAATGAGGGAAGAAGAGAAGGAGGGAAGGAAGGAAGGAAAGAAAGGAACAAAGGAAGAAGAAAGACTGGAAACAGATGTGTAGATTACTTCCAAAGACGCTGCAACAATATCTCCCATCCTGCATGCCTTTTGCAATGAATCTTGTGACTCCTGTCATCAGGTCAAGTCTGTCTTCACACTCTCACAATGCTTCTTCTTGGAATAGTCCTGAGGCCATGATGGTGGGAGAGCCCACACCATGTGGAGAGGCCCCTGGAGGGGAACTGAGCACAGCGCACCAGTCAACAGCCCAGCTAAGCCAGCCCCAGCAGATCTGCCAGTGGAATGCAGCCATGGGACTAACCCCAGGCAAGAAGCATCCAGCCAAGCCACAGAGCTGTGAGAAATAATAAATTGTTGTTTTAAACCACTAAATTTCTTACTTCACTTTGGGCTTTGAATTTGAGGAACTGGTGGGTCCCCAGATGAAGCTGTACAATAGGAATTGAATATAAGCATATCCATCTATCTACTACCTATCTCCTGTACACACACATTCATATGTGTGTACACTTAAATGCCTTCAATGTGAATAAGAAAAAAGATTCTTTTGTTTCCTGATTGGATTGTAAAGAAAATTGTAACACTGGTGTGTTTTCTCATTCTTACCCTGAAAATTTTTCAGATGTATGAATGGGGAGCTATTATAGACAAAGGCATTTTTATTTTCATTATCCTATAATTGCGATTTGGTATTTCCTTAAAGTATAAATGCAGGTAACAAACTATAGCAGATCAGCACTTTCTATGACTTTGACATAATATAATTTAAACATATTTCTATTTTTAATACATATGTTTTTATTTTTTAATTTTTTACATGTCTTTTTATGATATGTAAGGTGTACAACATGATGTTTCGATATACATATACATAGTGAAATGACTATTACAGGCAAGTGAATTAATCTGTCCATCGCCTTATATGGTTACCTTTTTTTTGGTAGTAAGAGCACCTAAAATTTACTCTCAGCAAATTTTCAGTGTACAATACAGCATTATTAACTACAGTTCTCAAGCTGTACGTTAGCTCTCTAGACTTATAAATTGTACATACCTGCAACTTTGTACCCTTTGACCTACTTCTCCCCATTTCCTCCCCCTACCTGTCCCTGGTCACCTCTGTTATACTCTCTGTTTCTATTAATATATTGTTTGACTTTTTGTAAGATTCCACATATAGGTGAGAACATGCAGTATTTTTCTTTCTGTGTCTGGCTTATTTCACTTAGCATAATATTCTCTAGGTTCATCCATGTTATTGCAAATGACAGGATCTCCTTCTTTTTTAAGGTTGAATAATAGTCCACACCAGTTTCTTTATCCAATCATCCATTGGTAGACACTTAGGTTGTTTATTTTGGCTATCGTGAATGCAGTCATGTGTCACTTAACAATGGGCATATGTTCTGAAAAATGTGTGATTAGGCGATTTCATTATGCAAACATCATAGAGTGTACTTACCCAAGTCTAGACGGTATTTCTTACTATTGAGTTATGTGAGTTCCTAATATATTTTGGATAGTAACCCCTTATCAGATACCTGGCTTGCAAAAATTTTCTCTCAATCCATAGGCTACCTTTTTATTTTGTTGATTATTTCCTTTGCTGTGTGGGAGATTTTAAGTTTGATATAGTCTTACTTTATTTTTGCTTTTGTTGCCTGAGCTTTTGGTGTAATATCCAAAAAAATCATTACCAAGACCAATATTAAGGAGATTTTCCCCCATGTTTTCCTCTAGGAGTTTTACAGTGTCAGATCTTACATTTAGGTCTTTAATCCATTTTGAGTTGATCTTTGTGCATGCTATAAGATATTCTTTTGCACATGGATATCCAGTTATCCCAACACCATTTATTGAAGAGACTATCTTTTCCCCATTGTGTCTTCTTGGTGGCCTTGTCTAAAATTAGTTGACTGCATTATTTCTGGGCTCTCCATTCTGTTCCATCGGTCTATGTGTCTGTTTTTATGCCAGCACTATACTATTTTTATTACTATAGTTTTGTTATATAATTTGAAATCAGGAAGCGTGATGCCTCCAACTTTGTTTTTCACAAGATTTTTTTGGCTACTCAGGGTCTTTTGTGGTTCCTTAGGAATTTTAGAATTGTCTTTTTTTTATTTCTGTAAAACATGCCATTGTACTTTTGATAGACATAGTATTGAATTTGTGTATCACTTAGATAGTATAGATATTTTAACAATATTAATTCTTGCAATCCACAAACCAGAATATTTTCACATTTCTTTGTGTCTTCTTTAATTTCTTTCTTCAATGTTTTATAGTTTTTAGTATACAGATCTTCCGCTTGCCTGGTCAAATTTATTCCTAAATATTTTTTTTTTTTCTGATTCTGCATTAGGAATAAAGGTTTCATTTTTTTTTTTTTA
>NW_012136969.1:2167446-2176192 GCF_000956105.1 Propithecus coquereli | reverse complement strand
AGTAGCACAGCCATCCTTGTCTAGAGTACTATTCTGTTAAAATACTAACAGAATAGAGCCAGCATGGGCATCCTTGCCTTATACCAGATCTTAGAGGAAAAGCTTTCAGTTTTTACCCATTGATTATGATGTTAGCTATGGGCTTTTCATAAATGGCCTCATTATGTTGAAGACATACCTATTTAGTTGAGAATTTTTATCATAAAAGGATGCTGAGCTTTGTCAAATGCTTTTTCAACATCTCTTTATATGTCCATGTAGTTTTTATCTTTCATTCTGTTGGTGTGGTATATTACATTGATTATGTTAAGCCAACCTTGCATCCCAGGGATAAATCCCACTTATTCATGATGTATAATCTTTTTAATGTATTATTGAATTCAGTTGGCAAGTATTTTTTTGGAGAATTTTTGCATCTATAGTCATCAGATATATTGGCCTGTAGTTTTCTTTTCTTGTGCTTTGTCTGGCTTTGGAATCTGGGTAATGCTGGCCTCCTAAAATGAGTTTGAAAGTATTTCCTTTACTTCTGTTTTTTAGAAGAGTTTAAGAGGGATTGGTATTAATTCTTCTTTGAACGTTTGGTAGAATTCAGCCATGAAACCATCTGGTCCTGAACTTTTCCATGTTGGGAGGTTTCTGATCACTACTTCAATCTCTTTATTTGTTATTGGTCTGTTATGGCTTTCTATTTCTTCTTGATCCATTCTTAGTAGGTTGTGTATTTCTAAGAATTTATCCATTTCATCTAGGTAATCCAATTTGTTGACATATAATTGTTTATAATAGTCCATTGCAATGTCTCTACCATCATTTCCAATTTTATTTATTTGAGTCTTCTCTTTTTTATTCTTAGTTAGTCTAGCTAAGGTTTTGTCAACTTTGTTTATTTCCTCAAAAAATTAACTCTTACTTTTGTTGATTTTTTCCTCTGGTTTCTCTATTTATTTCTTCTGTGATCTTTATCATTTTCTTCCTTCTGTTAACTTTGCATTTAGTTTGTTCTACTTTTTCTAATTCCTTAAGGCTGCGGTTCTGAACCCCTGGTTGAAGACTGGTACTGATCTGTGGCCTCTTAGGAAGGGGGCCACACAGCAGGATGTGAGTGGTAGGCCAGTGAGCAAAGCTTCATCTGTATCTACAGGTGCTCCCCACCACTTGCATCACTACCTGAACTCCACCTCCTGTCAGATCAGTAGCATGATTATTTGCAGGAAAACAAGCTCAGGGCTCCTACTGATTCTGCATTACAGTGAGTTGTATGATTGTGTTTTATTATACAACTTTTTCATATTGCTATATTTTTACTCCTTTCTCTTTTTCTTCTTGTAATTTCTATAGGTATTATTTTTGAGGCTACCAAAGACTGACATAAAATATCTTATAATGATAGCAATCTATCTTAAACTGATAAGAACTTAATTTCCCTTGCATGCAAGAATTCTCTGCTTTTACCTCGTCTTCCCCCACATTACATGCTATTGATGTCACAATTTACAACTATTTATATTATGTATCCATTAACATCATTTATTACTTTTGTCTTTTACCTTTTATAGTAGAATTATAATTGATTTACCCACCACTGTTATGGTAATAAAATATTGCTTTTGTCTGTATATTTACTTTTACAAATAAATTTTATACTTTCTTATGTTTGTGTGTTGCTATTTAGGGTCCTTTTTTTTTGACTTGAAGAACTCTCTTTAGCATTTCTTGTAAGGCAGGTCTAGTGGTGATAAATTTCCTCAGCTTTTGTTTATCTGAGAAAGTCTTTATCATTCATTTTTTGAAGACATTTTCTGGGTGTAGTATTCTTGGTTGGTTTTTGCTTTTGTTTCTTATTTTTTGTCTTTCAGCACTTTGACTATATCATTCACTTCCTTCTGGCCTGCAAGGTTTCTAATAAAAGATATGCTGATAGTCTTATTACGGTTCCCTTGTATGTGACAAGTCACTTTTTTTCTCGCTGCTTTCAAATTTTTCTTTTTGTTTTTAACTTTTGACAATTTAATTATAATGTGTCTTGGTATGAGTCTCTTTGGAGTCTTCTTATTTGGTGTCCTTTGGGCTTCCTGGATCTAGATTTCTATTTCCTTCCCCAAGACTTGGGAAGTTTTCAGCCATTATTTCTTTGAATAAGGTCTCTGTAGCTGTGTCTCTCTCTTTTCCTTCTGAAGCTTTGACAATGAGTATATTATTTCCTTAGTGATGTCCCATAAGTCCCTTAAGCTGTTTTCACTCTTTATTATTATTATCATTATTTTGCTCCTCAGACTGGATGACTTCCAATGACCTATCTTTGAATTTACTGTTCCTTTCTTCCTCTTGATCTAGTTTGCTGTTGAATTCCTCCATTGAATTTTTCAGTTAAGTTATTGTATTATATAGCTCTATTTAGCCCTTTTTTTTGTTTTGTACTTTTTAATATTTTCTGTCTTTTTGTTGAAATTCTAAGTTTGTTCATGCATTGCTCTCCTGACCTCGATTTTGAATTCTCTGTTAAGTAAATCACATATCTCCATTTCATTACAGACGGTTTCTGGTGATTTATCTTGTCCTTTAATTTGGACCATATTTCCTTATTTCTTCACATTTCTTGACTCTGTTTAGTTTCTCTGTGTTAAAAAAGACAACTGCTTCTAGTTTTCTCAAACTGGCCTCCTGTTGAAGATGGACCTTGCCAGTCAGCCCAGTCAGAGTTTCTAGGTGACTCTAAAATCTTTGCACTTGTCTAAACCATTGTCTTTGTTCTTAGTGGCCCCCATGAGATTAGGGTGTGCCAAGTCCTACCTTGTGCTATCAGTAGCACAAGACAGATGGGATATAAACCAGTCCTTTGAGATGCAGCTAGAAATGTTGGGATGTTAGATGGGTGTTCCAGTTTTTCTGTCCTCAGGGATAAGCTGAGAGCTGGACTTTATCTCCCACTCACTCTGCACCAATTGGGGAGAGGATCTGTGGCAAATGCCTGTACTTTCATTGAGACCACCCTTTCTGAGCTAGAGCCACTGGAAGTACACCCATTGAAAAACCACTTCTTTGTTCCTTGTGTTCTAGGTAGAGTCAAGACTGCAGAGTCCATCAAGTTATTAACGAGGCGTTCTCTTAGGTGGGAGCTATAAAGGTTGGCACACTTGATGTATAGATAAGCTTCTTCCAGGGAGAATCTGCAAACCTGGATTTATCTCTGAAGTGAGCCAGGGAAGACGGCATAGGAAGTGCTCACACTACCATTTAGGGTCTCAGAGGTCTATTGTTTATCTGCCCCATCAGCTCCCAGATGCAGGATAATTAGAAGCTCAACTTTCAGGCAGTAGCTGGAAAAGTGTATGGACAAACCCTTTCCAGGGAGAAACTGGGAGCTGGGCATATTAGTCCATTCTCTCTGCACTGAGCCTAGAGCATATAGCCAATGGAAGTATTCACATGCTCATTTAAGACCACCCCTTTGTTCTCCGTGATCTATGGAGAATCATGAGTGAAGAGCCCTGTCAACTTCCAGAGCTAAGTGATTAAGTGATAGCTCCTTGGGTGGGGGCTATAAAAGTTTGGGTGTTATATGTGTGGTTCAAATATTTCATTCCTCAGGCATAAGCTGGGAACTGGGGATTCTTTCTCAATTTTAAAGTGTGGCACCTGGGGTAGAGTTTGTGCCTGAGTGTATCCCAGTGTTTCCTACTCATTTTGATGTGGATATTTTCTCAGATGCTTGGTGAGTAGGAGTCTCTCAATTAGTTTCTGGCTTTCTTTCAGAGGAAATTGATCTGTGTGTGGATGCTTATCTCGTGCACACATGGGAGGAGGGAAAGTCAGGAGCCTCCTATTCTGCAATTTTGGTGATGTCACTCCCATCCAATGTGATTTGAGAAGTGTTCAGAACCATGCTGCTCAGAGCTTCTGCCCCACTGCATTCTGCTTCCTTGTCATGGTCTCGTCCATGGCTGGACTTTGAAATGTTGCCCCAGTTCTTGGGCTCTGAGCTTGGAAGAATCACAAACCTTGGCCCACACAACACAGAGAGATGACAGACACTCAACAAGTATACATGAAGAATTTATTGTAAGGAAAGTTAAGGGTGCAAAGTGAAAGTACATTTCCTAAGGGGAATTTGGTCTGTCTCTGTGCGTGGAGAAGACACTTCGTCTATGTTTCTCCTTTTATATGCTAGTAGTATATGTTGATGTAAAGGTCAGTTATACTTACTTATGATTATATGTCACAGGTTTTGGGGTCTGGATTTTTCCAGGTATGGACATAACTTAAAGATTATGTTCCAGACATTCCTTTCTCCTATACGTGTGATGGGGAAAGTTACCATTTATGGTGTTTTTCTATTTTCTTATTGGTGGTCACCATTCCATGGTCTTAGTAACCCATTCTTTAAGACTGAAATAACTGTTTTCCCTGCTTATTTTTCTGTAACTATTTCCTTCTTGTTGTTTTTCTGTAACTGTTTCCTCCTTCTTGTTTATCTGCTCCTATCATTCCATCACCTCTTGTTTTTTCTTTAACTGTTTTCTCTTTCTTGTTTTTCTGCCTCTGTCATTCCATTCCTCTTGTTTTTCTCTCCTTAACACCCTGACTCTACGTGTCTGCCCTTACTGTTACTCCTTTGGCCTAGAGTTAGATAGTAGATGCAGAAGCATCAATTCTAGGTTACTCTAGTATTGACTAACATGTATCTAGTGCTTTTCAATTTAGAAAGTAATTTTTCCATCATTATCTCATTCAATCCTCATAGCAAATCTATGGCATACGTTCTGATTTTTGTATGTGTGAAAATGGAAAAAACAGAAGATTAAACTGAAACTCACACAGTAAGTTTCAGTGAAGTCAAGAGTGAAGTGAAGAACAGATCCTGCAGGCTCTCTAAACTTCTGGGTCAGCATGCTTTCAACACCACCACACTCATTCCAATAGAACAGCCTATGAGCTTCCTGGAAACTATTTAAATAAGAAAGAGAATAACCTTTGTCTTGAGCTATTCATTGTCTGTCACAGGAGACATGAGATATCATCTTTGGGCAAGGTCTTCACCCACCTTGTAATTTAAGTAAAACTTTTATGCTAATTTCTTCTCCCTCCTGGTGTTAGTCCTAGCTCCTGGGAAAGGAAGGGGAATGCTTTCACAATTTATACACAACTTTGGCTTCAACCACATCATTTACTCCATTTTGTCTCCTATAAAATCTAAAAAAGTAGCTGTAAAGTTTCTCTGTTTCTCTTTTTTTGTGTGTGTGTGATAATGTCTTTATTTTGCCTTCACATTTTTTCATTATTTCAAAACATTACGAGGGTACTAATGTTTTTGGATTCATCGATTGCTTATGTTAACCTTGAGTCAGGGTTACAGTGAGCCCTCACCCAGAATAGTGTTCATTGTACCCGTTAGGTAGGTTTTCACCCACGCCTTCTCACCCCTCCCCCTACTTGATTTCCACTGAGTTTTACTTCCCTCTGTGCACATGTGTGCTCATCATTTAGTTCCAATTTAATAGCAAATACATGTGGTGTTTGTTTCCCATTTTTAGATACTTCACTTAGGATGATAGTCTCCAGTTCCATCCAAATTGTTGCAAAAGGCCATAATTAATCCTTCATGGCTGAGTACTATTCCAGTATACATATACCACTTTTGTTAATCCACTCATGAGTTGATGGGCACTTGGGTTGATTTCACATCTTTGCAATTGTGTATTGTGCTGTAATAAACATTCAAGTGACTTCTTTCCCTTTGAGTAAATACCCAGTAGGGGGATTGCTGGATCAAATGGTAGGTCTATTTTTAGTTCTTTGAGAAATCTCCATACTGTTTCTCATAGAGGTTGTACTAATTTGCAGTTCCACCAACAGTATATAAGTGTTTCTTTCTCTCTGCATCTATTGTTTTTGGACATTTTAATAAAAACCATCCTAACTGGGGTAAGGTGATATCTCATTGTGGTTTTAATTTGCATTTCCCTGATGATTAGTGACATAGAGCATTTTTTCATACGTGTATCAGCCATTTTTCTATCTTCTTTTGAAAAGCTTCTGTTCATTTCTTTTGACCACTTTTTTAATGGGGTTGTTTGTTTATTTTCTTGTGGCTTTTCTTGAGTTCTTTGTAGATTCTGGTTATTAGCCCTTTATCAGATGTATAGCTTGCAAATATTTCCTGGTACTCTGTAGGTTGCCTATTTGCTCTGTTGATTATTTCCTTAGCTATGCAGAAGCTTTTTAATTTAATAAAGTCCAATTTATTTATTTTTGTGATTGCTTTGATTGTCATTGGGGTCTTTTTCATAAATTCTTTGCCTAGGCCTGTATCTAGAAGAGTTTTTCCAACATTTTCCTCTAGAATTCTTATGGTTTCATGCCTTAAATTTAAGTCTGTTATCCATCATGAATTAATTTTTGTCAGTGATAAGAGATATGGATACTGTTTCATTCTTCTGCATGTGGCTCTCCAATTCTCTCAGCACCATTTATTGAATGGAGCTTCTTTCCCCAGTGTATATGGTTGTCTGCTTTGTCAAAGATCAGTTGGCTGTATGTGGATGGTTTTATATCTGGGTTTTCTGTTCTGTTCCATTGGCTTGTGTCTCTATTTTTGTGCCAATACCATGATGTTTTGGTTACTATAGCCTTCTAGTATAGTTTGAAGGCTGGAAATGTGATGCCTCCAGATTTGTTGTTTTTGATTAAGATTGCTTTGGCTTTTTGGGCTTTTTTCTGGTTCCAAATGAAGCATAGAATTATTTTTTCTAGATCTGTGAAACATGATGTTGGTATTTTGATGGGGATTGTATTGAATTTGTAAATCACTTTGGGCAGTATGAACATTTTAATGATGTTGATTTTAACAATCCATGAGCATGATATGTTTTCCATTTCTTTGTGTCATCTGAGATTTCTTTCCTCAGCATTTTATAGTTCTCTTTGTAGTGATTTTTTACCTCCTTGGTTAATATAATCCTAAATATTTTATTTTCTTTTTGTTTATTGTGAATGGTTTTGAGTCTTTGATTTAACTCTCAATTTGGCTGTTGTTGGTGTATAGGAATGCTACTGATTTGTGTGCATTGATTTTGTAACCTGAGACTTTGCTGAATTTATTTATCAATTCCAGGAGTCTCTTGGTGGAGTCTTTGGGGTTTTCTAGATATAAGATCATATTGTCAGCAAAAAGCAATAGTTTGACCTCCCCTTTCCTGCTTTGGATACCATTTATTTCCCTTGCCTGATTGCTCTGGCTAGGACTTCCAGCACATGTTGAATAGAAGTGGTGAGAGTGGGAATTCTTGTTTTCTTCCAGTTCTTAGTGGGAATATTTTCAACTTTTCCCCATTCAGTATGATGTTGGCTGTGGGTATTATTCCTTCTATGCCTAGTTTATTGAGGGTTTTTATCATGAAAGGGTGCAGAATTTTGTCAAATGCTTTTTCTGCATCTATTGAGATGATCATATGGTCTTTGTTTTTGCTTCTGTTTATGAAGTGAATCACATTTATTGATTTCTATATGCTGAACCATCATTGTACCCTGGAATGAAGCCCACCTGGTCATGGTGGATTATTTTTTGATGTTCTGTTGAATTCAATTTTCTAGTATTTTATTGAGAATTTTTACATCTATATTCATAAGGGATATTGGTATGTGGGTTTTTTTTTCCTGTCCTTTCCTGACTTTGGTATCAAGGTGATGCTGGCTCCATAGAATGAGTTGGGGAGGATTCCCTCCTTTGTGATATTATGGAATAATTTCTGTGGTATGGGTACCAGCTCTTCTTTGTATGTCTGGTAAAAGTCAGCTGTGAATCCATTTGGTCTAGGGCTTTTTTTTTTTTTGTTAGAAGCTTTTTTATAACCACTTTAATCTCATTGCTTGTTATTGGTCTGTTCGGGAGTTCTATTTCTTTCTGATTGAGTCTTAGGAGGTTGTATGTTTCCAAGAATTTGTCCACTTCCTCTACATTTTTGAGTTCATGTGCGTAGAGATTTTCATAGTATTCACAGATGATATTTTGTATATCTTTGGTATCAGTTGTAATATCTCCTTTTTCATTTCTGATTGAGCTTATTTGAGTCCTTTCTCTTCTATTCCTGGTTAATCTAACAAGATGTCTGACAGTTTTGTTTATTTTTTTCAAAGAAACAACTTTTTGCTTCATCGATTCTTTTTATTTTATTTTTTTGTTTATTTTCCATTACATTTAGTTCTGCTCTGACCTTAGTTATTTCTTTTCTTCTGCTGGATTTGGGTTTGATTGGCTCTGCCTTTTCTAGTTCCTTGAGATGTGACATTAGACTGTTGATTTTTTATCTTTCTGTCTTAATGATGCAGGCAGTTAGGCTATGAATTTTCCCCTTAGGACTGCTTTTGCTGAATCCCATAGATTTTGATAGCTTGTGTCCCCTTGGTCATTCAGTTCAAGGAATCTTTTGATTTCCATCTTAATTTCATTATTGACCCAATAATCATTCAGCAGCAGGTTGTTTAATTTCCGTGAGTGTGTATAGAATTGAGTATTGCTCTTGGAGTTGATTTCTGGTTTTATTCCACTGTGGTCTAAGAAGATACACGGTATAATTTCTTTTTTTTTTTTGAGACAGAGTCTCACTGTGTTGTCTAGGCTAGAGTGCCGTGGCGTCATCCTAGCTCACAACAACCTCAAACTCCTGGGCTCAAGTGATCCTTCTGCCTCAGCCTCCCGAGTAGCTGGGACTACAAGCATGCGCCACTATGCCCGGCTAATTTTTTT
>NW_012136969.1:2165342-2167241 GCF_000956105.1 Propithecus coquereli | reverse complement strand
GGCCTAAGATATGATCAATCTTGGAAAATGTTCCATGTGCTGATGAGAAGAATGTATATTCAGTAGTTTTAGGGTAAAATGTTCTGTAAATGTCTGTTAGGCCCATTTGTTCTAGCATCCCATTTAAGTGTGGTGTTTCTTTCTTTATTTTCTGCTTGGATGATCTATCCAGTTTTGTCAGTGGGATGTTGAAGTACCTGGCAATTATTGTGCTTCTGTTTATCTCTTTGCTTAGATCTAGTAAGGTTTGCTTTAGGAATTTTGATGCTCCTGTGTTAGGTGCATACATATTTAGGCTTGTTATGTCTTCTTGTTGAATTGCTCCCTTTACCATTATATAATGACCATCTTTGTCTTTCTTTACTCTTGTTGATTTGAGGTCAATTTTTTCTGATATGAGAATGGCTATACCAGCTTTCTTTCGGTTTTTATTTACATAGAATATTTTTTTCCATCCCTTCATCTTATGGGTTAGATGTGTCCTTATGGGTTAGGTGTGTTTCCTGGAGACAGAAGATACTTGAGTTGTATTTTTTCAACCATTCAGCCAGCCCGTGTCTCTTGAGTGGGGCATTAAAATCATTCACATTGATTGATAGAATTGATATGTGGGATTCTGTTCTGTTTATCCTGTTTGCTTTTGTAAAACAAATCCTTATTGCTTTGTTTTACATCTTGTGCTCTGAGCTTTAGCTTTTGGGTTGTTTTATACTTGTGGGCATCTGTTGTGCTGATCCATGTATAATGTGTCTCTGAGTTTTTCCTCTAGGGAAGGTCAGGTTTTGACAAATTCCCTCAGTGTTTGCTTATCTCAAAAAGTCTTTATTTCTTCTTCATATATGAAACTTAGTTTGGCAGGATACAAAATTCTAGACTGGCAGTTGTTCTGTTTAAGAAGGCTGAAGATGGGACCCCAATCCCTTCTGGCTTTTAAGGTCTTGGTTAAGAAATCTGCAGTTAGCCTGATGGGTTTTCCTTTGTAAGTTCCTTGATGTTTTTGCCTCATGGCTCCCAGGAGTTCCTCCTTCATGTTGACTTTGGCCAGTCTGATGACTGAGCTTGTAAGACTCCTCTAAACCTTACCTCAGTACTTTCATAGCATCCTGTGTATTCCTCTTGTCAAATTGCTTTTAACTATCTTTTCTTTCTATCCCTCTACTCCCTCATATGCTTCTTGAGATTTCATTTGACTTTCTGTCCCTCTTGCCCAGCCCAGTGCCAAATATCTAGAAGGTATTTGGAAAAAAGCTTTGGACTTGGAATTAAGAAACCAGAGTTCAAATCCTTTGTTTTCCATGCATTATTTCTTTTTTTCTTTCTTTCTTTCTTTTTTTTTTTTGCTTATTAAGATGCTTTATTATACAAATTCTAAAACACATGCAATAGTACAAAAGATAGCACAGTGAATCAGACATACCTGACACTCCACATATCACCAATAGTTATGGATAGCTGCTTGTCCACATTAAGACTTTGTTCACGATAGGACCCTGTGGCTCACGCCTGTCATCCTAACAGCCTTGGGAGGCCAAAGTGGGAGGATTGCTGGAGCTCAGGAGTTCAAGACCAGCCTGAGCAAGAGCAAGACCAAGACCTTGTCTTACTAAAAAAATGGAAAAATTAGCCAGGCACAGTGGGGCGCGCTTGTAGTCCCAGGCTATTTGGGAGGTTGAGGCATGAAGACAGCTTGAGCTGAGGAGTTTGAGGTTGCAGTGAGCTCTGATGACGCCACTGCACTCTGCCTGGGACGAGAGAGCGAGGTTCTGTCTCGAAGCAAACAAACTAACAAACAAAAGACCTTTGGCAAAACCACTACAGAGGTGATTCTGTGTACTTCCATGGGATCTGTGCAATGCCTGTGTGTCTCCCTTTTTGCTGACCTTGGCAGTATTGAAAATC
>NW_012136969.1:2163872-2165046 GCF_000956105.1 Propithecus coquereli | reverse complement strand
TTTCATCTTCTACTGATGCCCCCTGTTGTAGAATCTAGTTGGCATCCATATTTGGTAGAGCCTGGGAATTGAGAGGGAGGCCCTGCATAATAGAGAAAGGGACAAGGGAAGGTGAAGAATGGATCAGAGCACAAATAGGTCCAGGACTGGCATACCATGTATAGAAATTAAATGACAATGATTATTTAAAAATTGCTAGAGACAAATGGTTCATACAAATAATCATCATTCATTCATGATAAAAAGATATACATTTTTTAAAAAAAAATTTTTTAGAGATAGGGTCTTGCTCTGTTGCTTAGGCTACAGTGCAGTGGCATGATCACAGCCCACTACAGCCTCAACTCTTGGGCTCAACTGATCTCCTTGCCTCAGTACCCTGAGAAGCTGGGACTACAGGCACATGCCACCACACTTGGGTACTTTTTTTTTTCTTCTTTTTCTCTTTTTTTCTCTCTTTTTTTTTTTTATTTCAGGGTATTATGAGGGTACAAACATTTTGGTTATACTTTATGTCTTTGCCTTACCCAATCAAGGGTTAAAATCATGCCCTAGCCCCCTACAATACTCCCCGTGTCCTTTAGTTGTGGGTTTACCCCCTCCATTCCCCTAATCCCTGGAGAGTATTACTGCCATGTGAGCACCCTACTGTTGATCAGTTAGTACCAATTTGATGATGAGTACAAGTGGAGCCCATTCTTCCGATCTTGTGGTGCCTCACTTTGGATAATGGGTTTAAGTTTAATCCAGGAAAATATAAGAGGTTCTAGATCACTGTCATTTCTTATGATTGAGTAATAATATTCCATAGTATACATATACCAAATTTTAATAATCCACTCATGAATTGACGGGCACTTTGGTTGTTTCCACATCATTGCAATAGTGAATTGTGCTGCCATAAACATTCGGGCGCAGAGATGAAACCATCCACATATGGTAGTCTAATCTTTGACAAAGCTGACAAAAATATACACTGGGGAAAAGAATTTCTTTTCAATAAATGGTGCTGGGAAAACTGGATAGCTACATGCTGAAGAATGAAACTGGATCCCCATCTCTCACCTCTCACAAAAATCAATTCAAGATGGATAACTGACTTAAACCTAAGGCATGAAACCTTCAGAATTCTAAAAGAAGATGTTGGGAAGACCCTTTCAGACATCGGCCTAGG
>NW_012136969.1:2156237-2163237 GCF_000956105.1 Propithecus coquereli | reverse complement strand
AAAATTCCTGTTGAAACTTAATCTCCAATGCAGTACTATGAAAATATTTTATTATAGAGAATATGTAGAAAGACACAGAGGAAAAAAGATCTATCTCAACATCATGGATCCTGTACAAATTTTAATGAGACTTCTTATTCATTCAAAAATCTACACAAGCATTTTAATAGCACTGTGTGGTATGATTTGAATATTTGTGAACCTCCAAAATTCCTGTTGAAACTTAATCTCCAATGCAGTAATAATAAGATGTGGAGCTTTTGGGGAAGTGATTAAGTCATGAGGAGTCCACCCTCATGAAAGGGATTAATGCCCTTATAAATGAGACTTCAGAGAGCTGCCTGGTCCTTTTTGATCGTGTGCTCTTCTGCCATGTGAGGATACCAATATGGCACCATCTATGAGCAATGGGCCCTCACCAGACACAAAATTTGCCAGTGCCTTGTCTTGATCTTCTAGCCTCCAGAACTGTAATAAATAAATTTCTTTTGTTTATCAATAATGTAATCTAAGGCATTTTGTTAAAGCAGCATGAATGAACTGTGACAAAGATTGGTACCAAGTATTGCTATAACAAATAACCTAAAAATGTGGAAGCAGCTTTGGAACTGGGTATTGGGCAGAGGCTGAAAGAATTTGTAGGAGCAATCTAACAAAAGTCTATGTTACTATAAACAGATTGGAAAGGGCAATTCTGGGGAGGGCTCAGAAGAAGAGGAGAACTGTAGAGAGAGCCTCAATCTTCTTAGAGATTACATAATGGCCTTGACAAAAATGTTAGTATAAGTATGGCTGGTAAAAGCCATTCTGATGAGGTCTCAGACAGAAATGAGGAACAAGATATTGGAAACTGAAGGAAAGGTCATCCTAGCTATAAAGTGGCAAAGAACTTGGATGAACTGTGTTCATGTCCTAGTGCTTTGTAGAAGGTGGAACTGGTGAGCAATGAAATAGGACATTTAGCAGAAGGATTATCTATACAAATATCGAGGGTGCAACATGGCTCTTGACTGCTTATAATAAAATGTGAGAAGATAGAAATGAGTTAAAGACACAATTTGTAATCAAAAGGGAATCATAACTTAAACATTTGGAATGTTCTCAGCCTGGCCAGGTTGTAAAGAAAGAAAAAGTATGTTCAGGAGAGAATACTGAGCGTGTGGCCAAGATACCCTTTGATAAGGAGATTTGTATGGATAGAAGGTAGCCAGATGCTATTCATCAGGGAAACGGAATGACCTCAAAGGCATTTCAGAGATCTTTAAGGCTGCCACTCCCATCACAGGCCCAGAATGCCAGGGCCTTGAGGGCAGAACAGTTTCAGGAGAGGGTGTCCATGGGACCTAAGGCATTCACTCTATGCATTCCAGTGTAGCAGTTCTCAGCCACACCAGGTGTGGCTGCAGTGGGCTCAGGTGTGTGCAATGTGCAATCACCACTCCTACAGAGGGCATAGTCAGTAAACTCTGGTGGCATTCATGTGGTGCAAACTCTTCAGGCACACAGAGTACAGGAACTATGCGGACAAGGCTACTACAGGGAGTCCCTACCAGGCAATGTCTAGTGGAGCCATGGGGTGGGGCCACCTCTGAGACTCCAGACTAGTAGAGTCACCAGGTGCAACTCCAGCTGAGAGAGCTGCAGGCATGTAGCTCCAGAGCCTGAGAACTGTGGCATGGGCTGAGCCCAGTAAAGTCATGGGGGTGGGATCCCCTAGAGCCCAATCCCTGCCCCAGTGTGTCTGGAAGGTAGAACAACGAGTCAAAGAAGATTATTTTCCAGCCTTAAAATTTAATGTTGTTTGCCTTCTTGGGTTTTGGACTTGCTTAGGACTTTTTACCAGTTTTTTCTTCCCTTTTGGAATTAGAATGTCTATCCTATTCTTGTCCCATTGTATTTTAGAAACACATAATTTGTTTGATTTTGCAGGCTCACAGCTGGAGGGGGAATTTGCCTCAGGATGAATTGTACCTTGAGTTGTACCCATATCTGATTTAGATGGTATTTAGATGAGACTTTGGACTAAGACTTTAAAGTTGATGCTGAAATGAGTTAAGACTTTTGGGGCTATTTGGATGGAACGAATGCATTTTTTACGTGAGAAAGACATGAATTTTGAGGGGGCAGGGTAGAATGCTATGGTTTAAATGTTTATGGCCTTTCAAAATTCATGTTGAAACTTAATTCCCAGTGCAATTGTATTAAGAGGTGGAGCCTTTTGGGAAATGACTAAGTTATGACTGCTCTGCCCTCATGAATGGGATTAAAGTCCTTATAAAAGAGGCTTCAGAGAGCAGCCTACTCCTTTTTGCTCTTCTGCTCTTCCACCGTGTGAAAACACCTCTATGGCACCGTTTATGAAGAATGGGCTTCACCAGACACAAAATCTGCCAGTGCCTTGATCTTGAACTTGCCAATCCCCAGACTGTGAGCAATATGTTCTGTCATTTGTAAATTACCTAGTCTAAGGCATTTTGTTATAGCAGTATGAACAAACTAAGATAGTATGATATTCTGCAAAGTATAGTGAAAGGATTATCTCTTTGTTTAAAAACCTAGTCAATGCACCTATAAGCCCTAAAATTGGGCTTGTAAAAATAATCAGCCAATATTACTTAACAATTGTGACAAGAACATTAATTTAGCTTCAACATTAGTAGGACATGTTTCTCCAGATAATCTTAAAGAATGTATAGTATCACATCTTCTTTTCTCTGTTTCTCCAGACTTCTGCTACAAAACTCTTTCAACTAGTACAGTTTGCACACATCTCAATTCCATGTGAAAATCAGGCCATGGAGAAGGGACAATTCAGATGAGATTTCACAAACCAACCTGATTTACTTTAAGTGAATACATATCATTTATCCAATTCTTTCTCTATTACTTGGCAAAAGAGTAGGAAAAATGGTTCCACTCGGCAAAGACAACTCCTGATTCAGATAAATGGGAATTAGAAATGAATGACTAAGCAACCCCTGGAAGTGATCTACTCTGATGATTTAAATTTTTATAGAAAATTGGAGCTAGAAAACTCTTCATTCCAGCTCATGGAACATAAAGCTTCAAGGAACTAAATGCATCAAAGCAAGAATAACATAACCATTTTCCCTTCATGCAGAAGAGGGATCAGAGTGCAGGTGCTCCCAGAATAGGGGAAGTTATATGGGGTGGAGAGGCAAAGCCTGGGCTTTGGAAGTAAAGACCTGGCTCTGCCACCTACTGATTGGGTGACCTGTGGCAGGTTATTTCATCTTTCTGGGCCGCAGTTTCCTCATATGTCACATGGAGGTCAATTATAAAACATATCTCATGGAGTTGTTGATATATATGTATATGTACACGTGCGGTGTGTGTGTATGTATATTAATATGTAAAACTGAGAGATGGGGGAGAGTGCACATATCTACATAATATCTAATAATAGTAGACATTATTTTAATAAAGGTGAATTTGTTTGATGAGAAATGAAAGTACAGGGGTTTAAAGGAAGGTTGTAAGGATACGTTCAGACCAGATTATGCAGCTCTTGAATTTCAGGTTACAAAGTTTAGGTTTTGTTCAGGCAATGGGGAACCTTTGAAGGTTTTTGAGTAGGAGCATAACACAATAACAGATGTGCTTTTTGAAGATTGATCTGGAAGCAGTGTATGGAGTGGGTTTGCAGGGAAATATCAAGAGGTAGAAGAACCAGATAGGAAGCTAGTGTATTAGTCTAGTAAGATCGCGTGAAGTCTGACCTAGGGCAGTATTAACTAAGGTTGAAGAAGAGGGATGTTGGGATAGAACTGGCAAGAGGTAGCTGTTAAAGATAGTTCCTGTGATTCACACCTTTGTGACTGGGAGGATGAGGGTGCTCTTTATTCTAGACAAGGGAAGCATAGGCAGAGAATGGGGTTTGGGAGGGTCTATAATTTATGTCGAACCCAGGTAATTCAGATGCTAGTAAGCAATCAAGGTAGAAATGTCCAACAGGCATTTGGGTTCGATAACTCTCTAGCGCTCTGACTACGATCAATATTTTGGTATACTTTGTTAGACTATTGGCTCCTATATCAGCAGATTCTGTTTGATTTTTTAAAAATGCAATCAGTAGGAATGTCGGATTCACCAACAGAAATACTCTTTATAGCAAATCTGGTTGGAATGCATCTCTTCTATTAAGTGACTCCTTAGGAATTCCCAGCCCACTGCTGTGCTACCCAAGTTAATCATATTTGTTTGCTGCTAGGAAAATGTTTGAATCCAGGCAAGATCCTTTGCAAACTCCTCTATCTCTGTCTTCCTAGAGTGCCTGTGTTCTACTACCTACCCAAACTGGCTGGAAACGTGAACAAATCTGATTCTTGTACAACTATGTTGAAAAGTCTATTATTTCATTCTCCTTATCGAAGAACTCACCCTGGCTGCAGAGTCTAAGCCTCCCCAGGGAAAGCCATGCTGAGACCTGGTGTCACATTCACCTTATCTGTGTTGTACTATTCTGTCCTTCTTTAAACTCTCCTTCTGTTGTCCTCACAGATACCCAGGTAGAGCTTAATGGTCTGTAATCCCGAAATTCCCAGTGGTGCCTTTGAGAAAGATTGGGCCCACATTCACAATTCTCTAAGTTTTTGCAATAGTACCTTTTGTAACCCCTGTCTCTGCTGATCATTTCACACGTCACAAGGGGGTCCTACTGTCCTTGCTAGTGATATCCAGCTCTCAAGGATCTATTTTTTTTTTTGAGCGCACCTTTAGAATATTGATCAATTTGTTTAAACTGTGTATTAGGATTTATTGTGAGCAATCCATTGAACCAGACAATGCTGGAGGCCTGCTTAAGATGAAGGAGACATACAGTTTTTGTTTTCCAATGAGATTAGGATCTAGCAGGGCAGACCGACATGTACACAAATAAGACAAGTGAGTCTGGGCAGGAGCGGACCTCACGAAGAGGAGGTTGGAAAGCTAAGCATGAGTCAAAGCTGTAATTTAGCAGTTATAAGACTCGATTTTTTAAATTTCAAAATATTAAGGGGGTACAAATGTTTTACGTACATGGATAGCTTTTATAACACATGACTTAAATTTTATATAGAGAACAGGGTACTTTCAAGCTCTGGGTGTAGGGGGAGGTCCCATTTTAATTCCATCTCTGAGATCTATTAAGTATGGAGTGTCCGTTTTGGCTGAAAGTTCTGATCGAAGGGGCCATTTTGTTTAAATGAAAACAGAGCAAACAAACACATAAAAAAGTAACTAAAACACCATCTTTAATGGGATGTAAAGGAGATCAAGGCAACTTACTGCTTAAGTAATTATGTTTTTCATTTAAATCTAGAATTCAAGTAAGGTTCTGATAATTAGTTAATTAATTTTTATACTTCAACTGTTTTCAGACTGAGCATATCATTAATACAGCTTCTCATGGAAGATGCACTTTGTGTAATGTTCCTTGTGTATAGAATATACATAAACTCATTGTGCATGCAGTTAACATTTTCCCGCTAGATCTTCATACCAGCCTATAAACAAGGCAGGTCTTAGCTCAAAAAATTATGAGACTTGCTCCAGTTTTTCCCTAACCAGAGGGTAATTTTCTAGTGGTCAAGGGCCATCTTGCGTCTCCAGGGGCCAGAAAAGAAATGCACTGAAGAGTTTGTGACAGAGCTGCAGTGAAATCTCAAAAGCTTTCCTCAGTTCTATACTTTTTTTAAAGAATGCAATAGCAACCAACCTTTGGTAAAGCAAATCAGCTGGGACTACATCCAAAGGAACACCTCTGATGCTAGAGAGACTACTGAAACCCTAAAGTACTAAGAGGTTTCAGCATGATCATAAATTCGGAAATTGCTATGTTCATGCAGAAGAATGAAGACTCAAGGTCCACAAGTCAAGGCCTAGCAAAGCATAAGGCCAGAAGCAGGGTCAGGGAATTCATGGCTGTGAGACCCCTGATGTGTGCTTTTCCTTCGAAAGGCATCCTTGGCCTCAGCTACTTTCATTTTTAAGTTTCTGTGGCCTATCTCATTGCCCTGACCCTGAGGGTAGGGATTTGGGGAACTTAAGGGAATTTTAAGCAGTTAAAACATCTCTGAGTCCTCTAGGGAGAGATACATCTTTACCAATGTGCATGTCCTTTGTTAAGCCAGGGCTGGGTCCTTTAGTGGGACTTGCGGTTCAGTAACAGGGAAAATATCTACAGCAATCCTGGCAAGCTATTGATATATTCTCAGGGTGGCGGTGCAGATTAGGGTAGAAACCTCCTCTTGGGAAGTTTTCTTTCTCCAGGAAGAGGGTCAGGATATGTGCCATCCAATTAATTAAGTTTAAGGATTCTAATTTAATACTTAGAAGACATTGATTCTTAGAAATGTGGAATGAGACAAAGCACAGAACCAGTGCATGAAGCCTGTGCAGGGGCTAATCGAGGAGTATTGGTACTATTAGATATTATTACAGTCTAGGGCCCAGAAAAACATAAATTCTGTCTTGACTCAGCCTCTTCTTTTCCTTATATATTTACAAAGATTACATTTACAAAGAAAAGTAAAACAAAAAAAGTCAAATTCACATTTTACTGTTAGCTGGGATTGAGACCTAGTCCAATGCATAGAACTTTAACAGGCTAGGCTGGAATACTTCTCCTTAAGGCATAGTAGAACTCAAGAGCTTAAGCCAAAGGACAATTTGACATTTTTGTTAGCACAAGGACAAACATAAGCAGAGAAAAAGTGACTCATCTGTATGTCCAGTTGGCCTAAATTGCCCGGGCAGTAGCCTCAGGACCATTGCTGCTACTTAGAAGAAGTCCAATTGATCAGTTTTTTACTTTATGTTTCATGCCTTTTGTGTTCTGAGTAAAAGGTCTTTGCCTACTTCAGGGTCTCAAAGATGTTCCCTTATGTTTTCTTCTAGGAGTTTTTATGGTTTTATTTTTTATGTTTTGTCCTGTGATCTATTTCAAGGTAATTTTTATGTGTCACATGAAGTAAAGGTTAAGTTTCATTTTTTTCCC
>NW_012136969.1:2151864-2155621 GCF_000956105.1 Propithecus coquereli | reverse complement strand
AATTGGTATTATATATTGACCCAGTAAGCTGTGATCTTGCTAAATTCACTTCTTAGTTCTAGAAGCTTTTTTGTAGATTTCTTAGGATTTTCTACCTACATATTTGTGTTGCATTCCACATGACTTTGTAAAGCAATGATACTGCCTGCTCGAACAAATGCTTTAATTCTTGTCTTGGGAACTGACCAATACAATTACTATTTCCCCATCTTTGGGAAAGTCGTGGAGGATACCCTGCATGAATTGGGGTATGTTGGTTATACAGTGAATCAGTAACTGGAGGTCTTAACAGATTTTCATGATTGAGGAGAATATAAAAGAGCTTGATGAATGCTTCTTGGTATTCCTCCTTAAAAAGAGTTAGGTGGTGTAGGAGAATAGAAGCCAAAGAGAAAATCAGGGTGTAAAGAATTTAAAGGGACTGTGGATTGGGCCAGTTATCTAATCAGTAGGAGGATTGACTTCTTGAAGCATATGTGTCTCGGCGTGGCAGAGTCTGCTAAGATATCCCACTCTTAATGAATCATTTGTGTGGGCAAATGTTGTCATCAGTATCTCCAAGGACTCTTCTGTGCTGAGGAGGACGCAGAACTTATGGCCACTAGTGTGGCTTTCTTCTCTGCTTCCTCAGGTCATTACTTGGAAGAATAAATTTGGAGAAATAGAGTTATCTGGAAATTGAATGATAGTCTAAGAAAAAGATCTGAGAATGAAATTTGGATTTGGAGGTCAGGGTGTTGGAATCAGAAATGATGAGCTCTTAGCTTGAGATAAAGTTATCCTGGCAGTTTAGAAAGAGCAAGGGCTTTGGAGTTATATAAACCAGAGTTCAAATCTCAGCTCTGAGGAATCTCCTCCATTTTCTTCAGACCCACCTTCCACCCTTCTCTACCTTGCTTTGTGCACTGGGAGGCAGGGTTGCTCCCTTGCTTCTTGTTGTGTTTAGCCAATGGGAGGGAGGTCACGGTGGGCTAAAGTTTGGCCATGGATGCTCCTGACAGGTGGCCTTCTACTGCTGTTGCTCTCCAGGTTCCAGTTGCCACTGGCCCTTCTTGGCTCTTCATGCCCAAGGATGGCAAAAGCTTTTTTCTATTTGTAACTATGGGTTGCCTTTTCATCCCTTGTAGGTTTTCCTTGAACTCTGTTCAATTATTGAAATGGTCTGTTCATTAAACTTTCTTCAATCATCCCTTTTGAGGATGTCATCTGGATTCCTACTGTTAGACCAGCCCATCTACTTAATAGCATTGGAAATCTGAACAAGTTATTTAATCTCCTATCAGTTTTTTCATCTATAAAATGGAGATGAAAATATCCTCTGCAAACATAAGTGATAAATAGCACATGGTAGCTACCCAATAAGTGATACCTGTCATCATCATTATTAGTAACTATTATCATGTAAGGACTAGCAAGATCATGGCGTCCTCAGCGACTATTCAGATAAAATTGTAGAACCAGTTACTACTTATCCAAAAACATAAGATGGAGGGGAAGGAGCTCAGAAAATGAAAGGTGAAAATGTGGTAAGGGTTTGGAAAGACTTATTAGTATGTGTGAAATAGAATAATTTTGAAATTTTAATATGATAAGGGAGATATATTTTTAGGGGTCTCAGACTTGACGGGAGGATCCTTATACCTAAATACGCCAGTGGAGGTGTTCACCTTGTTAGAAAGGAGCAGGCTTTCAGAAGAGGAGCTATAGTAGTGCTACGTATCACAAGACAAATACTTGAATGGAAATGCATTGAGCTTAGAGTCAAATCTCAAGAGAGATAAAAGTATAAAAGAAAAGAAGTTATTATTGACGTACATGACATACATATATATCCTGCAGATCATCTAGCCACATGGAAGAAATGGATTCCTGACCCAGATCACAGGTCCGATAAGGAAGCAAGGTATGTAGATATTTGGATCGAGATTGTACCCAGCTTCATTTTGTATCATCACTTGATGCCCACTGCTGTTCTAGCTGGTTGGTTCTTCCTTCTTCCATGTTCCCATCTCTTAGAGGAGTCCACGACCAATTTTGGTGGGAAAGCTCTGTTAGTTGACTCACTGCTCCCTTCTCTCCAGAGCACACATGCCTGCCTGGATGGAAGGGTCAGAGTGAGTTCAAGTATAATCTTCCATCTGTGCTTGGAATGTCTCTCCCCAGAGACCCTCAGTCCCTGTCACTGAGTCTGACTCATCATGCAAAACCCAGCTTCTTTTAAAGCAAATTATCTGCAAGAGATCTGCAAGTCCTTTCACAACTGACTTTCTGAGTGCCCCTACCTTGCCAGTTACTCTGACATGCCACAAAATCTGAGTTCTTTTCCCAGAAGGCTCCTCAATGCCTATACAATTCAAAAGGATAGAGCTAGGGTGTCAGACCTAAGCAAATCTCAGATCTCACCCAGCTTCTGATAAATCTTTTCTCTCAGCAGGTAGATAAAGTGATGAGACTCTATCCTATAGTTAATTATGATCAGAAAAGAGAGAAAATCTGAGAGAAAGATCTTGTGTTAGCCAGAGGGAAAGAGAAGAAATTCAGAGAGAAGATACAGCTAGTTTGAAATTCAAAGGTGGTAGATGTCTTATGAGGACTGGGAAGGTCCTGGGGTTGGACATTTTGTATATGAAATTGCATACAAGTCTGATGAAGAAGAAACAAAGGCAGTATCTAAATAGACAGAAGCCTATGGCTTCACAGGGAGCTCAGACCTTAAAAGAAAGTGACCAGAAATCAGAGAATCAGAGAATGAATACAAAGGATGATAAATATTTGAGCAAGTGACATCAGAAACGCAAAAGCTCAGTATAAACTGTGACTTGTGGACAATGCTCAGGACATCATCAAAAGACACAAAATCCTGTTTGGAGCAAGCTGAAGCATAAAAAAAGGCAAAAGAAAATGACTTGGGTAAATGCTCTCAAAGCCATTCAAAAACTCTTGGTCTCCCATTTGTTCTGCGAAGGAGAATGACGTCATGCATGGAAAGAGTAGAATACACAGGAGCATAGAAAAGAACATTGAAGGCCAAACCGGTGCAGAGACTGAGAGTGAGCACAAAGCTTCACACCTCCTGGCCCAGGAACACTGTATCCCAGAGAACTGCAAGACCTTGCAAATGAAATTCTATGCCACTTTCAGTTATCTTGGACGAGCTGTGAAAATGAGGACATGTTGGAATACTGGGCTCAACTAAGCATAGTAATGATGTTCTGAAAGGGAAAAAGGAGAGTTATGTAGGGGGATTGTAAGCCTAAGTGTTTTGGAGACCAGACAGTAACTAAAGAGTTGAGTAAAGCTGGGAGACCCCATAAGCTTGAAAGGGTAGGCTCCCTCTAAAAGGGGCAGCTGTTACTGAGCTCCAGCTGGTCGTAGCCATGCCCAGAATTGCTACAACTTCAATGTTTTTATGTTAAATTGTGTCATTTTGAAACATGGATAACTATTTAAAGTTTTAAAAAATATTGTGCAGGCTGAATTAAGCCGGTCTGTAGAAAGGTAAGGCCAATAGGCCACCAGTCTGTGCCTTCCGCCTGTAGATTTGCCATCTTGTGGCTAAGAAGCTAGGACAGTCTACTAAACAGTCACCTGGTGAGCATTTTAAAGGAACTGATGGTCCTTGGGAGCTGCTTGTGTTCACTGAGGACCAAGAAGCCACATGTGAACCTCCTATCTTTCTTTTTTTTTTTTTTTTTTGAGACAGGGTCTCACTGTCTTGCCTGGACTAGAGTGCTGTGGCGTCAGCCTAGCTCACAGC
>NW_012136969.1:2142683-2151637 GCF_000956105.1 Propithecus coquereli | reverse complement strand
GCCCAATATCCTTCTTCATTTGGCAGAGGGCAGCAGTAGACTTGGATGCACTGATTCCAGACAGGCTCTGACAAGAATGGCCATGTTTTCATTGAAGACCAGATAGAGAAGCTCAAGTGGAATGTCAGTAGTTCCAGGAAAAGTCTTAGCTGACTGAAAAATTGGATTAATAAATCAATACTGACAAATAGGGGGAGTCTCCGGCCAATTAAACTTTCAGAGCTTAGAAATGAGCTCTAGAATATGGCTTGATACCTACAGGATGTAGTGAGAATAACAACTCCCTTGCCCTTTCTATATTGTGGTTGACGTAGTCAGGGGCTGGCAAACTGCAGCCCATGGGCCAAACTTGCATGCCACCAGTTTGTGCAACTGAAGTTTCATTGGAACACAGCTGCATCCATTCATTTACACATTGTCCCTGGCTGCTTTCTATAGTCAACAGCAGAGTTGACTATTGCAACAGAGACAATAAGTCCAAAATATTTACTATGTAGCCCTTGACGAAAACAGTTTACTGATTTTCTGATGCTCCTAAACATCATACTAGTCATCTTAGAGGCCTTATTACACTGTTGATTAAGATTGGACTTGTCAATATTGGTCAATAAAAGCCCAAAGTCTATATCATATGAGCTGCTGTCAAGCCACAGCTCCTTGGATCCTAGATTGAAACAATTGATTTAGGGAATCAAAAGGCAGAGTATTAAATTTACTCTTGATATAATTTAGCTTGTTGTTTTATAATAATTTTGTCCCATGTGTTGATAATCCCTTTCAATTTTGTGTCCAACACGCTCCACTTTGAGGTAGGCCAACGTGGGCCCTCCTGGTCGGGAGGGCCCTCATGGTATAATAGGAGTTAGAGACCTGGGACCAGAGGAAAGCTCAGCATGATCAGAAGTAGATCTAACCTGAGGGCAAGTTCAACATAGGATCCCAGGAGGGAAGTTAAAAGTGAAGGTCAAAGAAGTCACGTCCATCACAGTGGCAGAGTCCAAAGCAGGAGGCAGAGCAAGAGGTCAGGGAGAGAGTGAATGCAGAAGCAGATCGGTAGTGAGGGCAATGTGAAATCAAGGCAAGAGAGTCCTGGTTTTCATCTGTGAAAGGGACAGGGGTGCCCAGAACTCTTTTTCTGGGTACCTCCTACTGGAGTTCAAGATGGACTAGCTGAAGATAAAGGACTGGGCTGGGAGGACAGGACCAAGTGCCATCACATAAATATACCATCTGTGGCTTCACTTAGGACTTCTCCTAGGTAGTATTTGATGAGAGCGAGTAGAATGTAATCAATTGCACTCTTTAAAAAAAATGTGGCAGAAAACACATAACATAAAATTTACCATCTTAACCATTTTTACATGTACAGTTTAGTAGTATATAGTAGCATAAAGTATGTTTACACTGTTGTGCAACAGATCTCCAGAACTTTTTCATCTCCCATAACTGAAACTCTATATGCATTAAACAACAATTCATCACGTCACTTTGGTTTTACTTTTCAAAACAAAAAATTATCAAAACAGCTAAACAAACACTGGCAGATATTTAGGAAAATGGTACTTCAAAAACAAAATAATAAAGAAAAGTAGATGCAATTTGGTGCAATTTTCATCGTTTGCTAATTGGCATCCTCTTTTCCATTTATGTCTTCAAAGGAAAAAATTTAATTCCTTCTTCCATTTGCCTACTTTAGTGTTGAAAGATTCAGGGGCTGGGACCCAGGTTTTTGTCTCTTGGGAGAAAGATCCCAGTTAGTATCCTTCATAGCTGAGACTGGCATGTGGGAGAAACCTAGAAGTTGGACATTTCTCTTCTTTGATGGCATACCCCAGATACTTATTTTTAAAGAACCAGTTCCTACTGTTGCCTTCCTTGTTGCTACTCAAGAAATTCCCTAGGGTTTTAGAATTCCTTCTTCCCCAAGTTCTCTTTTTTCCTTCCATACAGCTTGGCCAAAGCCCAAAGAGGAGATTACTACCACATGCATTCTACATTTACCAGAATGAAACCTGGTCATTTCCTTTGCCCTCATGAGAAAGGGTTTTCCAGTACCTAAAAATTACCTGCAATTCTGAAGTTCATTTACTAAATACTTCTCCATATATGTATGAAACTCTATTGTTGTAAATTTTAGTGGTTGGTTTTTTTTGATATAGATTGCTATATGAAAGTGCCAGGAGTAATTAATGTGTACATAAACCAACTTTTTTTGATGGAAATGTCTTTGTACTTTCTGAACATACATAATTGTTGTAAAAAAAATTCAAAGTTTAGAGTAAAAATGAGTATCCTCCTGCACTTGCACCCCAAGAGATAATCCCTTATGTCTTAAAAAAGGAAACAACAAACATTCTGACAGAATTCAACAAGGGCTTTTGCATATTCATTCAACAGAATGCATCTTTAATGTACTAATAATCTGTTATAGAATGTAACATCAGTGCTGAAGTTGTGTGGTCAAGAGCAAAGATTCTAGGACCTGGGCTTGATTGCTGTCTCTACCACTTACTAGTGGTATACCCTTGAACAAGTTACTTTATTTCTTTAAGCCTCAGCTTCCTCATCTTCACTGTACAGATAATAATAATCTTTAATGTAGAGATAATTACTCATAGACTTATGGAATGATATGACATAAAACATTTGAAGCACCTAGCATAGTGCCTAGGATACAGTAGATGCTCGATAATTGGTAGTATCATAACTATAACTACATTAATTTTTAACTGTAGTAAGAAAAATGTAACATAAAAGTTAGCATTTTAATCAATTTTAGGTGCACAGTTCAGTAGTATTAAGAACACTCACATTATTGTGCAACTGTCTTGGTCTTTTTATGCTGCTATAACAAAATACCTTAGACTGGGTAATTTATAAAGAATAGAAATTTATTTCTCACAGTTCTGGAGGTCCAAGATTGAGGCATCAGCAGATTTGGTGTTTGGTTAAGTCTTGTTCTTTGCTTCATAGATGCTGCCTCTTGCTATGTCCTCACATGGTGGAAGGAGTAGAATGAGTGAAGAGTTCCCTGTACCTCTTTTTTAAGGTCACTAATCCCATTTATGAGGCCTCTGCCCTCATGACTTAGTCACCTCCTAAAATCCCCACCTATTAATACTATCACATTGGCAATTAAGTTTCAACGTATGAATTTTGGGGGACACATTCAGACCATAGCATTCCATTCCTGGTCCCTCAAATTTATATCCTTTTCACATTCAAAATACATTCATTCTATCTGATAGCTCCCAAATCTTAACTTATTCCAGCACCAACTCAAAAGTCTGAAGTCCAGATTCTCAGCTAAATCAGATATGGGTGAGATTCTAGGTAGGATTCATGCTGAAGCAAACTACTCTCTAACTATGAGCCTGTGGAATCAAACAAATTCTGTACTTCCAAAACAAAATGATAGGACAAGCATGAGATATAGGAGGTCCATCTGGAAAGTATCCAGCCATATAATATGACAAATAGAGACATTTATTGAAGAAGATACAAGATGCAAGAAACATTGTGCATAGGACAATGATGCCTCAGTCCCCTTCAAAGTAGACATCTTGGGACCTCACACAGTTCTCCCAGCGTCTCTTAACACAGCGCATATGTGTTCAACATTCTCAGGTGTTCTGCTTGTTGCAGGCCTTGCAGAATGTGAATCACTTTCAACAGATTCTCGACCATCTTTGAAGCATTTGTGCCACACTTTTATTTGCACTGCACCTATTGCGTTGTCCCCAAAAGCCTTCTGAATCATCCAAATAGTTCCCGTGGAGGAATGTTCAAGCTTAACACAAAATGTGATGCAGATGATTCATTGCTTTACTTGCTCGGTCATTTTGAATGCGACAGCCACACAGCACACATGCTCACTCAATGGCATCCAGAGCCCCACTGATGAGTACAGTGGTGTTGTCATTGTCCACACATGCACATTCCGGTCCACTCTCCTTGGCTGCCATGTTCCATCGATGCCGTGCAAACCATTCTCGTTATAGTAACAATGGCTGGATACTTTCTGAATAGACCTCATATATTACCATTCCAAAAGGGAGAAATAGGAAAGAAGAAAGAGTAATAGGTCCCAAGTAAGTTCAAAACCCAACAAGGCAAACAACAATAAATCTTAATCCTCCAGAATAATCTTCCTTGACTCAATGTCTTACTTCTTGACACATCAAGGTGGGGGTTGGGCCCCCAAGGCTCCAGGGGGCTTTGCCCCCATGGCTACACTGGGCACAAGCCTTCATAGCAGATCTCATGTGTTGGAGTCACATGGTTGCAGTTCTCTCAGGCTGGAGTTGTACACTGGTGGCTCTACTGGTCTGAGGTCTCAGAGATGGCCCTGCACCCACAGTGCCACTGGGCATTGCTTTAGTGGGGGCTCTCTGAGGTGACCCTACTCTCAAGGTGGCCTTCTGACTGGGTCGCATGTGACCTCACCAGAATCACTGTTTATGGTCTGTTCACAGCAACACAGGCTTTTTCAAGCCCGTTCCCTCAAACTCTTTGAGCCTTTGCCCAGTTCCAAAGATGCTTCCACATTGTTAGGTATTTCTTACAGCAGCACCCCACTTCTTGGTACCTATATCTGTCTTAGTCTGTTTGGGCTGCTATAATAAAATACCTTAGACTGGATAATTTATAAATGATAGGAATTTATTTCTCACAATTCTAGAGCCTGGGAAGTCCAAGATCAAGGTGCCAGCAGATTTGCTACGAGCTGAAGGTTCACTCTCTGCTTCATAGATGGCACCTCTTGCTGTGTCCTCACATGGTAAAAGGACCAGAAGGAGTGAACAGCTCCCTCACACCTCTTTTTAAGGTCACTAATCCTGCTTATGAGAGCTCTGCCCTCATGACTTAATCACCTCCTAAAGGTCCCCACCTCTTAATACTATCACATTGGCAATAAAGTTTTAACATATGGATTTTGGCAGAATACATTCAGACCATGGCAGCAACCATAAACATCTTCCATCATTATATTAATTATTATTATGGCTTCAATGAACTGTCCTGGAATAAACGTAAATTTACCTCTCTTCTGTGTGAGGTTTTGTCAGAATAGATTCCTCCCAGTCTCTCAAAATCTTTTGAAATCTGATCATATCCGTTCGTGGCTAGATTTTGAAAAAGCTTCATGTGAAGTCTTCAAGACATCAGACTGATTCCAGTGTTATCTAACGTTCAGAGCTGCAGAGGTGGGTGCTAAGCAGACCTGCACAGCTACTCTAGGGTAAAATTAACTCTCAAACGCCCTCACTGACACTGTGCCGTGTCTTCCCCAGCTGACGTTTCTGACTGCTGCTGGTCTAGGCTCTGCTAATGGAGGTTTATAAAGGCCTTCACAATTCCTATGGTAACCCAGGAGAAAGGCTGTTGCTATGGGGACCAGTCAAGCCTATATAAACCTTCCATCTCCATCAGACAGATGAGAACGATGTAAGAATGAATCCTTTGCTAGTTCACCTTCAGAAATTGCTAATAATTACCTCTGTTTTTGGAAAAAGATTCATCATTTCTTCCAGGTGGAAACTCATTCACATTTTTAGATTTAAATAAGGATTATTCAAAATCTTGCTCGATGATCTTTGTGTCAACTGAAGTACTCCACAGAATGAAATGGTTAGTGATCGAACCATTTCCAAATTTCTGTAGTGTTACCAGCCACTGAATAACATTTATCACAAGCGTGTGAACTTCACATTGTTTTAAAAGAATAATATGTTTCTTTGAATGAATTAACCCCAAGCATATGTCTATTAATGCACTTCCACGTTATTTTACAATTGGATCGAGGAGAATCTGAGCTCCGTGGAGGTAGGGTCTGTTTTACTTACTTCCATATCCCCAGCATCTAGCCCATTGTGCTGCAATATTAGGGGATGAACAAATGAATGAATGAATCAATCAACATATACTCTCATGTGAATGATGGCAGAGATAGTGTGTACTCATCTTCAAGTATGTAATAATGAAAGCTACTTCTAAAAGCAGTATTGTCATCCATTCATTTATTAAATGACAATTTGTTAATGTATACCATCTTTATTTATTCAACAATGGCACAGTTCCTGCTTTTAGTTCACTCCAAAAATATTAATGAAGCTAGTCTTCAGGGATATCACACTAAACAGGACAGGGTGCCTGTATTTCTGGAGCTCTGATCTGCAGGCACAGGCACACACCCTTGTCCGAGTAAAATGGGATTGGCGTTGTAGCAGAAGCACAAACACCAAAATCTATTTACTTCTGACTGGGGCTCGGGGAGAGAAGACAGAGTCAGAGGTGGGCCTTGGTGGATGAGCAGGAGTTCCGTAGGTAGACAAAGAAGGTGAGAGGTGATTGTTTGTGGGGAGGAGATGAGGCATTAAAGGCAGCAGAAAGAGTACGTGCTAAAGAATCTGAAGTGCTGAGGGAATTCCAAGTATTCTCCAGTGGCCGAAGCACAGATTTTTCAAGAGTCACGACAGGAGGATGATTTGTGCTAGATTTTGATGAGCCTAACATGCTATTTTATCCAAATTCTCCTGGGCAAGTGGGGCATCAGAGCCTGAGCCTGGTGTGGGGTCCAGGAGTCAGGGCTGGGTGAGGATCGTCCCCAGATGTGGGGTGTGCAGGAGGAGGGTCCACAGGGTGCTTCCAGGAGGTGAAAGCAGGACCAGGGCTCTAGCATGAGAAGCTTCGCTATTCCAAGGGTCAGGCAGTGAGGCCAGCCCAGAGCTGCCTTTGGGGACAGCTAAAGGGAGTGGCAGGGTTGGGGAAGGTGGCCAGAAGTTCAATCTCCTTTAGAGGGTGCCTGTGCCCCTACGTGGGGGTAGGCAGGCCTGGGTTGGGACAACACTAAGGAATTTAAAGACTTTTTTCAGCAGAGGTAAGACATACTCAGATCTGTGTTTTATGGACATCCTTCTAATGCAGGCAATGAGTAGGATGGGCAGGGTAGGGAAAGCTTGGGGGCAACAGCAAGGGGTAGGCAAAGAGATAACCATGCGAGAGTAAGTGGCTGTAGCATGGAGCAGGGTGATGTGTTCTCTCCTCCTTTACTTTCAATTATTTACTTAACGCTTGCTTCATGCTTGTGTGTTGTCCAAGATTCTGGGAATGTATCTTTCTCAAGTGGTGTGTAAAACAGACACCCCGAACCTTTTCCTAATTATGAGCTGACACCCTGGGAGTGGAGGGCTGCTGATGCTGCAGGCTTTGAAGATGGAGTGAGGATGTCTGTGGACTGTGGTGCACATTACTTTCCCCTCCTTCCCCAGCAAAAGACAGAAAACTTGTTTTTTTTTTTTAACTATATTAAAATGTACCCAAATTGAAACTGCCTCATCCAAATGTCACACATTTAGGGTAGAAATAGGACTGACGGATGAAAGGTACCAAAAAGAAAATTTTATTCAATATTAATAAAAACTTCCTAACAATAAGGGTGAAAGAAAAGATGGGAGGGGCTTCCTGGAGTGACACTGAGTGGTTCTTAGAATATTGTGGAAAGTCTTTAATAAATTAATAACTATTGTGTATCTTACAGTTATTTCATAGACTTTCAAAGTAAGAAAGCATCAAGTAATGCTGGCCTCACCAAAACTCACCAAAATGATTTAGAAAGCATTATGTCTCTATACTCAGGAAGACAGTGTATAAGATTGGTGTTATTTTTTTCTTAAATGTTTGGGATAATTCACCTATGAAGCCATCTGGGCCTGGGGTTTTCTCTGTGGGATGGTTTTTAATAGCACATTCAGCTTATTTAGTATAAATAGGAATATCACACTTTTAATTTCTTTTTGTGTCTGTTTTAGAAAGTTGTGCTGCAAGGATTTTTTTTTAATTTCATCTAAGTTACAGATTTATTTGCGTGGTTTTTCACAATATCCTCTTCCTGTTTTCTAGTTTCCATAGATTCTGTAGTAATGCCTTCTTTTTCATTCCTGATCCTGTAAATTTGTCCATCTCTCTTTTTTATTTCATGAGTCTTACCAGGAGTTTATCAAATTTAGTCAGTCAATTCAAGGAAACAACTCTTGGTTTGGTTGATTTTCTTTATTGTGTATTCATTGTATAATGTGTATTTGTAATTATTTCAAATAATAATTTCTCTTCTTTATTATTTTCTTCCTTCCACTTTTTGGACTTTCTTTTGCTGTTTTTTCCTCTAAGGTCTTGCAGTAGATACTAGTAGGCCATTGATTTTTAGCCCATATTATTTTCTAATGTAAGTGTTAAGACTTATTTTTTCTCTCAGCACATTTTTAACTCAATTTCTCCCACATTTTGATAAGCTGTATAATAATTATTGTTCAATTCAAGTATGTTCTAATTTCCATTATAATTACTTCTTTGACCCAGAATGATATTGCTTAATTTCCAAACATATGGGAATTTTAGGAGTCTTTTTTGTAACTGATGTATAGCTTAATTCCGCTATGGTCAGAAAACATACTTTAAATGATTTCAATCGTTTGAAATTTGTAAAGATTTGCTTTGTGGCCTAGCATATATCAATTTTAGTAACTGCTCCTTATGCTCTTGAAAAGAACACATATTCCATCTTTGTGTGCAGTGTTCTATAAATGTCGATTAGGCTAGGTTTGTTAATTGCATTGCTTAGGTATTCTTTGTGCTTGCTGGTTTTTTCTCTTGCTTATTCTATTCGTTATTATGAGAAGTATGTTAAAATTTTTCACACTCATGTGCATTTAACTACTTCTTTTAGTTCTGTAAATTTGTGCCTTATAGACTTTAAAACTATATTATTGGATGAATACAAATTTAGAAATTGTTATATATTCCTGGTGAATGGAACCTTTTATTATTATCAAAAGTATCTCTATTTTGGCAATAATTTGTATCTTAGAATTTGCTTTGCCTGATATTTGTATAGCTACATCAGCTTTCTTTTGTTCAATGTTTGCATGATATATCTTTTCTACCCTTTTACTTTC
>NW_012136969.1:2135009-2142053 GCF_000956105.1 Propithecus coquereli | reverse complement strand
CCTTTTAGTGCAGACCTGCTGGTGATAAATTCTCTTGGGATATTTTTGGTCTAAAAATCTTTTTACTTTGCCTTCACTTAAAAAAAAGACTTTTTAATTTTGAAGAATTTCAAACTTATGGAAATTTTTAACAATAGCACAAGAAATCCTAATATCCTCACTCACAATCCCCAATTGTTAGCATTTTACCACACTTGCCTCTGTGTATACTTTTATATATTATTCTGAATCATTTGAGAGTAAATTGCAGGCAAGATGCCTGAGTACTCCTTAATATTTCAATGTATATTTCCTAGAAACAAGGATATTCTCCTACATACCCACAGTGCAACTATCAAAATCCACACACTCCATTAGAAATCTGTCAATTGTCTAATAATGTCTTTTACGGATGCAGGATACAATTCAGGATCATGTGTTGCATTTAGTCCTTCAGTCATTTTAGTCTGGAACAGTTCTTTACTCTTTCCTTATCTTTAGTGATGATGATATTTTGAAGAGTATAGTCTCATTACTTTATGTCTCTCAGTTTAGATTAATCTAATGTTTCTTAATGACTGAAATCAAGCTAGGAATATTTGTCAGGAAAACCACAGAAATGATGATATATTCTCAGAGTATCATATCAAGAGTCAAATGATGTTTATTTGTCCCATTATTGGTGATTCCAAGTTTTATTATGTGGTTAAGACGGTGCTTGCAAAGTTTACTCACTCTAAGATTAAATGAATAACTATTTTGTACCTATCAATGAATATGTATTTTGTATTTACTAATTAATAAGTATTTTATGGGATAATACTTTGAGACTATGTAAATATGCTGTTTCCTATCAAAGTTTCACTCATTAATTTTATCATTTGTTGATGATTTTACCTGAATCAACTATTACTATGATAGTTACCAAATGACAATTTTCTAATTTCCTCATTCATTCTGCATTTAATAGTTGGTATTCTGTTAATATTTTAAGGTAGCACTTTCTCTTCTCTCCCATTTATGTTTTTATTCCTTTGTGTCAGTATGTATTCATGGATTCTAATTTTATTCAGTGGGTTATAATCTACAACTTTCCTTACTTATTTTGATGCTCAAATTTTCCTTGATTTAGCCAAGCATGAGTGTGGATGTCTGGAAGACCAGTGGCAGGTGGAGGGAGGAAGCACTTTCAAAGTGGCCTTATGTACTTTTGACATGTCTCAAGTTTTTTGAGTGTGTACTTATGCTTTGGATCCACAAGATGCTCCTGGTTCGTCTTGTACTTTCATTGTCCCAGCCCTGAGAACTTCTATCTTTCCGATGGACTCTGGCTCCTTTTAGAGGAGGATGGTATTTTAGAAATCAAGATATGGGCACTAGGTATGATCATGGCTATGGATATCCTGAATTCTAGGCCCCCTTGGTGGAAAGAGCTAGGAAATATATCCATGTAGACACCCACCACGTGCACCAATCCGTATCTATCTATACTAAAGCCATGAGTTCACATTGATACATCCAATTCTAGCCCAACACCCCTTTCCATGTTTGGAACTCCTTTATTTGAAAGTGAGAAATCTTGGTCCTATTACTCTCAATTATTTACTTACTCAGTCCCCCTGTGTGTAACCACTATCAGCACCCATGGTGTTATTGTATGAAATAGAAAAATGTGTCTCCTCTGAGTAGATTTCAGGCCCCACTCATCCCTCAGCTGATTGCCTTTGTGCAGTGAGCAACCTTCATAATCTGCAGCAGTCCTGTTAATTTTAGAGTCTGTGCACTTGACAGTTACCCTACAATTTTTCCTTTAGTATAATTAAAATCAATGTGTGACACTGATGGAAGGGACACAAATACAAAGCAATTTGGGTCCAAGAAACCATTTCGTTTTATTTTTGCCTAACTAAAGTCTTGTGTGTGGTTTCTCTAGAGTTAATTATATTTTTAGGAATAGAGAGCTCAAGGAAAATTTGGATGTGTTACCCTGCTCTGCTAAGCCCTGGTGTTACTGCAGCTGGCACATGGCATGTCTTTGGGCTCAGAAAGTTTAGAAAAGATAAAGTCAGGGGAAAATCGCTGAAGGATAAAAAAACATAACACCAAGGTTGGGAAGATGCGACATATAAGGAAGGGAAGGAGAGAGTGCTAAATATATCAGGCTGATAATATATAGAAGGAAGTGGAGGGGACCCTGAATGGCCTATAAAGAATTTCAAGAGGATTATGCCTTTTTTTTTTTTTTTTTTTTTTTGAGACAGAGTCTCACTCTATTGCCCTGGCTAGAGTGAGTGCCGTGGCGTTAGCCTAGCTCACAGCAACCTCAAACTCCTGGGCTTAAGCGATCCTACTGCCTCAGCCTCCCAAGTAGCTGGGACTACAGGCATGTGCCACCATGCCCGGCTAATTTTTTCTGTATATTTTTAGTTGTCCAGCTAATTTCTTTCTCTATTTTTAGTAGAGACGGGGTCTCACTCTTGCTCAGGCTGGTCTCAAACTCCTGAGCCCAAACAATCCGCCTGCCTCGGCCTCCCAGAGTGCTAGGATTACAGGCGTGAGCCACTGCGCCCGACCGCCATTTCTTAATTTCCTCATTTTCTGCAAAGCACTCAGATAGGGAGGAAGAAATGTTTAATGGTTCCACTTGAGTGTCATTGCCTTCATGGAATCTTCCCTAATGTCTACTACTGTATACCACAGCCCCAGGCCAAAAACATAGCAGAAATCTGGGTGTGAGCTGGCACTAACCTGATCCAGAGTGAGGAGGAAGGAAAGACCCATCTAGAACTAGAGAAGGCACAGGGCCAGAATAATCATGACTAATAACCACTGGGTGATTCCCTGTGCCACACATTGTTCTACATGCTCTCCAGGTGTTCACTCATTTTTCCTCACCACTGCACTGTGAGTAAGGTACTGTTACTATTATCTCTGTTATATGGATGAGGTAACAGACTCAGAGGAGTCGAGTAACTTATGTAGGGTGACATGGTGATTGAGTGGCCATGAGATTATTCCAGAGCTAGGAAGTGAATCCACAAAGCTTGGCTCTTGGGTGCTAATCAGCATACTATGCTGCCCCTTACAGTGTGAAGGAAAATCAAAGTCTCCCAATAGTCACCTTTCCTCTAGAAATTTCTGATTATCTAGGAGCAAAGTTAGCTTTCAGAGGCTAGCCAAGCATGAGTGTGGATGTTTGGGGGACCAGAGGCAGGGGATGGGAGGGTGTTTGCAATGACAGAAACAGGGCTAGACTGAGACATGTGGGTGCTTTTGAAAAGAAGAATCTCTAAACATGTGCTCAATATTTGTTTAGTAAGTTCTGGGAGAAACTCATCTTCCAATAATGAAAACGGTGTGCCTCTTTCTTTACGTTAAAAAAATAAAGGATGTATTGTGTTTACTCAATGTATCATAACAGTTTAACTTATTCAGAATTGTCTAGGAATTGTGATTTTCAGAATCAGATAGCTTTGGGGGAGGAATGTTAAAAGGTTTAAATTTTAGATAATAAAATGAATCACATGTTCCCAGTGAGCAACACTACACTTTGTACTATTTGATTTTAGGGTGTTAGCCAGCTGGTCTCAGAGTTGGTGGTGCATCCAATAGTTGTCCTATACACTTTGCACATGCAAAGAACTAAAATACTCACCTTGTATTGGTTAGTGCCAACTAAGAATGTTTTTAAAATTTCTACTCCAATGTGCTATGTTGGTTTCAGCAGTTCCAATTTATATTTTGCTGGTTATTTAAAGGAGTCGTATGGAAACCTGAGTTAGCTGGCACCATATTCCTATTTATTCCAGTGAATGTTTTATCATCCCTTATAGATTGGTATCCCAAGCAACTAGAACAAGAATAGGTTATAGCAGGCTGTAGGGAGCCTGAACATTAATCCCCTCTATCAGACACATGAAAGTTTGAATCCTTTCTTTAGAAATGTTTGGTAGGCTGAGCAACCTCACTGCCATGGTGAGCAGTGCAGTAAACCACTGGGTGGGAGTTTGAACTTGTTGACATGTTATGTCTCCTGAACAGGAGAGTCTATGACTTTGCATGGCTGCTGCAGGACAAGAGGAACGAGACTCAGCAATCCCTGAGCTTAGTTCAGTCCATTGAGCGCCGTGATCACTGCATGAACCTGAACCTTTCAGATGAAGAGATGAGATAGGTAGTTCCATCTTTGGGGAAGTCACAATGTATTTGGTAAATATGTGAGTGCCACAGGCAAAAGTAGGGAAAGGAAGGACTTCCCAAGCAGTTACTCTGGAAATACTGGTCTTGTCTTAAGGTGCCCTGTAGAAAATTTTCATTGAGGCTTATCTTCATCCAGCCATCATCTTCATCGCCATCTTCTTCATCCCCATCACCAGCATCACCACCACCACCGTTGCAGGAATTGGCAATTACCAAGACTTCTAATGTGTTAGCAGCTTCCACTAACCTCTGCCTGTGATCTCTTTCTTTGATTTTAGAGCCCAGGTATGTATTTTTAAAACGTTTTTTCTAGATTGTCCAACATTTATGTGTTAGAAGTGGGGAGAAGAATCAGCTAATCCCAGCTCAATGTGCCACATTGCTGGCAATCTCCCACAGAAATTCATTTGTCCATTCAACAAATATTTCGTAATTGCCTATGATAAAACAGGCAAAAGTCCTTCCCTTCATGAAGCTTAGAGTCCTGTGGAAACCTACTCAAGACTTACTACATGCCAGGAGACTCTACTAGGTTTTATATGTATGAACTCATTGAATCTATCAAAGTCACCCTGTGAGGGAGGTGGCATTATTATCTCCCTTTTACAAATGAGGAAAGTGAGGCATAGTGAGATGAAGTCACTTGTCCAAGGTCACACTGGTAGTGAGGCTGAGATGCAAACCCAGCAGTATGGGTGCCAAGTTCACCGTTTGATCACTATTCTCTACAGCCTTTCTGTATGTGAATCTATGCCTAAAATATGGTGGGCTCTCAATAATTTTTTGTTGAATGACTAAATGAAATGAATGAATGATCACACTATACTATGACATCAGCTGTTTGTAGATCTAGCAGATTCTGAACTCCTTGATGATAGGAGTAATCTCTTCTTTGACTTTGTATCTATAGTGCCAGGCACGGTAAGATGGATTGAATGAACCATCAAATGGTTCCTAGAATGGCAACACTTCTCAACTTTGGCATACATGAGTACCTGGGTGTCTAGAAAAAAGAAGACTCTGGGACTACAGGTGGCATGCCCAGGTCCCACGGGTAGTCCACACACCTCCTTCTGGTTACACTTCGAAGGGGCTGTCAGTGCATAACTGAGAGGCACAGGGTGCCCTGGGTGAGTCACTGAGGTCTTAAAGTTTGGAAGTTTTATAGAAGCCTTATTTTAGAGAAACCCCCTGAAAATCAGCAAGGAGTAATTTACTTCCCAGGAAACCCCAGGAAATTGTCTTTGATACATAGAGTAAATCAGATCTCAGACTTGATGTTATACAGATTGTTATAAAGAGCTACATTCTGCCATCTAACCTGGCTGAGCAAGGCACGTACAGGCTTACTGGAACACATCCTAGTTCCTATCATAAGTCACGGTTTGAATAGCAGCATTGATTTTTCGAAGTCTTAGTGTAGGTATTTATACTAGAACACTTCAGACACCAGAAGTTAAGAAAGTAGAAGGCTATTATGTAATAAAATGAACACTGGGTAAAGAATCCTGTCTCTTCATTGATCCCCGATGTTCTCACCTGCTAAACGAGAAGATTGAATTAGACAATCTCTAAAGGTCATTCCACATTGTTTGTGGAATGATAGATCTATTGTTTATTACATGCCTACTCTATGCCAAGTGATATTTTGGGACTCTACCTTTATTTTTTCTGGTAGCTAATTCTCAAAATAAAAGTGACAATATAGTCATTACATTTCTAGAGAGACATACTATTTATTCATTCATTTAATATCTGTCGATAGTTTACTGTGTGCCAGGCATCAGGCTGGACACTGGGTCCTCTGCTAGGCGCTAGGGAGTAAGTTGCCCAATGTCACAAAGCTAGAATGGCAGACGGGAACCACCCTCAGGTATGTTAAACTAAAGTTCAAACTTTTCCTTTACCTCTCATAGATTTCTTCCAAGATTCTGTGTCTATAAAATATATGTGATATCACTGACTTTTCTCCTAATTCCTACACCAGTGATTCGTTCCTCTGGCTATACAGTAGAATCATTCAACACCCTACCTCAAACAAATTGGACAAACATCTCTAGGGAAGGAGAAGAGAGAAATCAATGTTTTATTTTCATAATTCCCCAGGTGATTCAAATGTGTTGCCAGAGTTGAAAACCAAATCCTATAGAATCTAATTTTATGAAAAAAGAATTTACTTCTAATTGTGGTAAAAAAGACACATAGCATAAAGTGACCCACCTTAACCATTTTTAAGTGCACAGTTCGGTAATGTTGAGTACACTCACATTATTATGCAACCGATCTTCAGAATTCTTTTCATTTTCCCAAACTGAAGAAGCTCTGTACCCATTAAACAATACCCATACTCCCTCCCTCTAGCTCCTAGCAAATACCATTCTACTTTCTGTCTTTATGAATTTGCCTATTCTATGTACCTCATATAAGTGGAATCATGATATTTATCTTTTGTGATTGGCTTATTTCACTTAGCATAAGGCCCTCAAATTCATTCATACTGAAGCATGTGTCAGAATTTCCTTACTTTTTGTCTTAGTCTGTTTTTCCTGCTATAACGGAATACCTGAGACTGGGTAATTTGTAATGAGCAGAAATTGGCTCACAGTTTTGGAAGTAGGAAAGCCCAGGATTGAGGGGCCAGCATCTGACAAGGGCCTTCTTGCTTCATCATCCCATGACAGGAGACCTAAGGGCAAGAGAGAGCAAGAGAGGGCTGAACTCATCCTTTTATAACGGTGTGAATCCCATCCATGATGGTGGAGCCCACGTGGCCTAATCACCTCTTAAAAGTCCCACCTCTTAATTCTGTTACAGTGGTGATTAAGTTTCAACAAAGAGTTTTAGAGGGAACAAACATTCAAACCA
>NW_012136969.1:2083461-2134684 GCF_000956105.1 Propithecus coquereli | reverse complement strand
ACTACAGGCCACACCACCACACCCAGATAATTTTTCTATTTTTTTTGTAGAGATAGGGTCTCACTCTTGGTTAGGCTGGTCTTTAACTCCTGGCCTCAAGTGATCCTCCTGCCTTGACTTCCCAGAGTGCTAGGATTACAGAAGTCAGCCACTGTGCCCAGCCTGGTAATTCTATTTTTAATGTTTTGAGGAACTTCCATACTGTTTTCCATAGTGGCTATTCCATTTTACATTCCCATCCATAGTGCACAAGTATTCCAATTTCTCCATGCTTGTTATTTTTTGCTTTTTTTTTCTTATGGTGGCCATCCTAATGGGTGTGAGATTGTGGGTTTTAATTTTTAAATCAATTTGTATTTATGTGTGGAAGTCTATTTTATCACATAGTTTTAGTTATTTGTGAATTTTTAAATTATTTCACTTTTGCATTATTTTCTTCCCTTATTTGAAGAATCTCTGAAGATTTAGTTTTGATCACTTTGTTCAGAACTGTGGGGAGCAGGTTAATGTTGAGGAGGTATTTGACAGGATCTCTACTTTCAAGTTGCTTATGGTCTAGCTGGGAGCTTGCTTAGAATCTTCCTGGATTTTTGTCTTGGATCAAGTCATACCTGCTCCTATCTGGTGATTCACCAATTTGCTCAAGTCTTTGAAAAATAAAGACAGCTGACAACACACTGTAGCCAAGTGAAAGGTGAAAAGATATTCCATGTAGAAAGAATAAATGGGGTGAATTGTGGAGCTGGGAATGGACATGGTATTTTGGAAAGAAGACTAGCCTCATTAGAACTCAAATTCGTATTGGAAAATGTGGGAAAAACATCAGATTAGTCCAAGCCAGATTTGGGAGGATCTGGGAAGTCAGGTGGGGCATTCAGAATTATTGGGGCAGGTTGTAGGGTTCTCCACCAAGGCAGCGCATGGCAGGCTGTAGAAAGTGTTCGTGTTGATGGGAGGGAGAGAAGACATGCCGTACCAAGTGAGTGGTCGCCCGGGCGAGAAGATCACAAAAGACACTACACTAAAAAGGTGAACCTAACACTTACCTTTAAGGGAGAAACTGTAAGCATTGGAGACAGATTGAATATGGGAACTCTGAGAGGGAGAAGAAGCTCCTTTCAGAGCTATGAGATATTCTGGGGATGAAATACTTATCTCCTCAAAGGAGATTGTAGTTGTGAGAAAGTTAGAGAGGCCCAGTATTATTGGCATTCATTAGGCTTATGTATGAGTGGAAGGGACGAAAAAACCAAAATGTCAACAACTTAAACAAGATGAAAGTGTATATTGCTGACACTAAAGCAAAGTCCAGAAATGAGAACTCATATAACTGGCCAGGGTTCCCATGGTCATATCAACTTCAGTGTGGCCAACGTCCAGCTTATCTTCCTGCTGACCTTCGCTCTTTATCTTTCTTTCACTTTCATCTGACTGTTAAAATCCAAGCTTTTTGTCTTCTTGCTTCCCCACAGCCTGCCAGGAGTAAATGCCACTGTGCATCTGCAGTGTGTCTCAGTCTGCCCATCCAGCCAGCCCCTCCTGCCCCAGCCTGGCTTCAGCACTCTCCCAGCTCTTCAAATGGTCTCCAGTCTCTTCTCTAACCCGTCCTTCCCAGGGCTGCCAATGTAGCCCTACTGAAGAGCACAGCACTCCTGAGTCACAGCCCTTGGATGATCTCCTATAGCTTCTGGAATAGTTAGAACTCTAGCTTGACATTCAAGACTCTAGATCAATTAACTAAAATCTTGCCACCTAAAACAATTGCTTTATTTCATGTTACCATTCTCATTTTAACCTCATCTAACGTTCAAGACACTTTAAGGGAGATGGCTTTTAGGCAAATTTCTTTTTAGGAGAATTAATGACTGGGAGTGACTACTTTAACACAAGTGTTTTCACATTCAAGGCCAATAGTATAAAGGTGACTGCATTTCACCTTTACAAATGTAGTCTGGTTTTGTCTTAAGAGATCAAGACTACTTTTTCAGCTTACCAAGGATCCATGAGTTCTTTGGATTCTCTTTCAGTCCCCACAAGTCAGAGTTAGGAAGTTAGATCTGAGCAGGGTTGACTTGAGGTTTTACAGGGTCCATCCTGCTCTGGATGCTTTGCTTCCTGCTCTGTCCAGAGGAGGAAGTGAAGGATGTGTAGAGGGAATGGAGTTCATGTTCTCTGGGGGCATCTGTCTGAGACTAGCTCAAGATGGATGTGGATTTGAATCTCAACTCCAGTGCTGACTCTCCCGTGGTCTCAGCATTTTGCCTCAGATTCCTGACCTTAGTTCCTCACCCATAAAAGGGGGCTAATCACAGGATTCCCACCCTCCTCATGCTGTTGTTATAAAGATCAAAGGTGCTGGAACATTTTCCAGCTTCATGTTGTGGGAATTTTAATACCTCCTCTATTTGTTTTCCAGGCTGCCACAACAATCAGGGTGTCTTAAAAAAGCAGAAATGTATTCTTTCATGGTTCTGGAGGCTAGAAATCCAAAATCAAGGTGTTGGCAGACACCTTCTCCCTCCAAAGGCTCTAGAGAAGAATTCTTTCCTTGTGTCTTCCTAGCTTCTGGTGGCTGCTGGTGGTCTCTGGATTCCTTGGCTTGTAGATGCATCACTGTGGGAGGTGGATTGGTGGAAAGGACACAGGATACCCAGATTCTAGTCCCAGCTCTGCCTCTGACTCCATGTGTGATTTTGGGCAGGTCCCTTCTCCTGTGTGGGTCTCAGTTTCCCCATATGTGACATAAGGGGTTAGATCATGAGATCCGTAGGGCCACAAGCCTATGAAGGGGCTTGGAGAAGAGGAAGGCTAAGGAGAGCTTTTAAAAAAAGAGGGTTTAGGAAAAGTTGCCTGCCTCTCATACTGCTTATGAAAATAGTACATTCAGTTTGGAATGATGAAAGTTCTGGAGATGGGTGGTGCTGATGATTGCACAACAATGTAAATGTGCTTTATACCACTGAACCACACACTTAAAAATGGTTAAAATGGGAAATTTTATGTTGCGTATGTTTTACCACAATAAAGAAAACCAACAAAAACATCATGCATAACACAATACTTCACAATTTATAAACTTCTCTCATCTATTTTTCATGTGATCTTCAGAATAATGCTGTGAGGTAGGTGCAAGGCATGTTTGTATTTCTATTTTACAGATGGGAAAACTGAGATTAGAAGCAGGGTGCCCTGCGACAATCTCCTGACCACAAACGCAGCGTTGTTTCCAACATGCCATGATGGCCGCCTCATGGCTCAGTGCCAGCTCACTCCAAGAATGGAGATGTGTTCCTGGGCTCTGTGTCACCTAACACAATGCCACGCACTGTGGGCGCTGTGTGAATAGCTCTTGCTGGTGATGATTCAGACATTGGGCAAAGGAAGGAGAAACTAATGAAGAGGGGGTGTTTCAGCCAACACATGTGCCACATACTGACCTAGGGGCTGTGGGCTCAGCAGTGAATGAAACAGACATGGCCACTGCCTTCATGGAGCTCAGAGTCTCATGAGAAGACTTCATCAATAACTACAGTTCCAAAGTTTAATTGAACAAGCACGAGCACGCAATGTGCTGCAGAGGGCAGGTTCCAAGTGCTTTGAGTGGGAAGAGTAGAGAGGCTCACAGACACTGTGGGGTAGTCAGGGAAGGCTTCCCAGAAGAAGTAAGGCTGCAGCTGAGATCTGTCAGAGGAGTGGGGGTGGGGCTGGGGCTGGCACTAAGGGTGGACCCAAGGGTTACAGGAAAGGTGGAAAGAAGACAAAGGTTCTGTTTTACTTCCTTTGTTGTATTATTAACATTAACTTCCTCAAAATGTGCCTTGAAAAAAGGAGAAAATGGTTTCAGGAGCTGTTATTTTTTGCCTCCTTGCCCCTTGAAACTGGGCTGAATGAAGGAAGTTTGATGTGAAACTTTTGATGGCCTGTGTATTAATTAATTAATTAATTAACCCTGAAGGCACTGAACGTCCAAGGCATTTAATGTAAAAGCAAAGGCTCCCTAGAATGGATGCCAGGCCTTGGGTTCTACGTGTGGGGCACATCCACTTGCATGGTCCTCAGACATTTAGGAACTCTCCTTTCCGTCCCCTTAGACCCCGTGACGGTGTATCCGAGGGGTGTGAGCATGAGTGGGCTGTGTTGGGTGGGACTAAGCAGTACTCCTGGCCATTCTCTTCCCTCCCTACTCACACCCCAATCTCACTTCACACAGCTGTGAAGACCACTCCTGAGAACTCCCTTTCCTCCTCACTCAAGCCCGTCTCAAGAAATCATGGGGTAGACAGACACTAGCAATGCAACCTGTAAACTTATACATTCTCTTGGTTCTTTTCCTTGTTAACTCCACGGCTACAGTCTCCTAACCTGTAACATGGAGGATGGTAATGCCTACTTCACAAGACTAGTCCTTTGAATTTTCCAGATTTTGCATTTTATAGATATAGCAACAGGACTCAAAAAATTAAGTGATTTGTGCCAAGTTACACAGCTAGTAGCACCGATCAGGAATAGAGTCCAGGTCTTCTGTCTCTAAATTCAGCATTCTTCCCACCATCAAAGCTTCCTACCTGTGTGCACAGTGTATCAATGGGTCTTCAGTATTCAAAATGTCAATGCCCTGGGATAACCAGGTACGGCCTGTCACTGTAAGAAAAAAGGTTGAGAAGCTGTGCATATGGGATACTATAGTAAAAACATACTCAGATGTGCTAATTTTGCTATCGTGACATTGGTCATAGGTTTAATTTTTCTTTTTATTGTTTTTGTGCCACATCATTGGTTGGAAGTAGAATTCTCTATTAGAATTGGCCCAGGAGTATCACATGCTTTGTGTGTTCAGTGGCACAGTCTGTGGTATGATCAGGTCTCTACTTCCCTCTGTGCTGGGTGGCTCAAGGTCATGCGTGCATCATCTTAGCCCCAGACTCCTGGGGTCGCTGTCCAGTAATGCTGTACTCCTAGTTTCAGAGTCAGATTATGACATGGTCTCGAGGAGTCACTGCCACACCTCTCTTATTCTCATGGCCCCAATTCCAAATTCATCAGGTATAGCTGCTTAGCTATCACTGTCCTTGCGTAGACTGTTACATTTCATGAGCTATTAGGCCACACTTCTTTTAGTTAGAAAACATGGATGAGTAAGTTGGTATATTCTTTTTTTTTTCTTATTCACTGTTAATTCCCTTTAAAAAATCAAAGGGTAGGAGAACTTTAAGCATTTTGAAAGAGACAGTTAATCAATACACATTATTCTCCAAACATTCTAGGAAATTCAAGGAAATTATAAAGTGCCTCCTAAAGGCCTCTTCAGATATCTGTGTGCCTGCCCTTCAGAGAGAAAGTTTCCTCTTGGCACATAAAGAAGTCAAATTAGGCCCAGAAGAGACTATCCTTGTTGGAGCGTGAATGTCAAAGAAACAATCTTCAGTAAAAGAGCTTTCTCTCTCAGCATGCTCTGGAGAGAAGAATAACTTTGGTTGTTGGTAATGCCTGTGCCGTGCATAGTGAGAGAGTTTTGGGGATCATGAGAAATGATATTTGTATGAGGTCTGAATGTCTTCCTAAGTAAGGATTTTCACTGATTCCACCTTTGGGAAAGAAAAATTTCACTTCAGAGTGAGCAGAGGATTTGGGAGCTGCAGAAGGGATGGTACCCAGCCTCTCCCAAGACAGGAAGTAGGTGCCTTCATCGAGGCTCAGTGGTTCCTGCTTAGAAACAGTCCCCTTCCTTTGTCATGTGGGACAAACACTCATCCATCTCCTCTGCCAACTTCAGAGTAAGGTCCTGGTTTGTTTTTGGGGCCAGGGCATTGTCTCTAGCCCAGAGAACAGCCCCTTTGGAGAATATTTACAAACACTTTCCTGGTGACCAGCCTTCATAGCTTGGAGATTTCAAGAGAATTGGCTTAGAGCAAAAGGCAGTCCCTAGGAACTGAAACTTAAAGAGTTTCATAATCATTAATCAAGCTAAAGTTCACCTTTTCTGTGGGTGAGTCCCATGATTCCAGCTCAGGCTGGGCCAATAGGCTGGAGTCTTCTTTTGGGAGGCACGCCACAGCTGAGCACCTCCCAGGGCCCGAGAGGTCACATCTCTCACGGCTTCCTGGGCGTCACAGCTACCAGAGGCCCCTGCAACAGTCATCGTGGCCCAGGCTCAGTGTCTCTGCATATCAGCTCTAGAAATTCTGCAGTATCTGTTCACACTGCAAGAGCTAACTCAGAGGCCCGATTCACCTGCATCTTGGGGATAACACAGGAGTAAATGACCTATGCAGTTGACATGCATTAGGAAGTAGCATTGTTTATAGTATGGTTCAAATCTCAATTTTTCTATGTACTATCTGTATAACTTTAGGCAAATTACTTAACCCCTGTGAGCTTCAGTTTTCTCACCTGTAAAATAGGAATAATATCTTATTTCTTAAATAATATAAATGATATACAGCATGTGCAGTATTTAGCCTAAAGCCTGGCATAAAGTAGGCCCTCAGTAAATGTTGGATTCAAAATATTCCAGCAGCATAAGAGATGGTAATGGAGGTTTCTCCTTGGTATTGTCATTTGCTTTGGGCAAGGCCCCTCCCTCTTGGGCTTATGCCAATTAGGAGATTGTATCAGATCAGGGAGCTCTTTGATGAAATCAGATTCAAGAGAACTGGGCTCAAGTTCGGAGTCCCTTTGTTACTCTAGGACAGGGGTCCCCAACCTATAGTGAATTGTATAATTATTTGCTTACATATTACAATGCAATAACAGAAATAAAGTGCACAATAAATATAATGTGCTTGAATCATCCTGAAGCCATCCCCCCACCCCCTGCCCCAGTTCATGGAAAAATTGTCTTTCATGAAAATGGTCCCTGGTGCCAAAAAGGTTGAGGGCCACTGTTCTAGGAGGTTTCTGTCAGGGACCCCAAGCACTGAAAGTCAAGGTGCCTTTTGCCCTGGCTGTGCCAGATTCCACTGGAAACTGTATTCTTTATCCTTGGTATTCCTCACTTCGGGCTGACCACCTTTCGGTTGACACGTGGTCCTCTCTAAACCCTTGATTATACCACTGACCAAGCTGGATTAGGTGTGCCTCCAACAGAAAGGCAGCTCTGGTCTCCTGTTGGGCTCAAGGGTACTTCGCTCAGCCTCTTAACACATCTGAAATGCACCAGACATTAGTCTAAATGCTGGGGATATGACAATAAATAAGATAAACCAAATGCCTCCCTTCATAGGGCTTCCATTCCAGTGGGGAGACAGACGGTAGTAAGAATATAACATAACATAATTAATAAGTGCTATGAAAAAAAGCAGAGGAGATCAGAAAAGACCTTTCCGAGGAAGGGATGTTTGAGTAGAATCTTGGATTAAATGAAGTGAAGCGTGCGAATATGTGGGGTAAAAACGTTCCATCCAAGTGGAATGACAAGCACAGGTGCCCTGAGACAAGGAGGTGGTTGGTGGGTTGGAGAACCAGAGGGACAGGTGTGGACGAGAGTGAGAGGATGGAAGGAAACGAAAGGCAGCAGGAGGCCAGATCAGCTGGGGCCTCATAGGTCATGGCAAAGTCTTTGGAGTTTATTTTGAATGAGACAGGAATGCATTAGAGGTTTTTGTGGTTGATCTGACTTACGTCTTTGAATGATCATTCTGGTTGCTAAAGGGAGAATAGACAGTAATAGACCATATAGGGTAGAAAAAAGAAGACTGGTGAAGACCCTTGTGCAGTGTTCCAGACAAAGGACATTTCTGGGTAAGGGTAGGGTGGTCTTGGTGGAGAAGTTAGAAGTGGCTGGACTCGGGGTATGTTTTCAAGATGGAAGTGATGGTCCTTGGGGGATGGGTTGGATGGAGATGAGAGGTGAATGGAATATAAGAGTCAAAGATGAACCGCCTTTTTATCTGAGAACCTGGGTGAATGGACATGCCATTGACTGAGATGAGAAGAACTGGTGAAGGAAAAGGCTAGAGAGGTTGAAGTCAAAAGCCAGACTCTCGGGCCGGGCGTGGTGGCTCACGCCTGTAATCCTAGCACTCTGGGAGGCCGAGGCGGGTGAATCGTTTGAGCTCAGGAGTTCGAGACCAGCCTGAGCAAGAGTGAGACCCCCGTCTCTACGAAAAATGGAAAGAAACTAATTGGACAGCTAAAAATATATATAGAAAAAATTAGCCGGGCATGGTGGCACATGCCTGTAGTCCCAGCTACTCAGGAGGCTGAGACAGGAGGATCGCTTGAGCCCAGGAGTCTGAGGTTGCTGTCAGCTAGGCTGACACCTCGGCACTCTAGCCTGGGCAACACAGTGAGACTCTGTCTCAAAAAAAAACAAAAAGCCAGACTCTCAGGCATCTGAGGGTCCTCACTGTCACCCTGTGAGCATCAGAGTTCTGGGAAGACTGATCGAAGACCTTGCTTTTCCAAACTAGAGATGCAGCAAGCACGCCCAACCTGAGAGCCCAGATCTGGAGTGGTGGAGAGCACATACAGGAAACATTCCCCGAACACTCACTTTTGGAAAGCAGGCAGAGGGAGTGTGACCAGGGCTGGGGGCAGCTAAAAGTTAGGCTGAATTCATGACAAATAACACTTGAGCATAGGGAGCTGTTCAACACTGGATTAGGATTTGGATTTGGATTTTTTGTGTAAATACAAAAGAGAAACTTGGATTAATATAATGTTTTACAATTTCATAAGTGCCTTCAAATCATATTTATCCTATGAGGTAGGAACTACTATCCAGCTTTGGAGATGAGGAAATGGAAGTTCGAAGTTCGATGACTTGCCTGACGTCACAGAACTAACGGGTGAGGGAATCCTCAAGTCTAGAAGTTTTGTGACCTCCAAATTATTTCCATTTTATTGCATTGTTTTCATTTTATTTTGGTTATTGTGGAACAGTCACATATTAATTCTGCCAGTATAAAAAAATCAAATCAGTGGTATCTAAGATGGGTGTAAAATGTCCTCTTTATCCCCTTTTGACAGCAAATGTGCCAGCCTCTCCACGCCCCCAGGCGTTCCTTTCCAATCTGAGGCTTCTCTAGAAATTTCTCATGAGCTTCACCCCAACTTTTGTCTCTCTTAACAAATTCCTTTTTATCAATGGTTCATTTGCATTGAAAGAGGTTTTCGTGCCAGGCGATATTTTTGGGAACATTTTACAACTCCTGTTGCTAAAATTTTGAGAGAAGATGCTCCAAAAAGGCCCAAACCCTTTCTCTATTGGATTATTTCAAAGCATAATTGGAAGAGAATAGTTTTTCAATGAGCATTTCAGTAATTCCTGCAAAGTGTCATTAACTTCTGATTGAGATCACAGCTGTGTCTACATATTGCTAGACATCTGGATGAAAAACGAAAATGGAAGGCAATGAGAGGCTAATACAAGGTGAAAGGCCAGCTCTGTTATCCCTTAGACACTGTGAGTGGTTGCCCCTGGGTCACCCAAACACTTTCTGGATCTTCTGTCAATCATACCATCCTATGAGAGAGGAAAAAGGTGCTGGATTGAAGAAAGAAGTCAGGCTATCAGTCTTGACTTTGGTGCTTTCTGGTGTGTGACCTTTGTCCAACCTCTTCCTCCTCTGTGAACTGTGTATGCTGATGCCTGCACGACTTCCTAAGAAGTTTACAGGAATTAATAAAGCAAATCGTATACTAGGCAGGAGTCATATTGTATTTATCTTTGCACCTCCAGTTCCAAACACAGGTATGTAGTAGGCACTGTATACAATTTTGTTGAATAATGTATAAATGGATATAGTATAGGCAATGCTCTAGTACTGATTATTTATATAGCTCTATTCATGTTTGCCAATTCCCTCTGGTACTTAAGTAAATTTACCATTTCTAGACTATGAGGACACGTAATCCAGAAAAAATATTTACTAAAAGCATGAAATATACCATGCTAGGTGTAAATAATGTGTTTTTTTTTTTTCAGTTGGTCCAAATAGTGAATAACCCCAGCTTTTGTTCTATTTGGAGCACCTTTTTATAATCTATGTCATAAATATTTTCATGACTATTGCTTAGTAGTCAATGAGTTTCTTTGTTGGCATAGAATTTAAGATATTTCCCTAATAAGGACGCCCAGTGTTAAAGCAATGAATTTCTATAGCTATGCAGTTCAGAGAGTTACCTAGGAGATGAAAAGCTAATCTGTCTGGAATTTCTGCCCTTGAGACCAAAGATACTATAAATTTGCTCTGGAAGAAAATAATCATGGTGAGCATCTTAATTTCTTCCATCTCGTTTCCAAGCAGATGTCGCCGTGTTTTAGCCTGGAATTCATCATCTCTCTGATACATCAACATTGACATATTACATCTTCATCTCTTATTATAGAAAATGGAAATGAAACCAGAATGTGAGCATGTTGAATGAATTGAACTCCCCAGAGATTTGGGGGAGAAGAAAACCTCCCACTTGCCTTTGACTTTTGGATTTCTTATTTCCTTCATGTTTGGATTGCACTTTGAGAAGTCCATCTGGAAGTTCATTTTTTATATTTTGCAAATGCAAACAGAACTTATTATCAAAAGATAAACCTCCAGAGGAAGAAAAACATTTGGCAAGGGGGGGAGAGAATCACCTCAAAAATCCAGCGACAGTATTTAAGGTTAAACTTCAGAGATTAAACTCCATTTATTTCTGGGCTTTGACTTTGCCAGTCAGCTGGTTGGGGTGAATGCATGGATATGTTTAGCCGTTCACTTCCTATCTATTAAGCTCTCCGTTTAGAGGATGAGTTTGGATAGGTGTCAACACCTGCAAATGTCATGAATCCCGTAATACCTTTGTGGCGCAGAATTATCGAAGTTGCACTGCAAAGCCTGCCTGAGACTACAGTCACCCCACAGCAGGCACCACTACATGTCTTTCCTTTTTCTGGCCTTAGGAAAACATTCTTAGGATTTCAGGATCCTATTATATGTTGAGTGAATTGCGTTCTTCTTGAATTCCTTGCGAAGTCACTCTGGTCCTTAGAGATTAGAAGTTTAAACTTGGAAGGCCATACCTCATCGAGTTCTCTTCACTTTGACTCCCGAGCTGTTTCTGTCACAGCCAGACTTAATCCCCTTCAGACATATCAAGTCAACCATCAGTCAAGGTGGTCTTTATTTCCTTCCTAATGCTACAGAGATTAAGGCTGCTTGATTTTCTCATATATTCCCTGGCACACTGACCGCAGACTCGGCTGCTGTCCAACATGGATGTAAATAGTGTTTACAACTTGGCCCACACTTGTTGGCCATTTGTGGGAAAAATCCATCTTATCCTAGAGTCATGAGGGCTAATGCCATCTTGACCATAACAGGCTAGATGGATTGAACAGTAGTACCCCAGAACCTCTTTGCAAATTTATGGACCAGGGAAGAGAAAGAGCAGTTTGCTTCAGTAGGTCTGGGGAAAACAGTCAGCATTAGGTATAGAGGCCCATAAATATAGCATTGGATTTAGAGCTGGGACCCAAGTTCAAATCCTAGCTGTAGTACCCTCTACACATGTGTCCTTGGGCAAGTAGCTTAATCTCCCTGGATCCATGTTCTCACCTGGAAAACGGGAATGCTGTCATCTGCCCTGCACAATCACTGGATAATTGAGAGAAAAGATATGTGGGTGTCTTGAGAGCAGTCAAGTGCTGTTGAAGTGAGAGCCACAACCATTATCACCCACATCACACTATAGGTTGTCTGAGGACCATTTATTGCGAGTTTTATGACAAGTCCTAACATACATTAAGAAATTTCTTATCTCCCTCTCTGAGCCTCAGATTTCTTATTGTAAAATGAGGTGAAAATGAATCTGCATAGCTCACAGATTCAATGAAACAACAGGGGCAAGTGGGCCTGGAGTGCACAGGGCAGTGGTCTTCCCTCTCTGTTTCTTGGCACTAACCTCAGACCCTGCAGAGTAGCTGCTCAATATGTATTTTTTAATCTGAGTTTCCCACAAACACCTTCCTGGAAGCTCTATGGTGACAGGGTCAATGATCTTGGCACACCACTGCTGAAAACTTTGGAGAACTTAGCAAACAGGACAGCAGGTAGAATGCTTCCTGTCTCCTTGCCCCAAGGTATGGTGTTGTCCCCCTGTCTCCCAGGCAGGTCCTGGCTGGGAGGTTCTGTGATTCCACTTCAAGAGGAATGTTCAAGACAGCACAGTTGGAGAAGAGAGACCAGGTAGGGAAGGGACTAGAAACAAAGTCAAATGAGGCATATTCAAGAAGACTGGGAAATTGAATCTGGAGACCAGAACACATGGGATTCCATGACACAGTCTTCAAACATCTGAAGGAATTGGTGTTTTCCGAACTTTTCAATGGCAACCAAAATAAGAAATAGATTTTATGTCACAACCTAGTACACATTTACATAAATCTATAAACAACTGAAACAAAACTTTGAAAAATAATATCAGTCTCTATTACATGCTGTGAACACTGATATTTTCTACTCGGTTTGATTCAATTCAATTCTGTCTTCATCTCATTTATATTCTCCTATTCTAAGTTCATTAAATATAATGCTGGATATAATTCAAAAATTGATTTTATGAGCCACTGATGAAAAATTTTGATGGAGAAGATATGCAGAGTCCCAAATGATGAAATTAGGACTTCGAGTAGAAAATTAGAGCAGATTTTAGTTCAAAACAAGAAAGAAATTGCTAATAATTAGATGTACCCCAATATAGAATGGGCCTCTAAGGCAGTGAGACCCTCCTCCTTAGATACCTTGAAGATTAGACCTAATTTATGTGCTGTGTCTGTGGATTTAGGGCCCTCCAAGTTCAGAGATTCCGAGAGTCCAAAATAAATATTGAGCTAAAAAAGAAAATCTGTAATACAAAGGGAAGATTTTGGTCCAAAAAAACTAAAAAGAAAGCAGCAAAGAGGATGGGTGGTAGAGTCTGGGAGACTGTCTTCCCTTAGCCTCCGTCCAGTAAAAGACAAAACATTCTCTGCTACATTTCTGTTCCCTACTGAGTGTTCTCCCTTCTCTCACTTTCTTAGAAAAAATTTTGCTGTTGTTGACAGTAGAAAATTTTAAACCTGTTGCTCCTAAGCTGCTAGGATGTTCCTTTTTCAAATTTTATGGTCACTTTAAACCTTCACCACAGCTTGAGTAGCTGCTTTTTAAATATCTCACAGAGTTTGCATTTCATTGTGTCTTGGGCTTAGCACAATGTCAGGTACAGAGTCAGCACAAATAATTGCCTATTGCACAAATGAATAAATGCATGCATGCATAAATGAATGAAGACTACACTAACTTCCTTAGAAAGCAGCATCTTCGAGTCACTGGTATAGATCTTGATGGGAAAGTAGTGTGTTTAAGAACCAGAGGGAATAGTAATGGTTGTTAAAATGTTGACCAGCAGATGATATCTAGGCATTCTGGACATATTTAGGGATAAAGAACTCCTTTGAGAATCTCATGAAAGTTAAGGATTTTATCCTCAGAAAAACAAACATGTATATTTATACAAAATTATGCATGAAATTTCATGAGTGCAGTTACCCATTCTCTGGCCTAAGGTTAAGCTTAGCAATTGGATCTGACTCAAATAGACATTTTTTTGTATTTGCTTAAGTAAGTAGGATTTTGAGACAGTAGAAAGAAGCTAACATATTGCATCATCCTTGCTATGCACCAGGTATGGTGCTTGTATTTTATTTACTTTAGTTCATAATAATCATGTGAGGTAGATACTGTTATTGTCTCCTATATATCCATGTATATGTTTTATACTACATGAATATATGTATACTATATACATACTTCTATATATGGATATAATATACATAAGCACACATGAACACATATGCAAAGAATGTTCCATTCATGACAACATATTCTTTTCCAGGTCCTTCCCTTCCCTCTAGCCTTCAATCAATAGCTTCCAAATCCTCATCCCTCTCAGGCTCAGAATGTGAAACACATTGTCAATTGCCGACTTCTCTAAAACAAAAGTCTGGCTCACTCTCTAGGAAGGGAGCATGCATGTGTGTTTCTTCCTGAGGAGTCTGGGTAGTGAGAAATAAAACCCATGTCAATTTTTCAATAGGACATTGTGCCATATCACATTCTCAATAAAGAGTCCTCAACAGTGGGAGAACACAGAAATAAATAAGACCCAGTTCTTGCCTTCAAGAAGCTCACCATGTAGTTTAAATTTTAACTGAGTCTGTTGGTTTAATTAAGATCCAGTGGCAATCACATATGGTGGTCCACACCTTAATAAGTATATCTTTCAGGGTGGGCTACACTGTTGGATCTATGGAGTGTTTTGTGCTAATGAGTGCTACTGGTCTTAAGGAATGAGGTCTGGTATATAGGGTTTCTAGTTGTTGGCATAGACTAGTTAAACCAGGAGTATGGGGGAGTTTACCCAGGGATTCCTTAGAGAGTGAGAAGCAATGACTGAAGCCAGTTTTCTGAGCAACATTATTGTTTATCAAGGTGGGGGTGGGAGTGGGGAGGGCAACGGGAGTGAAGGCGGAAAGGAGAACTAAAAGGGAACACTATGAAAGGCCGAGGAGGGGAGTTTCAAGAAGCAGGGTGTGGCCAGTAGTATCATGCCACAGAGCAGAAAGTAAGATGAAGTCTGGAATATTCCATGGACTTGGCTATGAGGAGTTCATTGATGATGTGAACAAGACCAATTTCTGCGAAGTAGTGAGGGGGAGACCATTGCTGTGGGTGGGGGGAATAAACAGGAGATGAGACAGTCGATGACTGAAATATATACCAGTGGTTCCCAAATGCTGGACCATGGACTCAGCTACATCACAGTCACCTGTGGAGCTTTAAAAAACATAAATTCCTGGCCCTGACGCATATTTTCTGAGTAGTTTAGTGTGGGTCCTAAGAATCTGTATTTCTAAACAGCCAGGTTGGGAACTGTGAGAAGGTAAAATACTTGACAGCAGACATCGTGTCTGTCTCATTCCCCACTGCATCCCCAGGAGCTAGGGCAGTTTCTGCCCATAGCAGTTTCCTGGTAACTGTATGATAGCAGTTCCTTGAACTGAACCATTGGTATCGACTACTTTTTACAGAGTAGTATCATGTACGTACATCAGTAAGGATGCAACAGACTGATGACTTCAAGTACAGTCTATCGAAAATTAGGAGGCTACAAGGATAAATAAGCTTTAAACACGATTCCTTCAGGTCTGTTGCTCCCACACTGAGAAGTATGACAAAAGCCTCTGCCCGATCTGGGGCAGCTATTGGCAAATCAGAACTGATTCATTAAAATCGTTCATCTTAACAGAAAGGGCTGTTTCTGTGTCCGACAAAGACACCTACAGGAAAACAATATGCTGTAATAGAAGGGACACTTGGAGTCCACTAGAGTTAGTTGCATCTCATATCCAGCTTGTGCAATGATTGAGTCTCTGAGTTCTGGACCCCTGGGAGCCTATGTAGTTAACTCTAGAGTGGTGGGGGGAAGGCATAAATCCATTTTCCACCAAGCATTGTCTGAAGACTGAATAAAAAATATACCTCCAACTATACATGTTAACATTTTCCCAAAGAACACATATGCTATTGCAATTAATGAAATACACTTCATCAAAAAGTGTTAGTGAATATCTGAGAGCTTCCAGAGATCATAAATTAGGTTGAATCATATAAAGTTGCCATTTTTGTGAGTCACATGTAGGGAAATCTGGGCACTTTTGTATAGTTTAATCTACTTTTTTCCCAATCAAACAGATGATACAAAAATTATGATCTTGATCTTGTGGGAGCCAGCCAAGATTTTAGAATTATAAAGGGGTCGTATGGTAGCCAGCCTCCAAAATGGCACTCATGACCCTCATCTCTTGGTGTTTGTGTTCATGTCTTTGTGTAATGCTCTCCCCTTGAGTGTGGATTGGATTTAGTGACATGTTTCTGATGAACAGAATACTGCAGAAGTGATGATTGTCACCCTTAATATTAGGTTATAAAAAGACTGTGGCTTCCATCTTGGGTGGACTCTCGCTCTTTGTGTCTCTCTCTTGGACCCCTTAGTCTGAAGGAAGCCAGCTGTTACATGAGGAAGACACTCAGGCAGCCTAAGGAGACACCCCCACGGAGAGGAATGGGGGCCAATCCATAGGCCAACAGCCAGTGAGGCACTGAGTCCTGCCACCAGCCACATGAGGGAGCCTGGAAGAGGATTCTAGGCCCAGTCAAGTCTTGAGATGACAGCAGCCCTGGCTGACAGCCTGATTGCGGCTCTGTGAGAGAATCTGAGTCAGAATCTCCCAGCTGAGCTGCTCCCATGTTCCTGACTCTGAAACTGTATGAGAATATAGATGTTTGCTGTTATAAGCTGCTAAATTTTGGAGTGGTTTATTCCCTAGGTATAGATAACTAACACAGTTCCCTATTTTCAAAATGTTAGGAACCAACGGTCAAGCAGCTTTTAGCTCAAACATACTTTCACATACATCTTTCAAGTCTTACAAGACAAGTTTTCATTGTTTAATTACTGGGGAAATTGAACAGTATGCATTGATGGAGAAAATATAATATTTGGAGCCAGAAGGTATGCATTTCCCTTATTAGCTGTGTAAACTTAAAAAGCACGTAGTTTCTCCGCGCTTCTCTTTCCTCTTAGACAAAATGCAGATGACTATGATGTCTGCCCTGTCTTAATGTTTATTGTAAAGATTAGACTGTGAATACCATTGGTGGATCCTAAAGTGCTATGAAAATGCTGGTTTTTTATTGATGATAGAATTAATCATCTTTCAACAAGGATAATTTGACCAAGGTTACATAGGTAGTTGGTCACAGAACAGGAATGTATACTAAAGTCTCCTAGTGCTAAGACCAGGGTTTATATAACCTTAAGCACGTCACCTTTACTATATGAGCCTCAGTTTCCCCATAAGTGAAATGAATAGATTGGACCAGGTGAAAGGATTCTTGTCCGGGTGCCGAGTGCCCAGAAGGGCTGAGTGAGGTGTGTATCTGACATCTCTGGGGTTTCAGAGCACCGTCAGCCTGAGTGCTCATGGTGGGGAAGGCTTTGTAGTGCGCTCTTTGTAGGTGGCAGTCTAGGTGCCACACAGAGGCTGCCCGTGCCACTGCCTGGGATGACGGGGCCTGCTTCTCTGCTGCTGCTGCCAGCCTGCACACAAGCCCCTGCAAGAGCATCCTATCATTTGTCACTTAAAACCACACATACTTTGGATTTGTGCTGGTGCCAGGAGAATTCATAATGAATTCAGTTCCCATTCATGCAGGGAAGAAAGCAAGGCTTGGGGGAAAAATAAATCTCCTGAAAACGTTGCCTTAGAGTCTCTGTAGAAGATGACAAGTATTACATTTTCAACAGAACTGACAAAGTCATGATTCAAGTTAAAATGTTAGTTTGGAACTGTACAAGCCTTATAATAACATTGTTAACCAGTATTTGTATAGAGGTCTACAATTTACAAAACTCATTTACATATATTTTCTCATTTGAAGCTAATTATCCTCATTTTCAGCTGAGAAACTAAACCTTAAGAAAGTCAGGTCATTAGTGGCAGAACCAACTCTTGAACTCTGGTCACCGTTTTCAAAACAGTGTTCTCTTTCTAGTTGATCACTTGGGCTCCCGTTGTAGTAGGATTTCCTGTTTCCGAGAGTGGTGATTTTGTTATTGTTGCTGGTCTGGTTCTCCAAGAATACTGATCTCCTCAAAAGCAAACAGAAAAGAGAGATGCGATGTGGTCACACATCGTAAGAGAGAAGATTTATAACTGGAGCTATCTGGGCAAGTGAGTGTTTACAGAGTGCGTGGCAGAGAGATTTGAGTCCGGCGTTATGTACCACTAAACATCTCCATGAGTGCGACAACTTGGGGCTTGATCCTGCAAATGTGTGGCTTTGTGGTTAGAGGATCAAGGGGGCTCTTTGTGGGAGGTGGAAAGGCCTGAGCTATGTCAATCCCTGGCCTTGGGTGGGGTCAGTGTGGAGCAGGCTGAGGAGGGAAGCCTAATCCCTGGAGTCAGGACACGCAAGGGTCTGGGAATAGGTTCTGATGGGAGAGCGTTGGCCCAAGGCTGGGCTCACTGGCCAGGGAGGAAGCTGGCTGCAGCAGTCATTGCTTGGGGTTTGGAGTGGGGCAGATCTGATTTCAATCCCAGTTCTTCCTTTCACTGGCTGTGTGGCCTTGGGCAAGTCATTTAACCTTCTTTGTTCCTTGTTTTCGCAATTCAAAACCAGAGACAATACTATTGTCTGTCCTGCTTACCAATTTGTTTTGACCATCCCATGAGATCTTATGCTGGGTAGGGCTTTAGAGAAGTGGTTGGCAAACTGCAGCCTGTGGGCCAAATCCAACCTGCTGCCTGTTTTTGTACAGCCCGTGAGTGAAAAAAATGACTTTTACATTTTTAAATGGTTGAAAAAAAGCAAAAACCCAGTGTTTTGTGATACATTTTATATAATGAAAATTATATAAAATTCAAATTTCAGTGTCCATAAAGAAAGCTTTCTTGGGCCACAGCCACACTCATTTGTTTATTATCATTGTCTGCCCTACTTTTATGCTGTAATGGCAGAGTGGGGCAGTATGACAGAGGCCATATGACCTGGAAGTCTGGAATATTTACTATCTTGGTCCTTTACAGAAAACATTGGCTCACCCTTCCTTCATAAGGCTCAGTCAAAGTGCTCATTCAGCGCTGTGGGGTAAATGGTGTTCCCCTTTTCTGCAGGTGAGAAAAGAGAGGCCCCAGAGAGGAAAAATGAAGTTAATGCCATATGGTTTAAAATGTTATACAAACAAACAAAAGAGAACCAGAGTTTGTACGGGAACCCAAACTTCTAATTGCACATGACGTTCTCTTGATCCATGATTGTAAAGCCCTACCCAAGTTTGTAGACTTTGGCAAAATGGCAGACAAATGTGGGGTCAAGTGGTGTCAGGGAGATTAGCAAATAGAGTATAAGGTAGAGTGAGGGGGAACAGGTTATAAACGCAGAACCAAAGCATTGGGTAGCTGGACCACCAGAGCAGAAATTCTAGCACTGTCAAAATCTAGAAGAGGAGATGTGATTAGTAACAAACATAAGAGAAACCTTCCAACCTCACCAGTGATGAAAGAAGGACAAAAATTTTTTTAAATGAGATACCATTTATACAAAATGAACATGACGTTAAATAATCATGATACCCAATATAGGTGAGGTTGTGATGAAACTGGAATACTTATGTATTGCTCATAGCAATGTAAATTAGTTAAAAATATCCCACTAACTTTAATTTGGCACTATGTATTAAGAGTTTTTAAAGCACTCTTATTCTTTGACTCATTGGTTCCATTTCTGAAACTCTATCCTTAGAAAATAATTCTAAATTCAGAAAAATAATATCCACCAAAATGTTCATTGCAATGTAGGTTTAGCATGACTTTGGAAGTAACCAAAAATAGAGAGTTGGTTAAGTAAATTGTGCTCTATCAACCCAGTAGAATATAACGCAGCCATTAAAGACTAGACAACAAGATAGGAAAAAAATATTTGTATTGTGAAGCCAAAAAAAGCAGAATGAAAATTGTAATTCTTCTATGGTTTTTGCTATACAAAAGTTATGTCTGTACTGAAGCAAGGAGGAATGGAAACACATGATTTCTTAAGGTGATTGTCCTTTAAATCCATTGTTATAACATTGACTGGATGGGAGAAAGACTGGAGATGTTTCCTCCTGGAGATTAGGTTGGGGACGGCTAGCATGGTGCTTGAGTTGCCTTGGAAAGAGACTGGACTCAGAGTCAGAATCCTGAGATCAAGACTTGACCTTGAAGGCAGGAGGGCTCGCTCGGGCATGAGGAAGCATGGGCAGAAGACATGGTCCAGCACCCAGCCATGGGGAGGGGCTCTGGGGCTGGCCCTGTGCTGGACCCCAAGAAGACAGGCAGGAAACAGACTCAACTCTGTCCCCAGGAGTTCCCCAAGAGCACAGTTACTATCCATGGGAGACTGCAGGGACAGAGCAATGTCAGACGCACAGACATCGCCCAGCAGAGGGGAGCCCCCAGTGCAGCCTGAACATCTCTGGTGATCTCTGAGACTCTCCTGTCGGCCTCATTGGTGCCTGTTTCTGCACTGCCTGAACACTAGTGTTTGTTCTACGTTCACATCCAGCTTCTCAACTATTTCTGGATTTTAATCATGGCCCGGTGGAACATTCTGTATTGGAAGCCCTCTGAGGCTGTTTTGCACCTTTCCCGAGTAAAGACTCCCCATAGCTCCTCTGTTGTTTGGGTTCTTGTGCTAGACTGAATTTTCCCATCATGCAAATCCTGTCTGAACACGGAGGGACCTTCCAGGACAAGTTTTCCCTGACTTCAGTAGTTCATCTTTCCCCTTCCTGGTGCTTTCTTCTTCCTGTGGCAGGTGTTGGCACCGCCTCCCTGTCCTCGCCTTACGCCCCACTCTGATTTCTCCCATGAAGTGGTAGCAGGAGCTCTGCCCTCTGGAAGCCTCAGTGCAGACAGGGAGAGGAGGCGTGTTCGCCAAGAACTCCGAACGCCAGGGTGGGCAGAGAGGGTGACACTGGGACAATGGAGGGACGAGGGCATATGCCGATCGGCGCAGCAAGGGGGACAGGCTGTCCTGGTGGAGGGAACTGTGTGAACGTGCACCCAGACGCAAGAATTGGAGGGGCTTATTTGGGGAACAGTGAGTGGCTAAGTCTGGAATTATTCCAAGAATTTTATTTGTATTAATTCAATTTTCTGGAGATATGGAGCATGGTATGAGAAACGGGATTTATCTTGGACGAGGCCCTCTAAGGGCGCTGTGAAGGGCTTCTCTCCTCAGACCTACAAATGGCGCACTAGCCCCAGGAAACCTTGGCCTTGCTTAATGAGTTATTGGGAAGTATTAACAATCCCAGTAAAAGTAGCAGTAAACTATGTGCTGCTTAAACAGGCTCCCTGCGATTCTATAATACAGTCACCATTATAATGGTTATCATCTACCGAGTGCCCCGGGGAGGTGTTAGTGTCCCCATTTCATAGATGAGAAAACCGAGGCTCGCAGAAGTTAAGAGACTTGCCTGTGATCACACAGCTAGTAAGGGCTGAGGGCAGGATTCACACCCGGGCCCATCGCACCTCAAAGCTTGTGCCCTGTCCGTACCATTTGGTTGTCCCCAGATATGTGAGAAGGCAAGGCGGTGAGGGTGACTTGGATTAACCACTTGTTAGGTGCTTTTCTTCAGGGACTAAGAAAAAGTCAGATATGCCATGAAGGCATTTTAAGAAATTATCTGAGGCACAGGCTCCCAGCAAAGTAAGTGCTTCGGCAGCAGAGAAGGAAGACCCAGCTGTGCCTTCTGCGAAACTGAAACCGGAGTCTGGGACCCGCCCTCCTGGAGTAGGAGGTGAGAAGAGACCGGAACGTTGGGTCCTGGTAGGGCTGGGGGGAGAATGATGCTGCTGCTAACAGCTGCCCAGATGAAAGCAAGGATGTTGCTAGGAGAATAACATCAATTTACCCCTTACCTTTTCAGAGCTCCTTTCCTTTCACATCATTTTGTGATCATCTGGCTCCAACTGTAGGAAGTTGGCAAGGGGGGTGATAATTTCCCTTTTACAAAACAGCAAATAGAGACTCAGAGATGCTATGTGATTTTCCTGAGGTCACACAGCTTGTTAGCAGCGCCACTTGTATTCAGGCTTCCTGAAGCGTCCTTCACACCCAATCCTCATTTTTTGTTATATTTCTGGAAACAGCAGGGCTAGAGGAGATCTTTCTGAGGACAGGCTGCCAGAATGGACTCAGATATGTCGTCTGAATCTGAAGTCCACAGAAGTGAGGAGGTGAGTGGGAGATACGTGGAGAAGGAACGCAGGACTCACCAAGAGGACAGGGCAGCACGTCTACTTCGGACGGGGCCCACTTTGAAAGGACTAAGGAAGAGAATGGCGGGTTTAACAGAGCTGGGAGGTAAAAGGAGAAGCTGCTGGAGAATAGGGACTCTCATTCATTTGTGGGGAAAGCAAGAGTTCGGCACACATTTTGAAAGACAGAAATCATTACCTAAATGTGGGTGAAGCCCAACTGTGTAAGAGAGATCCTATAAAAGCAGAAGGCTTGGATGTGTTCTTAAATAAGGCAGAAGAGCATCAAAACTGGATTCACTCTTCTTATAATAATTAAAGCCGACTTTGTTTTTAAGGGCACTACTGGGAAGGAAGAAATTGAGTGTCAGGGTCACTTGGGTGAGGTGACCATGTTTGGGATGCTGTGGGACACATCTCCCACGCCCCCTCGAGTCCATTCCAGCCCCTGGCTGGACTGTCGAGGCTGCTGACCACACTGCCAGGTGCGGCTATTTCCGGCACATCTACCATGCGTTGGTCCCTCGGCTGTGCTTTTGGTTGGATTCCATAAGCCACGATGAGTAATATTCATGAATCCTATTCTAAAGATGTTAATTACTCTTTAGCGGTACTATTATTGGATATCGCAAACCTTTTTATAAAAGTAGCCAATAACAGTTGCCGTCAGTCCCCTAAGCCCCATAACCAGGAAGAGGGTGTTTTAAAAGTAATTTGCTTTTTATATTCCATGAGAAGTTTAGCAATTTCAGCATCAGGGAACACTGCTTGGTTCATCTTCACATTTGTTTTTTAAGAAATCCCAAAATAAATGTATCACTTCCAGTGAATGTAATTAATCATTTAAGAAACTCTAATTCATAATGTTTGGAAAGAAGGTGATAATGATACAGATATTTTTTTTTAAATCCAGCTTAATTAATGACTTTTACTAAGGGGCCACTGTTACTCAATGGACTTTACCAGATAAATAGATGATATTATTCTTTACTTTTGAAAGTGTCTTATCTGGGGTTGAGGTCACTACAAATGGTGAGCATCAAGAAAGCTGGAAGGGACAGGGTCAGATTACAAGAAGCATGTGGCAGGGTGCCCAGACCCATGGGGAGGCCAAAGTAGAGCCACAGTGGACCCCAGCCCAGGAGATAACAGATCTTAGGAGCTTAGGGAGCTTAGGGCTCAGAGTAGGAGGTGTAGTCACAGGGCAAATCTACCCTCAAAGCTGGCAGGGATTGGCCGAGGGGATAAGAAACGGGAGGGAGGGCAGGAAAACGCTTTGTGTAGATGGTGAGCTTGGCAGGACTCTGTGGCCTCATGGGCTCCTCTGAAGGCTCAGAGCCTTGCCCTCCGCCCCCACCCAGGAGTCTTGGGTGGTGATGGTCTGGACCCAGAGCCTGTGGTTACATGTGGCCGGAAGCTGATAGCTACCTGCTTGTAGGAAGCCATGGAATGTAATCACATCATGCTCAGGGGCCCTTAGAAAGGGGCCTTAAAAACAGGTTTAATTACAGGCAGGCATTCAATATCCACTCTGTGTTAACCTCCTGTGTTAAACTTTTTGGGTGTATTTTATGGAGGTCATAATAATCCGGAGAGTCGGAAAACAACTTTTGGACAAATTCAGCAGGTGTATGTCAGTGTGCTGTGGCGCAGAGAGCACGGAAAAGAGAGTGTGTGCTCCAACTCCAGACCCACCCATTGCCAGCTGTGGACAGAAGACAGGTCACTCAACCACTGTGAGGCTCACACTCCTCACCCACACTAGGGGGACTGGGAGAATCACAGAACTAATGAAAGTGACAATCAATGAGTTGCAAAAGGTCCTACGTGTGTGAGTAGTGGTTTTGATAATTAATGGACAGACCTGGGTTCAAAATCCTGGCTACATAATTTACTGGGTCTGTAACTTTGAGCAAGTCAGTTACCCTCCCTGAGCCTCAGTCTTCACATCTGTTAAATGGGAATAATAATCCAACATCTAACTCCTAGAGTTCCTGTGAGGATTAAATGAAAAAAGGAACACGACACGTTTGGTACATTATATGTAATCAGTAAGCATAAGCTATGATTATATTTTAAAAAGTAAAAGTATAAAAGAGATCACCCAAGGCCAGGCTGAATTCTGGAAGTTTCTGGAAGGCTCTCAACCTAAGTAGATCACACTGAGCTTGGTAGGGAGGGCAGAGAGGGCTAGAGCCTTCCAGAGAGGTGAGAGGAAGCTGTCTGATGGGATAAGTAGGCCAGCTGCCAAGCCACCTCACAGCCTGGTTCCAAAATGCCTTTAAAGCCACAGAAGGCTTGTCTGGAAGAGGGAGGGACAGCGCGCCCTGGGACTCAAGAGGGCACAATTAAGAGCCGCAGAGGACAGAGTCCAACGCCATATGAGGAAACACTTTTCAGCAGGGCTTTGCAAAGGCGGGAGGGGCCCTCAGAGAAGCGGAGCCAGCCCCAGGACCTGGAGGGGCAGAAACAACACCAGGCCTGTCTGAGGGAGGCTTCAGGGCACAAAGGCAGCCACAGGCCTAATCCCCTGAACTGGCCCCTGCGATTTCAATCAGCTAGTCTCCTCTTGCAAACTTGCGGTTCTTTTTCCTTTCTCAGGTAGGTTCATAAATTCATAAACTTTCATCCTTTCTATGGCAGCAAATGGTATTAGAAAGCTAATTAGCTACAGAGCTAATTTTCATGTCAGAGTGAAATTATAGGTTTCATGGTATAGAACAAAATTATCTTTCTGGCCCTCCTCATCCTCTGCTCCCCCACCCATCCCCTTTCCTTCTTCCAGCACATGTACATGCTCCGCTCTTCTGTCTGGTCACAAGTGTCAGCAGGAAGGGGCGGCTGCTCAGGAGCCTCTTTCTCTCCGTGTCAGGCATATTTGCATTTGCAAACAGCTTTAATTGAGTAGAGTTTTTATTGCTCTTTTTCCTACTCCTGTTTTTAAATGCAAATGTTAATGTTTGGTTAGCATGAGCTCTGAATTAAGCCCTGCTACCTGTGGCTGCCTCCTTCCCTGGGTTCTAAATAAGCGCTGGTGGAGTAGCATGACCCGCTGAGAGCGTGTGAGCCCTGAAGGCTGGAGTCCGGCTAATTGCCAGTCGTGCTGCGCCGGCTGGGCAGAGCCTTGTCTCACTTACCAGCGCGCGTGGAGTCCTGCTCCCCACCAGCGCCGAGGAAGAGAAAATTAGTGTGCTGGGATCTGAAAGGGAGGTGGAGACAAGGATGCTCTTTGGAACTGGGTTCTGGACTCTCTTTTGACATCCAAACTCTGAAATTGAGAAAGCCTTCGCACGTCGTCAGGTTCGAGTCCCAGAAGGTGGAATCTCTGAGACCCAGCGCTGAGTGGTTTTTGTCGTCGGATCTCTGCTTGACACTCCTGCTGGAGTGTGTGTGTGCTGGGGGTGGAGGGGGAGGTCATTCCTTTGCAAGGCAGCCCTCCCCACTGAGAGCCAGCTCCACTTATTAGGAAAGGTGCACTTAAGGTGGAGCCCACATTAACTTCCCATTGTCTCCCGCCAGTGGTTTTAGTTTTCACAGAGAGTGTTGTTGATCTCCTTTCCAAACGACAGCTTGTCAGGTATTTGGAGGCAGCTCATACAGAGCCTCAAATGCCCTCTCTCCTACAAGCTAAAGATCCCCAGTTTCTTTATCTGTTACATCTCTGACCCTTTATCCACCCTGCACCCCTTCCCATTGTAGACTCAGGTTATCTCTCCTATAAGGCAGGGACTTGTCACTGGGGGTGTGACAATCCAGCTGCGAGCTGTCCAGCCCCCTCCCATTCATTAGAGCTCTTCCCTTTCACCAGGCCTGGAGAGATGCCACAGACTTGCCCAGCAGACATGCCACACCGTCCACCCTTGCTGAGCCTACAGACAATCCCAGCCCCAAGCTCTTTCTCATGTAGCTGCTTTCTAGCTAAGTTAAGAATGTGTAACCTAATCTTTAGCTAGGGACCATGGAGCTCCTCATTTACTGACAAAGTATATTCTTCTAAAGTGTTAGATTAAGCTCTAATTCAATGAGGGAATCTCACGAGGATGGATATGTTTATAAGGTGTCCAGCTTTCTCCTTCAGAAATTAGGGACCTGGAAGCTCAGAAGTCTTAGCAGGCTTAGTATCCCAGAAACCTGGGTGCCTCCTTTGCCTTTGGCCTGCAGGGCATGATGGTGATGGGGAGAGAAGTCAAATCTGAAATCTGTTGATGATCCTAGGAAGCTCTCAGTCTGAAAGGGACCAATCAGAGAAGCAGCATCTGGAAGAGAGCTACTGGGTAGAAATGTGGGGGAGAGTGGTTGGAGTGGTGTTAAGCTTATAGTAGCTTTAAGGTCGAAGGTAGAGGCCCATGGCCCTTAAAATTTGGCTTGGTAGACTGCGTGGTTGGGAAGGGATGAGGCGAAGGAGGCGTGACAGGAGAGCAGAGACGCCACAGTCTCCAGCAAGGTTTCCTATTTCTCTCTGGCTTCAGTGACCACCCCAGCCCCGTCACCATAACAACCCACACCCCAAGAGAAGTGGTATTCGTAGGAAAGACAGGAGGAGAAACCTGCCACTGTGACTGCTGCCTCCAATTCAGAGGTGTTTGTCTTCTAAGGTCTCACTCAATAACATTGTCTCTAGATTCTGGTCATATTGCATTACAACAGGGCCCCAGAAAAGCCTCACGGGGGTCTGGTCTTTCTGAGATCCTGCCACCAAGGATATCTCTCCTAGGTGCACATATAAGCTCCCGAATGTCTAGAATCAAGAAATAAGATGAACACCCACATTATATAAAGTCTACGTGTCAAATAGTGGAAAGATGAAGAATCTATGCTCTTTATGAGCCTGCCCTGTTCCCACACACACACGGGGTGCACAAGTGTTCTGAGATTCCCCAAGTGGCCTTAACCCTAGAGAAGGAAATGTAGGTTACTGGTGCGTTACCAGCATTACAAACAAAGGGGGCCAAGCACTGGATCTCTACAAGGGATGCCTAGTATATCAATGCCAATTCCACCTGCATGTTCCCTTTTGTTGTCACCATGTAGATGTGCCTACTGCTAAAATGGACCCCGCCAGGGCATGTTGACTGTCTATAGTGAGAAAGGGGGCATTTGATTTTTATCACTATTTCTGGACTCTCACTGTAGACACTAGCCTTAGCCCTGACCCTGGTATTCTTGAATGATTCCATTTGCAGTTAGGAAATTTGAACATCTGGAGACTGCTATAGGCAAGAATATCTTATGCTAAGGTGAGTTCTATGAATAGTAATGTGAATTGGTCAGATATAGACAACGAGGAAACAGAAAAGTAGTGATGCCTATAAGTAGAGAAGGAAAAAGGTCATACCCTCAGAAGCACAAAGTTGCCTTTGTGTGTTTCACTGTGCCTCTAAGCTTTTGGGGGTACATTGCTTCATTGAATCCCTACAACAACATGTGAAGTGCAACAACCACCATTTGCAGTTGGGAAAAAAATCCTGTTTTTGGAAGACATTAAATGACTCATTCAATTAGCAATGGGCAGAGATTGGACTTGAACCCAGGACTCTTCCCCACCAGTTCCACACTTTTTTCTACTTTCCCTTGAGCTGAAGGCCTAGAAGGGAGACAGTTCACAAGATCCATGCATGAGAAGTGGGAGTTCTGGGTTACCTGGGAAAGGAATCTTGTCTAAAATCCCAAGTAAAGCTGCCCTCAGGGTTGGATCTTCGATGATCTTATAGAATGAACCAGAATTTGTAGAGTGCTTATTGAGAACGAGTCCCTGAGGACACGGAGATGAATCAGACCTGGCACTTGCCTTCAGAAAGCCACAGTCTGGGAAAACATGGCAGACCCCTGTGAAAAATTATATCAACCCCTAAGATTGGACATGGGAAGTGCAAAAGAAGTGGGACACGTACATAGGCTGTACACTAGGAGTTCTGAGGCAGGTGAGACCAGAGAGAGCCAGGAGGATCAGGAAGGCTTCCTGGAGGACATAGAACCTTTGGGAGGTTGGGAGAGGGAATTCAAGGATCAGGAGGAGCTGTGAGCATAGATGCCAAGCCAGACACGCTCACGGTACATTCAGACTGTGCTGAGGAGTACAATCTACCAGAGCAGGTGGTACAGAGAGAGATGTGCATAAGCAAGGCAGAGAGACAAATCTCCAATCCCCTCGAGTTTGATCCCAGTCCTTTAAAAATGGTTTGCTCCTGTGTCCTTGTCATGACTGTGACCAAGGGGTAAAGAGCTAAGTGAAAAGAGGAATAAATTCAGATTTTTTTTTTAATCACCACAAAATGGCCTCCACAATGATGTCAAGAAAAAGAAATACACTTGGAAGCCTTGCCTTTTTTTTGATGAGCTTTGCCAGAGGCCTCTTCCTAGAAAAGCTGCAGACAAATGGCCTGGTCTCGGGATGCTGCGACGTGGCGGCATCTGCAATGGGCCACTAGGACTGATTTCATCATTTATTTCCCACGCACTGGCCAAGGCACCAAATCAAGCCATGCGCACAGTGGGATGCGTTGTTTCTGGACTGGTGGTTCATCATGGCTGAAAATGAGAACAATTGAAATTAAAAAATATCAATCAAAGACATTCCCTAAAGAATAAAGTCAAGCCTGATAAATCCAGAGCCACAGCCAATCAGTTTAATCTAATAAACAAACTCAGTAAAGTTGCAGGACACAAAAGCAGCATATAAAAATCAGTTATGTTTCTATACAGAAGCAACAAACCATCCCTGAAGGAAATTAAGAAAACAATCTCATTTACAATAGCATAAAAAATTCTTAAGAATAAACTTAACCAAGGAGGTAAAAGACTCATACACTGAAAATTATAATAACATCAATGAAAGAAATTAAAGAAGACACAAATAAATGGAAAATAATCCTGTGTTTATGGATTGGAAGATTTAATATTTCTTAAATGTCCATCTTAGTCAAAGTGATCTACAGATTCAATGCAATACTTATTAAAATCCCAATGGCATTTTTTATAGAAGTAGAGAAAGCAATCCTGAAATACATACGGAACTACCACACACCCTGAATAGCCAAAGCAATCTTGAGAACAATAAACAAAGCTGGAGGTATCACAAATCTTGATTTTAAAATATATTACAAAGCTACAGTGATTAAAATAGTATGGTACTGGCATAAAAACAGACCTAGAACAATGAACGGAATAGAGAGCCCAGATATAAACCTACACTGATACATGGTCAACTGATCTTCGACAAGGGTCCCAATAATACACAATGGAGAAAGGATAGCCTCTTTAACAAATGGCTTTGGGGAAACTGGTTATCCACATGCAAAAGAATGTAATTAGACACTTATTTTACACACACAAAAATCAACTCAAAATGCATTAAATATTTATATGTAAAACATGCATCTCTAAAATTCCTAGAAGAAAACATAGAGGAAAATCTTCATGACATTGGTGTAGGCAACGACTCTTGGATATGACACCAAAAGCACAAATAACAAAAGCAAAAATAGGCAAGTGGGATTGCATTAAACTAAAAGACTTCTGCACAGCAAAGCAGACAATCAAAAGAGTGAAAAGACAACCTACAGGATGGGAGAAAATGTTTGCAAACCACATATGTGATAAAATGTTAATATCCAAAATAATATAAAGAGTAAGGAGCTCTTACAACTCAATAGCAAAAAAAAAAAAAAAAAAAAAACCAAAGAACTTGAATAGACATTTTTCCAAAGAAGACACACTAATGGCTAACAGGTATATGAAAAGATGCTCAATATCACTGATCCTCAGGGAAATGCAAATCAAAATCACAATGAAATATCATCTCACACCTATTAGGATGACTATTGTAAAGAAAAAAAGATAACAAGGATGTGGAGAAATTGGAACCCTTGTGCACTGTTGGTGGGAGTATAAAATGGTGCAGTTGCTATGGAAAACAGTATGAAGGTTACTTAAAAAATTAAAAATAGAACTACCATATGATCCAACAATCCCACATCTGGGTATATATCCAAAAGAATTAAAATCAGGATCTCAAAGAGATATTAATGCTTTCATGTTCATTGCGGCATTATTCATGATAGCCAAGATATGGAAACAACATAAATGTTTGTTGACAGATGAATGGATAAGGAAAATGTAATACACACACACGCGCACACACACACACACACACACACACACACACACACACAAACACAACGGAATAGTATTCAGCCTTAAAAAAGAAGGAAATCCTGCCATATGCAACGACATGGATGAACCTGGAGGACATCATGCTAAGTGAAATCAGGCAGTCAGGAAAGACAAACACTGTATGACTCTGCTTGCATGAGGTATCTGGAACAGTCACACTCATAGAGAATAGAATCATGTGGTTGCCAGGGGATGAGGGGAAAGGAAAGTGGGGAGTTGCTGTTCAACAGGTGTAAAGTTGAAGTTTTACAAGATGAGTAAGTTCTAGGGATCTGCTGTACAACATTGTGCCTATAATTAGCAATACTGTTCTGTGCACTTAGAATTGTTGAGAGGGTAGATAACATGTTAAGGGTTCTTATCACAATAAAAGAAAGACTATAGTTATGGAGCCCACTACTTCTCTCTGGACCTGAGTTTTCTCATCTGTGAAATGACTAGTCTGAACTTGGTGACCTCTAACTCTAAATGTTTGGAGTTCAAGGAAAGTTTAAAAAGTTAATTCTAAGTTGGTTCTGTGGTGATTTCAAATAGCAATGGCTCAAAAATAGCATAACTGTCAATTCTTCAGTGAAAAATTTAAAGATCCTCATATAAATTAAAAGCAGCAAAATTTCCTCCCTTGTTTTTAATGATATTTCCCCCCAAATTAAAATAATATTGCTAGAAACAGAAACCACCCCATAATCTCATGGCCTATAACAACCTCTGTTAACATTTTTATATTCTTCCATTGAGGACTCTTTTTATATTTTGTTTGTTTCATAGCTAAGTCCATACTGTGTGTATAATTTTGGGTCCAATTTTTAGTAAAACTTTTTTTTCATTAATTCAACCAACCAACATTTATCGATAACCTATTATGCATGCGGCACTATGCTAGGCACTAAGGAAACAAAGATAAGCAAGATGTGCTCCCAGCTCTAAAGAATCTCATAGTTTGGATGGGAAAATAGGTAAGTAACCAAGCAATTAAATCTAGTGTAAGTACTTTGGGAGGGGAAGCACGTGGTCCTGTGGGAGCAGGAAGGGTTCTCAGTGGGTACAAAGCCTTCAGCTGAAACAAGGATGAGTTAGCACATGGCTGCTCAGCAAAACACTACATTTTATGACCATCCTTGAAGCCACATGTGGACAAGTGACTTAATTATGGCCAATGAGATGTGGATAGATGTGATATGTTTTTACCTCTTCTGGATTCTTCCCTTGTCCCTTTAGCCCTTCACTGTTGGCTGGATCGGAAAGTAATGGTGGAACCAGGAGCAAGTGCCTTAGAACACCCTAGATGGAAGCTGTATATTGAGGGACAGGATAGAGGGAAGGATAGTAATAGAGGGACAGGATAAAGGGAATCAGGATTCATATGTCAAACCTGAACTGTGTACACTTGGATTTCCATAGAAGAGAGGAAAAGTCATCTTCCCTATTTACAAACCACTTTCTTATCTGTGCCTTTGTTATAGCATCTGAACCCTCAATCCTAACTAATATAGATGGCAGGAAGATGCCTAGAAAAGGAGGCAGGGGTCAGAGACAGAGGAACTTAGAAGACATTTTCAGATTTTCAAACCTTATCCTGAAGGCATTGGTGAGCCACAGAAGAGTTTTAGACACAAGAGTGACATGATCTAGTTTGCATTTTGGGAAAATCACTCTGGCTGCTACATGAAGAATAGATTGAAACCAACAAGAAAGGAGGTGAAGAGACCTGTCAGAAGGCTGGTGCTATTACCCAGACAAGTGAAGTTAGAGTAGCCAAGGTTTTGAAGGTTACTCAAGGTATTGAAGAAGAACCAACAGGTTTAGGATCACTGGATATGGTAGTGAGAAAGAGGAAGAAGTCAAATGTAAATGGTTCTTGCTGTCATTCACTAATAGAAGGCACAAGGGGAAGGTCACGATTGCCTCTGACCACCCTGGTCAGGCTGTGGGTTGACCTTGAGGATAGTAAGTTCAGTTTCTGATGTGTTTGAACACTGCTGGGACATTCACATGGAGCTATCCAGTAGGAGGATGGCTCTATAAACCCATAATTCTTCCAAGATGTCTGGGCTAAAGTTACAGATTTGAGAATATTCAGCATGAATGGGGCAACCGAAGTCAGGGAAGCAAATGAGGTAATTGTGGAGGTAGACAACCAGACAACAAGGGGCCTGTGGGAGAGCCACTGTCCAGGGCCAGGGCAGAGGAAGAGGAAACTGTACCAGAGACAGAGATCTAGGGAAAGGTGTGTCACCACGACCAAGGGGAGGTGGTAGTGTCACAGAAGACAGTGGCCAGCCCTGCCCAATATTGCAGAGAGGCCGGTTAAACTAGGAACACTAAGCAGGGTGTTCTGTAAGCTCAGCATTTATTCAATACATGTTGGAGTGAATTGCTAATTGGTAAATCACTAAATTGATGCTGTTGTTTTTAATTTAATTATTTGTTCTGTTTTTGCTTTCATTAGAAACAGCACATCTAAATTACATTTGCTGAGACAGACAAAGTGGGAAGCCCTGCTTATACTAACTCTTGTTTCTTGGATTAAATAATGGACTTAAAAGTTAAAAAAAAAAACATACTTTGTTGTTTTGGGTGACTATAAAGGTACTTTTTATTCACTAAAGAAAATTTGACAAATAGAGACAAGAATAAAAGAAGAAAATAAAGATGACACCAGGCAAGGCAGATGGAGGCTGGTGGCTATTTCCTTTGGTCGTGGTCATGTTTCATAGAAACCACCTCCAGAGAACAGGACTTGGAAGAGGGTGACTTCAATGTGGCGTGCTTAGAACAACTGCTCTTTCCCTTTTGTGGGGCAGGAATCCTTCTGAGAATCCAATAAAAGCCATGGACTTTCTACCCAGAAAAATACCTGGATCATTTATATATGTAATTTGCATTTTGATTGCTGTGGGACTCTGTGAAGTCTGAGGACTCCCCAGCTCAGCAGGAACTGTTCCCACTCATAGCCTCTCCCCTCTTCTCCCTCACTCATCAATGTCCCTAAATGCGATAAAGTCTCCTCAGGGACCTCCAGTGGCCTGGGCCTTTCCCCGCATTTGTAGAGTGGCCCCAGAGACTCTGGATGTGCTCAGGCTTTAACTCACCTTTAACCATCAGTGGCCTCACCCTTGGGATTCTGTTCTAGGCCAAAGGGACAAATTGAAGGAGTTGCCTCTGGCCATTGCCAGTGACACTCAGCAGCTTCTTAGAGGGGAAAGAGTGTTGGGCTTGAAGGAAGAAGAGCTGGGTTTAAGTTTCATCTTCACTTCTTATTCACCATGTGACCTTGAGTACATCACTCTACAATTCTGGACCTCCATTTCTTTGTCAAAGAGGAATAATAATTCCTGCCATGTCTTCCTTACGGAGTATAAATCCAATGAGTTAACACTTGAGGAAGTCCTTCCTAGAGTGAAAAATATGACACAAAGATGAGGGTTTATAAATAATGATTAAAGCAATGAATACAGAGACTTACTACTTGCTAGCCACTGCATTAAGTGCTTTGTCTTCATCCTATTTCACTCTCACAACTCTACGAGGTCATTATTCATTATTTTACCTATGAAAAAAGATGAGGCTCAGAGGGGTTTAGTAACTTGCCCAAGGCTACAGAGCTGGTAAGTGGTGGAGCCGGGATTCACAAAGGATAAAGGTATCTGTGCACTGTGGCAATTGGCTTTTGGGGACGTAAGGCTAAGGGGTGCATGGAGGAAGCTCATTCTTATTAAGTGCCTGTTAGCCTATCAGATACTTTACTGAGTTCCTCAGAAGAATCCTGAGAAGTAGTTTGCATGTGTTACAATCTGCAGAGGACATGCAACAGTGGCTGACATATAACACACCTCTGGTAAATATTAGCTATTAAAATTATATTATTGTTGCAATAATAAATTGTACAGTGAGAAAACCAAGGCTCAGAGAAGCTAAGTGACCTGCTCAAGGATATATAGTCAGTAAACAGCAGATCTGTGCTTGGTATTCAAGCATCTGGGGTCTCTTTTTCCAGATCTTCCACCCTTCTACAGCACCCCACCATGGCCTTGAATTGCCAAGACTGCAGCCTACCAGACCTCCAGCCTTTGGTATTGCCTGCTATTCCTCTGGATTCACTATGCTGAAATGCCATGTTTGAGAATTGGTACCATCCTGATTAGACATTTATTGGCCAGATTCCTTGTCTGTCAACATGCCAGCTGATAGGCTCACAGGCACAAGCCTCCAGCCCTGGGGACTGTCTGGTTCGAGCAGCAAGTCGTCCTGTTAGTGGCTGGCTGGCCCCACAGCCAAGCCCGGAAGGCTGGAAGGGAGGGTTGGGGGGATCGCCAGATGACAGAAAGGAGACAGTGAGTCTGCACAGGGTGAAGAGAGGCTTTCTCTCCAGCTCTGGTTTTATTTATGCATCATTTAGACCCCAATGACTTCCCAAAATAATTTGACGTTGCTAATGGCTTGGGTTTGTCTAGTGCTTCAGCTTACAGAGCACAGTGATTTAGTGAACTGATTTGAATCATGGAAACATCTCTAGAGGTGGGTGGTATAATTTCCATTTTACAGATGAAGAACACTGAGGTAGAGGCAACAAAAATAATTTACTCAAGATTGCATAGTGCATAATCGTCGGGGCTGAGATGCAAATGCAAGGCTCCAGACTCTAAAGTTGCTGTATTTCCACACCACCATGTTGCTTTCTAATGAAGTATGCATTGCAGGTGGGAGAGAAGAAAGAGACGGAGTTTAAAATGAGGCGGAGGGGCTATGCCAAGCTTAGGGCCAGTGTAGGGGCCAGCTGGCCTGAGAAATGTCAGTCCTGCCCCTGGACTCCTGCCTGGGTTACTGGGCCCTAGTGGATTGCCCAAGTGCTACTCCATGGGCCTCTGATGGCTCCTGAGCAGGCCTTTCCTTGGGCAAACATCCTCTGAGCAGATAGCTTATTAGCTGGCCTGGGAAATTTGGCTGGTCTTGGGGACAGCTTCTCCAATGTCTTATTGGAACAGGGAGCTTCAGGGGCCACGCAAGAATCACCAGAGACTGCTCTTACTTTGTGTTCTTCTCTAGCTCAGCATGAACTCTGAGCTGCCATGCTCTCTGCTCCTGCCTGGATTTGCTTCTGACCACACCATTTCACCCAAGCTGTAGCCAGGAAGTGAGCCTTAGAAATCACTAGTTTTAATCATCTCTCTTTGACAGATAGGGAAACTGAGGATTAGGGAAATGACAGCACATGTTTCTCATGCCACTCTTCCAAGATGTTGTGTGGTGAGTGTCGTTGCCAAAGCCCCTGGGCCGTGTTTCCAAGCCCTTGACCTTGGCCCTATCATTGGTCGCATCCCATCCAGACCTCTAATGGACTGACGGTATCCCCAGCTCTAGCCACACCTGCCTTGACTTGAGCAAGTGTGACAAGGCTGGCAGCTCTCTCTGCAGACCCAGCCTACTGCAATCTCATCAGAGCCCACGGTCCATCCAAGCTATTGCCAAAATCCCAGCCGGGAACAGCCAGATGTCATTGACCTATCCCATCGCTGGAGCCAGGGGAATGAGATCAGCTTTGGTGAATACGGAATACAAGGATGGGAAATCCCTTCCTCCAATCCCTTTAGACCACTTGGTATTTGAGTAAGGCACATGGTTATACCATAAGCAACAGTGTCAGATTGTTACAGCAATGTATCATGGTCCTTTCCAAGGAGTCTGTGTGGTCTGCCAATTTTTCTCCCTTTGCTTTTGGATACGTCAGGATAAGCCCTGGCTGAAGTCAAATGCATTTTAGTTGTTTTATCTTAAGTACAAGGGACTGCAGGGAAGAATTAGGAATCACACACTGCGCAAAGGCATTGCAAGCTTATTTACACCAATGCCTGAAAACTAGAAGAAAATTGACTAAAACGAGGTAAGGGAATGTATAGTGTAAATATGCATGAAACGGTTTACTGTTGACTGCATCCTCTTCATCTATGAAATTGCGCCCAAGTACTAACAAAATGTTGGAAAAGAGAAAACCAATTATGTTGTTAGGGATTTTTTTTTATTTTTGGAGAAATGCCCCTTCTTTGAACATAATTAGTGATTTAGTTTGCCTAATCCAGAAAATTAGTCATTTAAAATTGTTTAAAGTCTACAAATATTTGTTGAGTGTGGCATCATGTACACAACACTGTGCTGGGTTCTGAGTACTCCAGGGCTAATAAGAAGACCCAGCATCTATCCTCCTGGAGTCAGACTTAATGGAGTGAAAGACACGTCTTACGCTGTCCAGTGTGATGAGAGTGGCAATAGAAATAAACATACTGTTGAAAGATGAATCAGGGAGGGGGTCAGGGGAGCTTCCCCAAGAAGCTGATGCCTGAGCTGGGTTTGGAAGACTGGAGGGCTTTCACGGCGGGTGTAGGGAAACGGGGAGGCCAAGGCATTACCAGTTAAGAGACGGTTTGTGCAAAAGCACAGGAGCAAGAAACAACTTGGTTTATTTGGAACTGGGAATGAGAAATGAGAAGAAAAAGCAATGATTAGGGATGAAACTGGGGAGGAAGGCAGGAACCGGATGATGGTATGATGGGTGTGTACAGCCCGATAGTTTAACTTCAGTTCTGAAGAAACCAGAGGAATTTTACCTGTGCAATTGTAAGCTGTTGAACTGAGGAACTAACATTCACTTTTATATGAACCTATTAATATTATTATAATAAACCTTAGGATCTCAAAATGATAAGGCACTTTTTTCTATTTATTTCTAAATTTACATACAGCAGAATTCACATTTTTATAGTGTGTATTTCTATGGGTTTTGAGAAATGCAGAGTCAGGTATCGCCCTCCTTAATCATGACACAGAATAGTTTCAGCTTCCAAAAAAGTCTTTCATACCGCCCCTTTGTAGCCAATCCCCATTCCCACCCCACTGCCACTGTGTATCTCTCTAGTTTGCCTTTTCCAGAATGTCCGATAAACCAAGCCATAGAGTATGGAGACAGGGAAAGTTTTTAACATGGAAAAGAAATGGCCCAATTTGTATCTTTTCAAATTCAGAGATTGGAATGCTTTAATAATGTGAGAGGGGAAAAGAAAATCAATGTGATAGGTGAAAAGTTAGTGAATATGGAAAACACAGTTCTAGAGTCTCCTTCCAAATCACTGATAAATAGGTTGGACAAGAAAGGGCCCAACTCTAGACCCTTTTGCAGATCCTCTATGCCATTACCAGTAACTTACGCTTTGTGGATATATTTCTAAAACCTGTAGCTATAGTCCATGCAGTCGTCCAGCCCATTCTTCTCTATGTGGCTCCATAAATACATGGCAGAGACATGGGCAAATACCTTGCTGCATTTTACCAGTACCTGTTGAGGAAATTCCCTGATCTGTACTTTTACCAAAAAAAAAAAAAGGAATAAAGATGGTTTGGTTGGACATGTTCGGGCATCTGGACCAATTCTTTGTGATCATAGCTTTTTGGGCTATGACCAGAGAAAGGAAGCTCCAACTTCTAGCTCTAGGCATTATAACGAGGTCCGACATGTGACCAAAAGGCTAGTGGCAGATGTAGAATTAATTTGCAGTCTGTGAACCAAGGAGGCCAAGAAAGCATGTGATTGAGGGATTTTACATGGTGGCAGCCTTCAGAGCTACAGAGGGCGATGGCAAGGATTGGGGCGATAAATATTATCCGTGGGCTGAAGTCTTCAGGAAGGAAGAAAGGGGGTTCTGTGAAAACTTCTTGGGTATTTCTCCATTATTATTTTTCTTGTTGTGGATGATTTATTCATAAATTTAAATTTATGAGAAAAAGTCAATTCTGGATGATTTGGGTTTTTTTAAAATACTAGAAATAATACATTCTCATGGTAAAACCTTCACATCAAAAGGATGAAAGGTGACAAAGCAAAGCCTCTCATTTTCCTTCCCTCTTCCTATTAGCATTTCCCAGAAATTAATTTTCTTGCATATTCTTCTAGAAATTTTCTGTATTTATATAAATACATATATTCCCTGTTGTATCAAATGAGATCACATGACATAGTACTGTGACTTGCTTTTTTATCACTTTGTATCTTAATGTTTGTGGAAAACCATTGTATGTCAGAACATACAGACTAACCTTGTGTTTTTAAACAGCTGTATGCTATTTCATAGTGTGGATGCACCATAATTTATTCTACCCAGTCTCTTATGGAAGGAGACTTAGATTATTTCCATTTTTTTCTATTACAAATAATGCTGCAATGAGCATCCTTGTACATATGTCTCCATATACTCTTTCCAGTATTCTGCCAAGTATCAGCATGAAGAAAAACAGTTTCTTGAATTCAACTTCTAGCTACATTCAAATATTCTTGTCTTTTGTTTCTGTGATGCTTCTTTCCCAGGGTCCAGCAACCATTTGAAATCAAAGTTTTAATAGGTTCAACCTTTCCTCTTTTTTTCCCTCTCTTTTTAGCATTTCATCTCAGTAGGCAGATCCCATGAGCCACACAGGTTTCTCTTGAAGCCTTCATGTTTTTCTTCTTCATTGGTCTGGCTCTTTTTTTAAATATAAATATTCACAGTTGTCTCATATATTTTTAAATTTATAGACTCCAAAATAGGGGACTCTGTTTGATAACCTATCTGATTTCTCCTTTCTGGATAGAGGATCTCGAGTGGCTTTGAACTTGGTTGTGTAGTGGGATTTAGATATAAGGAAGAATAAAAGAGAAATAATTGTCACATTTCTAGCAAGAGTGTTATGGAGCTTCAACTTCCCATCAGCTGGGGGAGGAGGAGAGAGAGGCTGGGAAGTCTGCCACAATATTTGGCATGGCTGGGCTTCCAGATTGCATCTATTTTTGTAGCTGCACAAGTTGGGAGGAGATTAGAAGGATAGTCAAATTTCCTGCTCCAGGTTGTAAATTGATCAAGAGGTGGAAGGAGCACTAGAACGGGAGTCAGAAGACCTGGTTCCTGGCCCCGGATTTCCCAGGTATTAATAACGGAATCTTAGAAGAGACCTTTCTCTTTTCTAAATCCCCTTTCCCTCAGCTCTAAAGAAAGAATGTTGAGTTAATTGGTCCTAATGTCCCTCCATCGCCAATATTTTATTTATTCCTGTTCTAGGAATGTGTGCCTCATTTTTGAAAACTTCCTATACTATAAGAATAGTTACCCATTTATCAAAAAAACAGGTAGGAGTATCTTTGTTAGTAAGCAAATGCAGAGTTGAATTGGGAGTCTAATTTTTATCTGTGTGTTCTCTGTTTCAAAGCTTTGGCCCCAGGAATAAAGATGGGGTTGATGTGACATGCGAACTTACTGCAGAAGATCCTGCAACTGTGTAGAAGCCTCCAAATGAAACTGTCCAGATATCTCAGAAGCAGGGAGGCCTGCTTGGGCCCCACAGAGGAGGGGGTGAGATGGGTGAATCTATGCAAGGCTGCTCAGTGACTGGTTCTGCCCCTTTGAGGGCTGTCAGGGCAGACATTCCGAGATGGCAAACACAAGCTCCTGTGCACCCCATGCTCACTGGGGGCTTCTTGGCCATGTGTCTAAGGGCACTTCTGGGCCCAGCCCCTCCTGAGCATGTCCACCTAAGTGTCTCCAGAGGTCACAGCCATGGTGACCCTTCCTGGAGGGCCCAGTATCCCCACGATTCTTCCAGGATTCTTTCTCACTCAAGGCGTTCCCCGTGTGCTCAACCACGAGGATGTTTTCTTCAGGGATTATTCTCAGAAGACCTTGAATCCCAAGGGTTCTTTGACATCTTGGGAAATTGCCAGGCTTGGCCTGTATGGTAATTTTTTTTTTCTATAAACCATGACTTTTAGCAACACTTAAAAAAAAAATCAGTAAGCATGAAAAAGAAAATGATTCTATTGAAATAATAGATTATTTCCTAAGGAAAAAATGGTATGGAAGAGGAAAGGAATAAATCAACAAAAAATATCAATAACAATAATATGTTCTTATTATAAACAATGTATTGAATACTCCCTAAGATCAAGAGCCTTGTTTGTCTTGTTATCTGCTTCATCCCCAGCTTTAGAACAGTGTCTGGGTATGGAATTGCCCAAACGATGCTTACTATGGTCCAGTTTGTGTTACTGTGTCCTCCTTTTATAGATCAAGTAACTGAGGCTTAAGGTGTAAGGAGATTGTCTTGCTCAAAATCGCAGAGCTGGGATGCAAACTCCAAAATCGTCTCTGTCATGACCACATGTTCTTCTGTGTCCCTAGGTCATGTCCAGCTACTCAAGGTGAAAGATCACATCTTGCTGTCTTAGATACCTATGGTGAATGATGGCTTATTGATTTGACTAAGTCACCTTTTGTAAGTTTCCACCCTTGCAAAAATTCCGCTGGTGAAACTTAAGATTTTTCTTTAGAAATCAACAACATCCCACATATGACCACTGCGGGGAATGTGAAATTGGAAAAGAAGGAAGTGGAATTTACTACTTTCTTCAGAATTATTATTGTTACAGTTTCTAAACAGAGATGCTGATTACCTAGGAGAGTTTGAGGATTGCTAACTTCCTTGTGTGAAAATCCTATGAATGTGAAACGTTAGAAATACCTAAAGCGAATCTCTGAAGGCTGGTGTATTTTGGAGAGAGACTTATTAGAAATCTTCTGCCTCACTTCTGAAATGCTAATTTGATGCATGCACTTACTCAGAAGATGACTGATTTGTTCGTCGGCTGATTGATATTTGGCATCACCCCCTCACTGCTGCCGCTCACTGAAAATGCAGGAACAATAATCAAATGTTAAGTTTCTCAAGAACCTTTCTTCCAAAGAAAATCAAACCACTTGCCCTTTGTTATCTCAATCATCTCCAGTGCATCTTGGGAAGAGCTTGTTTTCACCTTTCTTCTCTGAGAGGTGCATGTGTCTGGAAGAACACCAGACTCAGAAGACCTGGGAATGAATCCTGCTCTGCTACGATGAGGATTTATAAAAATCAATTTACTGCTCCTTTCCGGTATAATGGAACTTCCTGCCTCGTAGGGCTGTTGAGGTGATTAAATAAGATGGCATATGTAAAATAAAATTAAAGGGATGCTACAAGAAATTGCTGAGAGCCAGCTTAGCGCGTTGCCAAGAGGGTGGTCTCTGCAGCCGGTTATCCTGAGAGTGTATCCCCAACTCTGACACATATTTACTGTGTGACTTGGGCACGTTTTCTGACCTCTCTGTGCTTCAGCGTCCCCATCTGGAATAAGGAGATGATTATAGTCCACCTGCCTCCCAGAGTTGTTGTGATGATTAAATGAGACAATACACACAGAGGTGCTAATAGCAGTGCTCACTTAAAAGGGTTATAATAAACATTGGGTTTCTATAAGCAATAAATTAAATGGTTTACAATGAAAGTACGTATAGACAGTAAAACACTGAACAAATCTTCATTCAGTTAAGACTCATTGAGCCGATGACGGTATAACGATGCTTAGACAAAGCTCCTACCTTCCGGTACTGCTGATTGCAGCTAGAACTGGAGGTGCGAGAGCAGGGGGTCACCTGGGCCAGTGAGGAAATGGATGAGAGAATTCAGCTTCCTGGAAAGATTCTCCTGGCCAAGTAAGCTTCCTTCCGGCTACAGCAATCTTCAAAGAACCCGTTAGCATTTGTGAAGCACTTTTCACAAACTGTCTTTGTGTTAATGCTTACCTTAGCCCCATAGTATGGCAGGCAGATGGAGATATTTTGCAGTGAAGGGAAGGGAGGCTTAGAGGTGAGGTGGCATTCACGAGGGCTCCCTGATTGTAAGTGGTGGAACCTGGGCTTCCTCTTCCTCCTCCTCCTCAAGCTGTGCCTGGGGACCATCTGTCCCAGACCAGATCTTGTGAGCCTTCTAGGGTACTGTTTTCTCTGGTTCTCTGCAGTACAATAGCGGTTATCAGATCCAGGAGGTCTGCTCACAGAGAGCCGTGTGTGTGGCAGGAGAGGAGGGGAGCTGGCAGACAGGAGGGGGATCAGTATCTCATTGCACTGGGAGCTGCCCAGGCAGAAGCGATGCTTTACGGAGAGGTCAGGCATCTCTGCGCATCACAGCTGCTCACCTCTATAACCCTCTATTTTCTCATCAGTGAAATGGGTTAATAAAGATCTCCTTACTACTCTGGTCTACCGTAAGGATTAAAAGAGATAAACTAGGAAAGGGCCTTCCTACCTGGGGTCCCCCAAACAATTGAGTTTTTCTGCCTTCTCATGCTTCATGGTGTTCAGGACCCCATAGGAACTTTGTTCCTGTTTCCCAGTCACCATCACTGCAGGGGCTCTGTGTACAAGTTCTGCTGTGGGGAGGGGATGAGAGCAACCGCCTGATCACCCTGACGCCATGAAACACCTGCTAGGTTCATCACTGGGCTTTGGTGCAGGGAGAGGAACTTAAACTCTTACTTTATCTTGACCTCTGGCTCCTCCCTGCTCTCTGGTCCTGTCCCACCCCATGGGAATTGGCCTGAAATGTCATAGAATTCTGCTTTGCAGCAGGGGGCACACATTGGGGGTCATCTGGACCGGCTGCCCTTATATCCTCCTTCTACACATTCTGATTACCCTTCCATCTCTCCGAGAGCTTGGGAAATGCAGGCAGTTTAAAAAAAAAAAAAAATCTCTGGGTTCAGACACCAGGATAAAGAAATCTTTTCTATATCATCTTGACAAAATCGCTACTGGAATAACTCACATGACAGGGAGGTGTATGCAAGTTTTGGTACTATTATTTTACATCGATTCGTGTTTTCTTTTTTTTTAAAAAGAATAGCACTAGGGCATTGTTGAGGCAAGACGTAAGTGAAACAGGCTTCCCTCTCCGGGAATTTGGACTTGCTGAGATAAGTCCTTGTGCCGAGTTCCAGCCCAGTGCCACCCGCCCCCAACATCTGCCTGCAGCCTCTTCAGGAGGGAACAGCCAGGCCTGACCCCCCCTCCCTCTGCTATGGTCCTGACAGTTCCTTGTGCACTGGGGACCAAGCTACCTGGCTACTCTGGCCAGCTATAGCTGATTGGATCACGTGAGCACTTGACCCACAGGCCACCAACCTCCAGGCTGGCCAAAGACAAATGAGGTGTGACGGTGGAGAATCAGACCAATCTGACTTTTTTCTCTCGGGGAGTTTAATGAAAGAGTTGAGGGTAGTAGGCCATTGGTATTTGGAGCCAAGACGGAAAGACACATGGAAAGAAGCAGAGGTAGGAGTTGGCTGCATGGGGAGGCTTAGGCTAAGGATGCTCAGCATCCACTATTGTTAGTGTCAGGCCTGCTCTGGGTCCTAAACACATTTCCGGTTCTGAATGACTCTGTTCCTGCAAGGGTACCTCCTCTTCTTTCTGGGAGTCTGGTTGGTCGGCTTTTCCCCTCCCTTTCCTTGGGTCTTGGCCTCAGGGCGATAATTCTGGCTTTTTTATTTCCGTGTGTATCCTTTCAATAAACTGCTCATCCCTTGAAGTAACCCGAGTCTCTGTTCTTTGTGCCAGCAATATCAGTCATCTGCCAGTGAGCCCCCTGTTCCTTGCTGGAGGGGACAAGACAGCAGAGAAGCTGGGCAGTGCTGTCCTGAGTACCGCTGTCAACTAGCACCTGCTCAGAGTGGCCCTGTCCTCCCTGACCACCAGTTGAAAGCAGCAGGCTGTCCCCACCCAACCAGTCACACTGTCACATTCCCTTTGATTTTCTTCAGAGGACTTCTTATCAGCTAAGAAGACCTTTGCACTAGTCTCCTGTTGCTACCATAACAAGTCACCACAAACCTCTTGATGTCAAATAGCATGCATTTATTCTTTCGCAGTTCTGGAGGTCAGAACTCTAAAAAGAGTCTCATGGAGCTAACATCAAGGTGTTGGCAGGGCTGGTTCCTTCTGGGGCTCTGTGGGAGAATCTGTTCCCTGCCTTGTCCAGCTTCCAGGGGCTGCCAGCATTTCTTGGTTCGTGGCCCCACATCCTATCACCTTTTCTCCCTCTGCCTCTATCATCGCATGCCCTTCTTGTCTGTCTGGTCATCCTGCGTCCTTCTTGTAAGGGCCATTGCGATTACATTTAGGGCCCATTTGGATAACCCAAGACACTCTCCCCATCTCTAGGTCCTTACCCCATTCACATCAGCAAAGTCTCCTTCGCCATATAAGGTGATATACACAAATTTCAGGGATTAAAACATGAACATCTTTGGGGGAGCCATTATTCAGCCTACTACAGTCTTCTTCATATATTTGTTTACTTGTTCATATTTTTTCTTTGCAAAATAGAACTTCCATGGGAGTAGGGGCCTCATTTATCTGTCTTGCTCATCACTGTCTTCTCAGGGCCTGGGATAGGGCCTAGAATATAGTAGATACTGATAAATATCTGTTGAATGAATACATAAACGAATTAGTGGAATAGCCAGAATGTCTAATGTTTCAGAGGCTTTTTTGGTCTAGAATCCTATTCTGTTTTGGATCTTCTAAACCAGTGTTCTTTAAGCCAAATTGTTCTGTGGAGTGCTGTTTCTGCAAGATTCCGTAAGGAAAAAAAAAATCCTCTGGTCAAATAGTCTGGGAAATACACTAACTATGTCTTGTTCTTAGAGATGGTCAGTGCACATTAGCGTATTAAAGTCTCTGAGAAGTTCCACAGTAAAGAAAGTTCATTAATTGATTGTATAATCTAACGCTTTTCAAACTTATTTATTTGATCAGAGTTGGGTTTTTTCTTGTTATATTCCTTAATAATATTTCACAAAATTAATGTTCGAGAACTCATGTGAGACTACTGCTCTCACTGTCAGATTGCACCAATCTTTCTTGGAGCTTGTTGAAATTTTTTCTCTCTCTCTTCTCCTTTTTCTTCTTTTTCTCCTCTTCCTCCTTCTCTCCTCCTCCTCCTCCTCCTCCTCTCTTCTTCCTCCTCCTCCTTTTCCTCCTCTTCCTCCTACTCTTCTGTCTCCTCCACCTTCTCTTCCTTCCCCATTCTTTCTACTCCTTTTCGTCTTCTTTTTGATTTTTTCTCTGAGCTTATTTTGGTCCTTAGCTTTCCTAACTCAGATCTCGCAAGTTTCTACTCCCATCCTCTTTCCTGTCCTCCCTTATGGGTCCTTGTTGGAGAACAGTCTGTACCTCTCTGGTCTCTGGCCTCTCTGTCGACACTGTTCTTAAGTGTCCACACCATGCTTTTGTACTCATCTTTGGTTAGGGGACCCTCCTTCTATCTTTTGGACATTTTTTGTTAAAGTCCAAGTTCCTCAAATATGAATGGGAGGTTTATTCCATGACCCTCAGATTATTTCACAGCTAAGGAGTAAAAAATGTCAATCCATTGACAGTTAACGTACCAAACGTCCTTGTTACCTAAGCCCTGCAGCAATTACATTTTATGGTTTGGAATGTGCTTTATCTTCTGGAAGAGCTGATCCTGGAGGCCTGGAGACCCAACCTGGTCTTCTAGCAACGTGGTAGCTTGAGCTGGACACCATCACCTGAATGGAGTCCTAGAAACTAATGTTTGGATGGGCATTCATTCTGTTGGAGGTATTTGTTCTCCATTGAGCTATTTGTTCTCTCCAAATTAAACTGCAGGCTTTGAACAATCTTCCAATTCCTGGCATATCTGCAAGTATATGCCAGGAATCCAAGAAGTATAAATTTAGGCCCCATGTTTTGGTGTAATCATATTTCTCTTTTATTTTTTATAATATTACTATCACATTTATTATCTTGTCTAGTTTTCTCCACAACTCTGTGAGGAAGTTCTATACCCATTTTATAGATGAGGAAACAAAAGGTCAAGTTCATATAGCCAGTGAATGAGTGACATTCAAGACTCAACTTCAGTTCTTCAGACTCTCCTGTAGCTACATTTATACTAAAATGTTTAAAAAGAGCAAATATTTGTAAAATGCTCTCATGTTTTTTAATCCTTAAAAGTACTCTGTAGTATAGGCAGAGCGAGTATTTAAATCCTCATTTTATAAGTGACAAAAACTGAAAACCTGAGGCCCAGGTCATATAACTAGTCAATGGCAGAGATTGGATTTAAAAAGAAAACTTCCAAATTCGTGTGTCAAATGCTTTCAAGGACCCCAGACTCCCTTGTAACCCAGGGGTAGTTTGGAGGCTTTACTGTGGGGGAAAAGGTAAAAAACAAAAACAAAAACAAACCAAAAAAAAAAAAAAACTCTTGAAAAATAGAATCTAACACTGAAAAATCCAACCAACAAGCTGGGGGTAACCACCAGCTGAGGTGTGGCTGAGCTGTTTAAGGTTGGAAAATTAAATGTTAGAGACCTGTGTTTTGTTACCCGAGGGCCACTAGCTTTTGGAGATGGAATGCAGTGTGTTCTAAGGTTAGAGGCAATAAGCGAAGAAGGAGATTTTACCTCTTATCTCTGTTCCCCATTCACTATCTAGCCTCATTGTCAGGAAGTTAGTTCTTTTTTATTTGTAAATGAATTCCCTCTGGCTGCAGTTTGAATCCTCCTCTTGTTCTGCCCCAAGGGAGAGGAACCTGGTTTGTCACCAAACCTTCCCTTTCTGTGTATTCTGCTCCAGCTAGAATATAGCTGTCCGGGTTTCGGTTTCCTGTATTGCCTGTACGCTTTGCCTTGAATGGCTTAGTAGAGGAAGTCCTTTCCTTTTAGATTTTGAGAATGGCAGTGGTTAATATGAAAGCTATCTTTTGGAAAAAAATGATTAATTACCAGCCGGGTTCAGGTTGGAAGCATTCCAGTTAGGGACAGGATGCAGGTCTGAGACGATACAAGGACACAGAGCAGGGCTGGATGCCTTTTGCTTCCCTAAGCTGGACTCTGGAGAGGTCTCAGATAAGGCCATGTGGTCCTGTCTTTGGCAGTGTGGACCAGTGAACCAGGACCTGGCTGAGAGCGCCTGGGTCTAGGCCCCAGGGGGGCTGGCCCCCTCCGTGAGGACTATGTTCCTAAAGGGAAGTCACCCAGCAACTCCTGATTTGGAATTTTCTCCCCTCCCCACATGGAATAATTTATGGCAAGCCCTAAAATAAGCTCCTTAAAATATCCAAACAATGTTGTTGTTGTTGGTTTTTTTTTTTCCTTCTCCCTAAGCGTTTTACATCCAGGCCTCCATCAGGCAAATTTCGGATAAAAGGTGATTAGTGTTTTGGCAGGATTTTCATGAGGCTTTCTCTTGTATTCCTGCCAAAGAGCTTGCCAGGCCCAGATTTGATTAAAATGGCAGTGGGCTCTGCTACTTGAATGTAATTAGAACCATTCATTAAAGCTTTTGCTGACAGTTTGGCAACGTGTGCATTTTTCAGAGTGTGGCCAGCAGCCCATGGAAACGGCTCAGGGGAGGAGCAGGGGCCCCGCATCCCTGGCCCAGCTGAGGAATGGGACGTGCCCCATGGCCGGGAGGTTTCTGCACGGCCAGACTGGCATTCACGGCTAGGGAGAGCTCCTTTAATTGGATTAAGGGGGCTGGAAGTGCTGCCTTCTCATGGAAACCAAAGCTAAGCGGGAGGTTTTGTGGTGCCTTTCCTAGAGGACACAGAGTGCTGACATGCCAATGACGCGCACCCTCGGGCAAACCCATCACAAAGCACAGAGCTGCTAGGGGTGGTCAGACGCTCTATGGCAAGGCCGAGGTCCTATTCTTTCACCTCTGGTGCTTCACACAGGGTCTGACACTTAGAAGACACTCAGTAAATGTTAACGAATGAATAACGGTCAGATAAGAGAGAAGCAGAAAAGGAAAATCTTGTTTTGATTTTGAATCTGTTTTCAGAGGTATGGTCTGGCTGCCCCCACCCTTGTTCCTTCTGATGCATGAGCCACCGTGATCTTTCGAAAAAGCCAGTCTGCCATCTTCCTGCCTCACTTGGTACAAGCCGCCCCCTCCACCTGAACACTCTCGCGCCACTCTGTCTTCAGCAGGTTCACTTGCACGGGTTTGGAGTTCTTCGCTTGAATGTCCCTTCTTCCATGAAGTCTTCCATGTGCTACTCAAAAGTATTTCATAACAATTTTTCTGGCCCTTGTATTGTGACTAACACATTCTGTCGCACTCTGTTGATATAATCTGTGTCCCTGTGTCTCCGTCCCACTGAATTGTCGCCCCCCCTGAGGGCAGGGACTATTGCTTTATTTACCTCTGAGTCCTCCCAGGACTTGGATATGGTAAATGCTCAATAAATATTTTAAATAAACAAATGGATGGGGTTGAATAGAATTAATATGTTTAGGCACTCGATGATTTGATTTCCAGGTATTACCATTGTGTAAAGTCACTCTGATGTCATGGTTTGGCCCACGGATGGTTGGCTGCTTCAGCCCCTGGCAGGGGGTGGATGATGCCTTTAAGGCAGGCCATAGAATAATCAGGAAGGCATGTGCTTGGCTCCACAGAGGGGCCTCCTTCTGGGGAATCACAACCCAGTGGGATGATTTGCTCTGCCTTGCAAATCCCTGCCCCATCACTGCCTTGACATTGACTCTGGGTTGTGCTTAACTCAGCTGACGGCATTGCCCACCCTGACTCCAGAAAACTGCTTTAGCTTAACTCTGTCTCCCTGTCCTGGTCTCTTAGACTGCTATTTGTCCATTGTTCTTCTGGAACCAAAACCCCAAATTTTAGTCACACTATACTACGCCTTGCAGTCCCATTTCAGAGGTTGCATAATGAACTAACAGAGAGACTGGATAACACCCCTGAGAGAGTCAGTGATACAACCATGTCTTGGACACTGTGTGTGTGCTCTGTGTACCAGAGAAAGGTGGAGATGACGCCTTTAAGGTTTGACACCTGAGAAGTTCTAAAGAGTGATTCACAAGGGAATTGAAGTCAACCACAAATAAATAAATGAATAAAGTGTTTGAAGTCACCTGACTCTGGCAATAATTTTATTTACCGATCTTTGCCCATTTTGCTAACATCCTTCATATCTTTTTAATTTATGGATGGGGATTTCTGGAATAACCAGCCTTCCTCTCACCTTTACTTTTCCTTCTTTGATATTTAATTTTTTGTTTTAAAAAATGGTATTTGCCCAATTCCTTGAAGCTAGACAATGGGGAGGACATGTCTTAGATCAAATGGTGTCTTTGGGTTCAAGATGGTGGAGGCACCTGGGTCCATCAGGAGCTGCTCTGGTTCCCATGGACAAGTGGCCTTGGTCACTGAGTGCCCCATGGAGATTACTGAGTGAGCTCTCAAAGGATGAATATCTCCAATTGAGGGAAAGGGCTTTTTTGGCTACATACTCTGGTTTCTCCACTAACACTCCTGCTGACTGTCAGAAGAAATGGGTTGTTTTGGTGATTGGAGGTGGGGAATAAAGAGTGACAATCCTGTGATACAAAGGGGAGTTCTGGCCTTTAACCTACTCCAGTAACATGTAACTTTGGTCAGGGCTTGAGATGGCCCTCTGCCTGCTCCCTGAAGCTGGCAGGCATCTTGGGGTTAATGCAATGTGTCTTTCTCTTCATTTCCCGGTGTTCCAGGAAGCCATGGCCACTGAGGGGAGTGGCCCAGGTACTGATAATAGAGACATCAACAATATTAATTATGATACAGTGTGATCAACTGAGAAGGGCTAAGAGGAAGTGAGTGTAGTGCTTAAGAGTTCAAATGCTGGATCTACTTCTTGCTGGCTGCAACCTTGGGGTTCCTTACAGTCTATGTGGCTGAGATCCCTGTCTGAAAATGGAGATTTTAATAGTACCTACCTCGTATAAGTAGGCTTGCCCCCAACATTTGCAGTAAGTGGGGCAAGAGTCCAAAGGGAGGCTTCTCTACCCATGGCCAGTCCCCCTTCTCTTACTCATCCCCAATTCTGGCACCTTGAAGGACCTAGCACATAGCTTCAGACACACACACACGCACCTTTGCCTTCTGCAATCAGCCCCCTCTTGGAATCTCTGTGGCCCAGGATATGTATACTAGCAGAGTGATGTGGCCTGGGGGAATGATCTCAGGGAAGAGGCTTGAATAGGCCCTGGAAGTGGATTTAAGAAAGTGTACGCTAGGAATTCTGTGAAGAAACTTGATGTAGAGGAAGGTGGGCCACGGGTTCCTTAGACTCCTTGGCTTTGTAGATACCTTACCCCATGAGAAGGAACACAGAGCAAGGCCAGATTGGAGACTACTAAAGTGTAGGGACCGCCATTGCCCAGTACTGCTCATGGAGTCAGTGTGAGTATTGAGATACTAGTGCTCAGATACTAGTGCCTGGTCCAGAGTAAGCGTTCTGTAAACATTAGCTGACAGCAGTGTTAGTATTTGTCTCTTGGGTATCACAGAAACTGTTGGGAGTGGAGGAATGGAACTTGTGACTGATAAAGACCTTTATATACCAGAGAAGCAGATAGAAGGGGGGAATTGGAGAAAGGCCAATTGTAAAGATGATTTTCACTTCACCCATGGCCACAAATATGAGTGTGCAAACCCACGTAGGAGCCTGGGGCCAAGATAAAGAAAGAAACAAAAGATACCACCATGAGAATATAGGACAGAACATCGAGATGGACTGTGAATGCATAGCTCTGGCCAAAAGAAATTTGAAGCAGTAACCGGGCCCTTTCTTAACCTGAATCTTGGGGGCAAGTCCTAGCTCTGTGGCTAACAGCTCTATGACTCCGAATGACTTGGCTCACCTCTTTGAACCTCTGTCTCCTCATCTGCAAATCGGAGATGAGGATGCCTATTTTACCAATCTCGCTAGGCTATTGGGAGAATCAGCTGAGATAATCGCGTCTGGTAGAGCCCTTTGAGCATGCTGGGTGGGTACTGGCTGCCATTGTCTGCACCATTCTTGAAGGCCTTGGTCCCAGTGATCTTGTCATCCAGAGGAGGCAACAAGAAGAGCCTCTGTGATGTGAATTATCTGATGGAGGAGATTGGCGACACTGGGTCTTTGCTGTGTCCTAGGGTAAGAGAGCACATGGGTACGGTCCATGACAATGCAGGATCGGGCACACTCTGTAAGCTTGAAGCCTCCTCCCCTGCTTGCAGAGCATGTGCCCACCCCTCTCCAGGGTCTCAGGGTAGAGGGAGGACCAGAGAGGCCTCACATCCTGTCCACGGCTGGGTTCCTAAGGACTTTTGTGGCTATTCTGAAAGAGTATCCCAATCCCCAAGTCAGAGAAGACTTTCTCAAATCCTGCACATGACTTAATTCTCTATTTCTGTTGGCAGCAGTCGGCTTGGTTGCCTGCTTTGTAAGCATAGTCTCATCCAATTTCAGGAGGAACATGGGAGGGTTGGTAGGACAATGTGATGTGGGCTACTTCTGAGTTTTCAGATG
>NW_012136969.1:2070579-2072999 GCF_000956105.1 Propithecus coquereli | reverse complement strand
GGGTAGAAAAAAAACAGTTAATATTTTCTTGGAAGAGATGCAAATTAGAACCATAATGAGGTATGGTCTTTTGCTTATTAACACTAATTTTGTGTGTGTGTGCATGTGTGTGATGGTAGAAGGAAATGTTATTTTGAAGATGGAGACTGAAATCCCCTAAGTGGGACGATCATCTTTGTGTGGAAAAATAAGTCACTTTTCATAGTAGGTGAAACCCCCAGGGCAGGTCCTGAGTGGGCCAGGATGAGAGAGAGAGAGAAGAACAGCTCAGAAAGCAAAGTGGGAAGGACACTGGGTAGAGGTGGAGGGGGTGCTGAAGAGAGTGGGGTAGGAAGGCTGAAGGGTGAGAGGGACAGGGTGAGGAAAGGGAAACAATTCGGCCACTGTGGGAGTGGCTTATGGAATTTGGGGACAGAGATGTGATACCTACTAATAAATATTAATTTATTCTTAATTTTAAGACTTCTCAATAAACATCTACTCCACATAACTATTAACTACTTCATTTGGGGGGTTGGCGGGATTCAGTGCTTTGAGGAAATCAAGGAAACAGAGTTGTTTTCCCATGTTGGTTAAAACAGAATCAAAAGGAAACAGCCCCCGAAAGTGAGAGGCCACTGAGATTCAGTGGCAAAAGTGGCTGCTCCAAACAAAAAGAGATAACAGAGAAGATGGTTTTTAAATTTAAAAAATGTATGGTTATACTGAAAACCAGAAGGAAAAATTCTATGGAGCAGGAATGAGAGGGAACCTAGAGTGGTCGGAATGGTTGAGGCCATTTGGCCCATGGAAGCTGGTTACAGGGGCTGGGACATCAAAGCCTGTGGAGAAGCAGGAGTTGAACTTGCCTCAGGCTCGGCAGGGATGTGTCCACTGTCAGGCCCCATCACCACAGGGTTCAAACCAGTGGTTCTCCAAATGTGGACCCTGAAACAAGGGCATCTGCATCGCCCAGGGGTTTGTTACAAATGCAAATTCTTGGGCCCCATCCCAGACCTGCTGAATCAGAAACTCCGGGGATGTAGCCCAAAAAATCTGCTTTTGAACAAGGTGGTTCCATTGCATGCTACAGTTTGAGAACTGCTGGTTTAAACTCAGGCCCGGCGCGGTGGCTCATGCCTGTAATCCTAGCATTTGGGGAGGCCAAGGCGGGAGGATCATTTGAGCTCAGGAGTTCGAGACCAGCCTGAGCAAGAGCGAGACCCCGCCTCTACTAAAATTAGAAAGAAATTAATCGGCCAACTAAAAATATATAGAAAAAATTAGCCAGGCATGGTGGCACATGCCTGTAGTCCCAGCTACTCGGGAGGCTGAGGCAGAAGGATCGCTTGAGCCCAGGAGTTTGAGGTTGCTGTGAGCTAGGCTGACACCACGGCACTCACTCTAGCCCGGGCAAAAAAGAGTGAGACTCTGTCTCAAAAAAAAAAAAAAAAAAAAAAGCGTATATAGGCAAATCTATCAATCTTTTTCTTATTATGCCTTCTGGATTTTGAATCATAGTTTAAAACTTTTCCTTACTCCCATGTTATGGAAGAACTGATCCATGCTTCTAATACGCATATAGTTTCTTTTTTTTCCTCCCCCTCCCCCACTTCTTCCCTCCCTCCCTTCCTTTCTTCCTTCCTTCCACACTTAAATCTCTGATCCAATTAGAATTTATCCTAGTGCATGATGTGAGGAATGGATCAAATTTTATCTTTTTCCATCTGGCTATCCATTTATTCCAAATCATCTTTTCCCTACTGATTTGTTTCATTGTACGTTAAATTTTCTTAGAAAATTGGGTCAATTTCTGGAGTTTCTATTCTGCTATACTGCTTTATTTATATACCAATACCACATATTTAATTATAGAACCTTGAAAATATATTCTAATATCTGCTAGGGCTAGTCCCACTCCCCAATTGTGCTTATTTTCCAGGGATTTCCTAATTATTTTGCCTGCTTGCTTTTGAAATGAACTTTATAAGCAACTTGTCAAGTTCCAGCAGGAAAAAATGGATATTTTTATTAATACCTCAACAAATTTGTAGTCTAACTTAGGGAGAACTGACATCTTTTTGAATTTGAGGCTTTTTAACGAAGAACATTATTTTGTTTAAAAAAACTTTTTGTGTGTCATTGTGAAGTGTTTTCATTTTTCTCATAAGGTTTTAGACATTTCTTGTTAAGTTTATGTTAGGTATCTGCGTAAACAGGCCTTATCTTCCATTTTATCTTCTAACTAGTTTATTGTAAACATCAGGGTTATAGCTTTTTTATAAAACTTTTTACTTTGATATAATTTCAGACTTATAGAGAAGTCCAAAGAATAGTATAAGGAAGTACAAGGAACTTCCATATATTCCCTTTTCCCAGATTCACTCATTGTTTACATTTTGATCCATTTGTTTTATCATTTTCTCTCTCACGATATATAC
>NW_012136969.1:2068439-2070529 GCF_000956105.1 Propithecus coquereli | reverse complement strand
AGAAATAATATAAATATTCACCTATGAACACTGGTTGAGTAAAATGTGATATTTCGTTAGTATGAAACTCATGGAGTCATTAAGAATAACATTATAGAAAAATATTTATTGACATGAGAAGTCATTCACAATATATTGCTGAGTGAAAAAAATTATGGAACAATACATACGTTATGATATCATTTTTATTTACTAAACATACAGAGAGAAAGACAAAGTCTGGAATGGGTGCAACAAAATGTTATCTGCGATTTACCTTTGGACGGTAGATCAAAAAGTCTTTTATGTTTCTTTTTGTTATACGTATTTTCCAATTTTTCTACAATGGAAAGAAATCACATTTATAATAATTTAAAAAGTTATAAATCAGAACTGTGCCGCCTGGAGTTTAGCACAAACATGGGGCTCCAACTGGGGCTTTGCCATTGCCAAGGAAAGCGTAGAAACCAACTGTTTGGTTTCACACATGATGCTGGCGAGGCTGCAGCCCAGGGCAGCATTTGTGTGTGAGTGTGACCATTGAGACCAATGCCCGGGAACTTGATCGTCACTCACGCCCACGTCCTTTCCATACTGTTCCCAGTCTGGTTAAGATGCTGCTCAGAAGATGCATATTTCACGCAGGAGAGAGAAGTCTGAATCTAATTGGGTCCTTTGCTAGCTACACCATGCATTTGCACCAATATTTATCCCATCTGTCCCGAGAGTCTGCTCCCCATTACTTTACCCAAACTGTCGATGGCTCCCTATTATTTACTAATTCTTTGGCCTGGCATGCAGGGGCTTGTGAGGTCTGCCCCCCATCCTACCTTCCCAGCCATCTCTCCCTTGAGTTCCCTTCAGGGACTTTCTGCTCTAGCCAACCTGGGCTGCTCACCATTTTCTAACAACTCAGGATGCTTTTAGCCGCCATGATCAGAAACTCAAACTAACTTCTACAGAAGGAAATGTATTCTCTCGTGTACCAGGGATTCTAGAGGTGAGGTGGGCTACAGGGATGACTGAATCGGCAGTTCAGTTGTGTCATCGAGGACCCCACCTCTCTGTTCTGCCGTTCTTAGCGTTGACGTCACCCTCCGACCAGAAGCAATTGGCTGCAGCAGTTCTAAGCATCCTGTTCAAACACAGCGATGCCTTGAAGAGAAAGGGACACTGTCTTCCCTGTGGTTTTCCCTTGGGATAAGAAAACTTTTCCAAGAAAGCCCTCCTAAAAAACTCCCTCTCATAGCTCATCGGCCAGAGTCAGGGCACATGCCATTCCCAAACTGATCACAGACGTGGCGAATGACATTACCTTTAGACCAGTCAGGGACATGCTTAGAGCTGAGAGAGGAGTCGGATGTCCCTGACGCGTGTGACTGCAGGGGAGGGGGGCAGATGCCTAAAGATATCTGGGTGCTAGTTAGGAAGAAGGGGAATGCTGGATGCCACTTCATCAAACTGACCCATTCCTTCCTATCTCGTGTATTTGCTCACGATGTTTCTCTTGCCAGGAATGAATGCCTTTCTTTCTAAATCTTCTTGAACAAGTTTTAGCTTTTCGTCCACCTTTCATAGCCCATCTCAAGCTACAATCTCCATGAAGTTGATTCTAGTCTTCACACCTAGCTGCGATGTCTCTTCCTTCGGAATTAAAATTGCAGTGTATTTTTTCCTAAATGTCTTTGATGTGATCTGCTGTATACTACGGTTATTTGTGAACATGTCTGTTTTTTAAGCATGAATAGGGATTACAAGATGAGTCAAGGCATTTGTTAAAATGACTAGTTTTCAAGGTCAATGTGGTCAATGTGCAGTTTCCTATGCAAGGCATGGCACACGTGCCTCCCTTCTCCTTGCCTGTGTGTCAGAAGGAATTAACTGGAGCACTCTTTACAAGTAAGCCTGCACTGAGCCTCAGAATCATTCTCAACACAGTGCTCCACAAGGCCATTACTAAACGATTAGGACTAATGCTGAAAATGAATACTACTGATCATTTTTGGCATAGTGCGTGCAAGGTACAGGACAGGCTTTAAGGGCAAAGAGAAGAGTCAGGGTGGACTAGGTAAAGAGATGAGCAGTACATGGGTCCCTGGATCTAGGAATCT
>NW_012136969.1:2053331-2054589 GCF_000956105.1 Propithecus coquereli | reverse complement strand
CGTGTGTATATACCCATTTTGAGTCTTCAGAAATGTGCAAAGACTTTTACCAAGGACATGGTTTTGTGTGTGTCCTGAGAAGCACCGTGGGCTGCTAGATATATCTGAGTTACTCTGGTTACGGCTGCCTCCATCTCTCGGGATGTTCAAGCTATCTCCCACCTGTGGAACAGACTTCCCTCTTCTGTAAAATGTGAACTTGGATGAGCCGATCCAAAGAAAGCTGATTTTTATTCCTCCAATATAGCCACAAACTCCAATTTTTGCTGCTTTGTCCATTAATGTGATAGCTTAGGCTGATAATTTTCCTTGTATTAAACCAACATTGCACTTTTGATGGAATCATGCCTTACCACAGTCTCCGGCACACCAGCATTGTTCTGTAAATGTGTGTTGAAAGAGGGAGAAAGAAAGCAATGATAATGGAAATATCATGAGATTTTGAATAGAAAGAAGCTGGGTTGAAATCTAATTTCTCCCAGTTATAAGTGGTGAGATTTAGAGTCTCAGTGTCATATTTTGAAAAGGGAGATACTTATTGAAAACATTTATCGTGACAATTAAATCTGATTGTAAATGTGAAGGAGCTTTGCAAATCATAAGATGCCATAAAACATTATTCTTCTTCTTATTATTTTTATTATAAGCATCAGGTTTTTTCCTGCTATTCTTAGCCTATCATGTGTCATTTGAACATGTCTAGTTTGCAGGCAAAACTCCCCCAATATCTGCTGCTAAACTAGGTGACCAACATTATCAATATGCTTATCGGGACGTCACACTTCATGATACCTCCTGTGACCCTATCATAAGAAACACAGGTGTCTCTGTTTTGGCACTTGTGGTACCTGACGCTTAGAAACACTTAGTGCTAGTTAACCATTGATTGACTCTTTGACATGGGTATCAGCACTTCTTGGTACTTGGGTGAGGAATGGACAAAACACATTGACTTTACATATAATTGCCTCCTTTTTCTTTCCCATACAAGTTGGCAGATGTATTTCCATCAAAAGTGGTGGTGGTGACTCCTAGGGTAAAATATTAAGCACAGCCCATAGAAATATCTTTAAAAGATAAGCAGCTATCATGGAAATATGTTTTTTGTTTTTTTTGTTTGTTTGTTTTTTGTTTTTAAGAGACAGGTCTTGCTGTGCTTCCTAGGCTGGAGTGCCATGGCAGCCACCCAAGTAGCTAGGACTATAGGCTTGTACCACCATTAGTGGCAATAGTGAAAATACCTTTGAAATGAGAGTTA
>NW_012136969.1:2034187-2052676 GCF_000956105.1 Propithecus coquereli | reverse complement strand
TCTGGGAAGCCAAGTGCTGCTTGGCAGAAGTCCCCAGGCTGAGCGCCTTGGACAGAAATCCCCCAGTTTAGCAGGAGGCCGGAGCTTACCCAAACTCCTGCTAGTTGGAGGGGAGGGGTATCAGACACAGCCGACCTCTCTGGGATGATCAGAATTGGACATACTGATAGCTCCACATACCTGTTAGGTTTGGAACCCACAGCTGCTCATTTCCTGGCAGATGATAAAAGCCTGGAGCAAATATGGCTGAGAAGAGCTTAGGCAATGTGTGAGAACGCTCGATCTAAGCCCTTTGACAGCCTGCAGAAATGCTGAGAATGCCTCCCACAGCTTGTTAGCATGGAATCCAGAGGCCTTCCATTTTGCATCTAGGTTTACAAAGTGGTTACCTATGAATAGGAAGTACACAAAGTGAGGCAAGCTGACAAAACAGTTTGCATCGATGCCCTGATTTAACTTGAGGAACTGTTCTCTCTTCTACATCCAGTAGAACCTCCTGCCTCCGAATTACCCTTTATTTGGATGTAGATGGACTATGTATTGGGTAAGGACATAAATCTCAAGTGTACACCAGTCATTCCTTTGGTTAACAAATATTTACTGAGCATCTTCTACGTGTTGTACACTGACCTAGGGACTGGTGAACTTTATGATACAGGTTTCTGGAACACCCACTTTAATTAAACACCCTCATTAAACCATATTTGTTCTAACATGAATATCTGTAGCAAACACAAGCATGCAAGACTTCAAAATCAATTCACAATGTGTTTGTGCTTTGCTGCTAATATATCCAGTCTAGATTAGAGAAACTTCACTTACTTGAAAATTGCAATTTAAAATTTAAATTCATTGTTTATTGTCCCAACCACATCATAACGACATTAAGAGAAATCAAGATGTTATTATAGGACCTTCCAACCAGATGCGAAGGGAGATTTGACATAGTAAGTGAGGGAACACAGCATGGATATTAACTCAGAGTGTTCAGCAAAAGCATCCTTTGACAAGTGATGTTTGAACTGAGCTTGGATTGGCCAAGCAAAGGGGGTGGAGGAGAGAGCATTCCAGGTACAGATAGCAAGAAACACATGAGCACGGCTTTCAGAGAAAGAGCAAGTGAACAATTTCACACGAAGCAGGAGAATGAAGGAGAAAAAAGTGCCAGGAGAGGCTGGAGATGTAGGTGAGGAGAAGATCATGGGGGCAGTAGAATGAAGGAATAATGTCATCAGATTTTTATTTTTAAAAGATTACGTTGGACTTCTGGTAAAAAGCCCATTTATTATAGTCCCAAGCTTATAACCTATTAAAATAACCCAAAGAACATGAAGTAGAGAAGAAAACTGTATCTCCAACAAATATATTTAGAGCTACAATTTCCAACCCATAGACTGAAGAGAATATCTGCCAAATCAGTGAATTTGGGATCAATTTGAGGAATAAATTCTGAGAGATGATACATCACCCTCTAGATCTCAGACATAGTCCAGATTTCTTTAAAAGTAAACAAGATGGACCTCCATTGTGAGTTGGGGATTTTCTGTGAGCCAGACCCTACCTCCTATCTAGGTGATCTGCTCAGCCAAAATGAGCAAAAAACAGAAATCAGAAAAAAGATTCTCTCTGAATATGTTCAGAAACAGTGAACCTGGACCAAAGCTGTCAGCTGTTCCAAATCACTCCTCTGCCCCAACCATGCACAACACTCTCAAGTAAACGACAGACTCAAGTAGAGTGGCCCCATTCTCAAAGGAGAGGTACATTTAAAAGACTCATGATGTATTTATTGACAAAATACAGCTGATAGTCTCAGGATAATGACCACAGTCATTAGTACTGATTTTTCTCCATGTATCCTTGTTTCATTTACTTAATAATATCAATAAGAAGAATAGTAGTAATAGAGCTGATAACAACTGCCATTTATTGGATGGTTCCTAAATGCTAGGCACTTTCCAATCTATGTATCTCATCTTAATCAACTCTTATGGCACTCTATGGAGTAATATTCTTGTCACTCCATTTTATAGTTGGAGAAATGCCTATAACTCTGAAGAAATAAAGTTTTAGAGCTAGTGGATGGCCAACCCACATGTTGACCTCTTCATTTTCTGGTCTCCATTTATGTCTCTTTTGTCACTTTAATTTCTATGTCTTTTTGCTCTGTGTTCTGAGATTGCCTCAAGTTTATCCTCCGTGTTACAGATTTGATTTCCTGCGATGTCAGTGCTGTCCTTTACTGCTTTTGCCAGTCATCCAGTTATTCCATAGCATTATCTTTACATATGTTCTTTCATTAACTGCCTCATTACATAATAATATATTGTCAGTAAGACTATCTCATCCTTCATCTCTTCTTTCTTAGAATTTTCACTCTTGTTTCCTCAAGGATATAAGGTAGATGCCCTCTAAAATGTAAATGTAGGCTGAACAAGATATGTATTTTAGGAACAGCTTCCTCTATGTCTGGGTGCTATGTTTATCTTCTGTGTCGCAGAAGATTTTTGTAGCCCCTCTGTAGGGGAGTGGGGGAGTGTGTATGTATGTCTTTATTTATATCTGAGTATTTGCCCAAAATTAAGTTGAGTGAATTCTTCTTAGGTCTTACTTATATGAACTTAGAATCTTTAAGTCTTCAATTGGAGGGCTGGTTGACTATAGTCCTAGTTCAAGCATTAGTAGGAGAGACCTTGTACAAGTTGAACTTTATGTTAATAAAACTTTCTGCACCAAAGTCTCTGTCTGGATTGGCCCTAATTCCACACAGGTAGAGTGTCTGTATCTGACAGCCTTCCTATACTCTGTCTTCCACATCAGGGAAAGCCAGTCATATCAGAAAAGAGCAGAGCCACTTTAGAGAGACTCCTGCTCAGAGAGAAACCTGCTCTCTCGGGCTTTCTGCTAGGTGAGGCGGTGTTCCCCTGGGCTGCCAGCACAGCTGATTCCCAAAGATTTTTCTATGGTAGCAACATATTTTCAGGTGACATAGTCCCTGGTCTCTGGTGGCCCCATCTGGCCCCATCAACAAATAATGTTGTGTGCCCCATTTTTAAAATTTTCATTTGATAACTTCCATTGTTTTCTTAGGGGAGCCTAATGTTTCTATGCACAGCAATACCTTTCCCTCCAACCCTCTCCCCCATATTTCAGTTTTTTGACATCTGTTCCGGCTTCCTCAGTTGTGGCAACCTCATTAGATGTTCCTCTCTGGCTTGTTGGATTCAAATCTGCATGTGACCACTGATTCAGCCCAGCCTCCTAGTGCCAGGATGTGCTGCACCTAGGGGAGAGCCCTCAGGCAGCCACAGTCCACTGGCCCCTTTATCTGGATATTTCTGTCCTGGCTTCCGTTCAGGGTTGGAAAGTTTGGACAGATCTCAATTATTGATTGAAATCTTAATTTTTCTTACATTTTGAATAATATCTTTATTTGACATCAATCTTAATCCTTTATTTGCTTCAATTGTTTCTTCCTTATCTGTTCTCCTTTTTCTTTCTTTCTTTCTTTTTTTTTTTTTAAATGAAAGCATTCAACTTAGTTTCGAGATGCTTTGTGACCTAAAAGGGAGCAGGGTCTGGTGGGAATCAAAGTTAATTTAGAATCTGAAAGCTCGTGCCTATATTTCCTTGGCAGAATTGAAAGTGACTAAAAGATTCTGTCAGTGTGACTCAACCCAGCTCTTTTGTAAAGCCCCAGGCATGGGTAATGATGGGGGAGGACACCCAGAAATAGCAGCCTTGTCCATCATGGGTGCAACTTATCAAGGCCACAGTCAATGAGTAAATCTGTTCTACTTACGTCTGCTTCTGCTAGGGTCAAGACATGCCCATAGATAAGGGGAGGATTTTCTCAGGATAAGGTCAGGGTGAAACAACCTCCACCAAAGGAAAAGCTGATTCCTAAGAAGGGGGAAAAAAAAAACCAGATAATGTTTTATGTAAAAGGAGAAACTGGAAGTTATTGGGCCCTATATATAGCTGCTTGTCTGTTAGAATTGCTCCACAGTTACACTTGGGTTCCCAGGAGAAGTGATTCACTCATTTCAGTAGCCTTGGGGCTCTGGACCAATGCTCGAGGCAGTTATATGGTGAGTGATCAAGCACTCTATAGCTCCCTGCTTCTCTCCCAGGCTTTGTGTGCGCTCCGAACAGAGGGATCTGAATATAAGACAGAACAAAGTGTCTTCTGAACATCAAAGGGCTGCCATGCTCAGCTAGCTAGGAGAAGCAGCTATTAGGAGTGTAAGGAGGGCAGTGACGGGGGAGCTGATCTGAGCCGGGGCAGCTGATGTGACATCAGCTTTGGCAAGGCAGGTGCTGACAGCAGTGATTGGACATGAAATTGTGTTGACAGAAGTTGAATCAGCAGACACCAGAGAGCAGGCAGGGGCTTGCATGCGTTGCCCCATATACAACACTTCTCTCCTTACCAACTTCCAGCATTCACAGTGTCTACCTAGAGCAAAGATGCATCGATGTCGCCCACTACCAATGGAGGAAATCAGCAATTGGCTATCTTGCTTTGCTACCTGCAAACAGCCTCGCATAACCCAGCTGTTCATAAGTAGTAGAATGTCTGTGCTCAGGCGAAAAACCAAGTAACTTCTGGCTGTTTATCACAGGTAGTCATTCAGGTGGCAGTCGCCATATTTCTTCAAATGTAAGATACCACCAATTGTAAGACACACAATTATTTCACCTACACTAGGAAAGAAAAATGCTCCCAAATAAGCTATGATGTACTAATGACTAAAAGATGCATCCTGATTTCAGACATGTAAAAAATAGGAAAAAATGTGCCTCCTTGAACTGATGAAATACAGTGTGTGTCAGGCACTATGCTAGGCATTGAACACAGGGCTTCAGACAAGAGAGTTGTCAAGTCTGGCCTCGAGCAACATATTGTCTGGTGGGAAGATAGATGCTGAAAAAGCAGTGGCAAGTGTGATGTAGGACGTGGAGGAGCATGGAATCTTCTCCAAAGAAATGGCATGAAAGCTGAGACCTGTTGGAGGGGACAGGAGTTAGCTAGGTGAGGGCAAAGGTAGAACTTTCCAGGCAGAGGGATTAGTGTGTCCAAAAGTTCTGAGATGGGAAGGGGCCAGTGTGAACATGGGTGCAAGTGACTGGAAAGAGAGTCAGGCAAGGCCAAATGATGTGCGGACTCCAGCCCAAGCTACAGAATTGGGTTTATCTAAGAGCATGGGAAGCCGCAGACAGGGTTTAGGCAAGAGTGAAGCAAGATCAGATCGCGTTTTTAAAAAATCACTTTCCTAGCAGTGTTGACGTGAGAGAAGCACAAGAACAGGTGCAGGGAGATCAGCTGGGAGATTTTTGAGGCAATTCAGAGAAGAGAGGATAAATGGTTTGTAATAGGGTGCTGGCAGTGGGGATGGAAAACAATGAGGCCTTAGGCGTATTTTAAATGGACCAACGACTTCTGTGATTTGTTTGTCTGATTTATTTTTTTGGTGGGGGATGGGGAGGATTCAATTGGCATCCAAGGAAACAAAAGTTTGGACTAAAGAAAATTATAGCTGCGGAGTGGAGCCAGCTTCTGATTTCCACTGTTAATTGTGACTTTCTTGAAAAATGAAGGTTTCATATATTTGGATTTTTCTTAAACCAAGACACACTGCTATGTTAAGCCCAAATTGAGACCAGTGTTTCCATAACAAATAATCCCCCTTTTATTTATTTACTTATTTCTTTAGATATTATCACCATGACTTAAGATAACTTCATATTTATATTTGTAAATTGTGAAGTTATGTATATTGAATTATATTAAGTTTTTTAAGAAGCATCCTAACAAGAAACAGTCACTTAAGGAAGTTTTTAGCTATGAAGTATATCTAATTTGTATGGGAGTATTAAGTGCATGTTTATGAAATAAGAGACAACTGTGCTGTCCTAGAAAAAACACTGCCCTAGAAATAAGAAGACCTGATTGAGTATCTTAATTCACTACCGGTGTGACGTTGGGCAAGCCAACCAAATACATTTCATCTGTGACATGAAGAGAGAGGATCGCTCTACCTACCTAACAGGGTTATATGAACATTAAATTAGATTCATAGCAAATATTAATTGACCTCCTATCATGTACCGGGGACTATGCCAGACAGAAGGAATACAACGGTACACAAGACAGCTGTAGTTATCATCTCCAGGAAGATTTTTATTGCAGGAAGGAAGTTGCATACTATAAATTATAAATTTCTGTAGACATGGAAGGTAATATTATCATCAAATGTTATTATTAGTAGTAGAATTTCTTATCAGGAAGTGTTAGGCTTTAATTTTCTTAATAATTTTCAAAAATGTAGAATTATGACTTTCTCTTAAATATGAGGTAAACACATGTCAAAAATTTTCTTCAATGCATTAATTAATGAGGGAACCAATAAGATGTTAAAACCATTCCAAAGAGCATTTTAGAAGCTAAGTATTTATGGGCAATATTAGGAAAAGATGCTGGATTAGATATAAAACCTATCAGTGTCCAACAAGGCCGTGGACCATAACTCATTGGAGTTATCTCTTCCACCAAACAAAAATCATTTGTATCTCCATCAGACAAAAATGTACAAGTTGGTATCTTCCCCTACAGAGTTATAAAATAACCAAGGTAATAGTAGTCAAGCCCCAATCAGCATTGAAAGAACACCAACTCATCTGATTTGCCTATTTTCAAGTTTCAAATTATTTCTGACAATATCAAATTCTCTTGGTTTTATTCCTCCAAAAGGTCATGTGAATATTGAAATATCTTGGAATATTAAGATACATTTACAGTAAGTTTGATCTTAAGATAATCGCTAGGATTGTGGTGGACATTCCAGTGAGTTAAAATGAATAAACAGGGGCAGAGGGTAGTAAATGAAATGGGAAATGGGGACCTGTGAGAAATATAATAAAGAACTCAAGTAACTCAAGAATATTCAGAGTTTTCTGTGTTTCAGAGCATAACATTAGGTTGATATTTTATAATAAGGCCTTTCCAAGGCTCCATTGGAGCCTACCATCAGAATTACCTGGCACATCTCCAACATTTTAACAAATAATAATAATAATGTTCCCTAGATGTTAGTGAAGTTATTCTGCTCTTTAAGATTTAAAATAATGTTGGGAGGGTGATGTCAGTAAGATGGCGAAATAGGAATTCTCCGTCTCCTCTTCCCACCACAGAAATCCAATAGCAACTGTCCACCGGCAAGAATACCATGATGAATATCCCAGAACTTGGGAGTGAGGCGGAGTCACACTGTTGGATGGCAGATTTGAAAAAAGTTGCAATTGAATGGCTAGAAGACCAGTTCTCTTTGACTGCACTGCCCCTCTCCCAGACTGGCACAGTGCTGCATGCAGAGCATTCCCCAGGGCCCATGGTTTCTGCAGTGGGAGGGATGAATTGGAGGTGCAAATTTGGCTTCCCCGCTGTTCTGGGACCGTTTGTGGGAGACTCACTTCTGTCTTGTCCTGTGGGAAATGTTGGAAGTGTCAGCAGGGATAGACCACATGGGGTCAGTTGGAGAACAAAAATGAGAGTGGGGCTCACAGTGACCAGTGCATGGATCTTGGTGGGTGCTCTGCATTCCAGTTGACAGAAGTGACATACCAGAGAAACTAGCCAACAGTATCTCACTGCAGGAAGTAAGGTACATATTTCAAAAAATAGTGCTACTCAACCAGGAAAGAGACAAACTGCAACCCTGCCCAATCAAAGACAATTGCAGAGCCCAGCCAGAATCCCCCAGTGATGGCAGAGTCCACCAGTGGTCTCACTGAACCACAGAGCATCACCAGCAATATCATTAGACCTCAGAGCACAGGAAGGGACCTAGCTCAGCTAAAGAACGTGACACTAAAGTCTGCCCATCTGCAACTGCAACCAGAATTCCAGAATTCCAGGCTAGACTAAATAGTAAGGGCCTGTCACCACCAAAGAACACCTGCAAAAGCTGGATGAGATGGCTGTCGTCTCAAATGTACAAGCATAAATGTAAGGACATACAGATTATTTGAAAAACCAGGGAAATGTAACACCACCAAAAGAAACTAACAAAGTTCCAGTAATAGGCCCAGAAGAAAAGGATATCTATTAAATGACTAACAAGGAATTCAGAATAGAATAATGTCGGCTTGAGACTTTGCCCATTTTCCATGGGACGTTCAATGTCTTCTCCTTTCCCTAAGATGTCTATGAATTCTAGATGGCTTATGTTCCAGGGCCACTTCTAGCTCTAATTTCTTCCCCTGTTTATGTGTTATTCTCAAACACATCTTACTTCCACCTCTTCCTTCTACTTAGTACCCAGTGCAGTAGACTTTACTAAAGTAAGGTATGGTGAGGGAAAGTATTCATATCCCAGCAACTTATAACAGGATTTAAAACAGGGCTTATTCTGTCTTTGTTTTGTTTGAGGTTGCAATGGCTGCCTAAGAATGAAGCAATAGTCTCAAATATCTCCATATTCTAAAGCAAAGTGCTGAAGCAGACTGTGCAGGTCTTTCAAAGAGGTGGTGAATATATAGTTTGCTAATTCTAAGTTATCACCCACCCTGAGGATATAAGAAGGTTGAAGTTGGAGGGGATACAAAGGAACCTCTTTGGACAGAGCTGGTTATGTACTGTAGCATTTCTCCCTCACACTCCCTAAGGGCAGAAGTTGGGTTTTTTTCCCCACCCATTGAGAGAAGGGGCATGAAGAGAAGTACTCGGATCATTTGACCTGTGACTCCTGAAGTTCTGAGGCACAGAATGTGATGCCAGACCCAGGCCTGAAAAAAAAAAATCCTCAAGCAGGACCCTGCTGAAAGGTCTATAGCAACAAATGGAAACCATGTTGAGAGCAAGCTGCATTTCCATGAACAGCGGGGTGCTGGGTGGACAAGGTTATCTTGGGGACCATATTTGGCCATGGGGGAGGGAGTCATCCTGGGGTCATCTTGGATTCTCCAAGGGAGGACTGGCTGGAAACATAGAAAGGGCCTCCAGATACTCAGGGGCTGAGGGGAGGCTTCACTCACATCAAGGGGAACACTGTCACAGGCTACACAGGTGGGTGCCTCTGAGTCATGCATGAAAGCATCCCTCAGGGACAGAATCAGCATTGAGACCCTGCTCTGCTCAAAGGGCACCATGGCCTGATTGTGTCCATGCCAATCAGGGAGCACATTTGCTGTCCCTTTTCTCTGCACTCCTGTCTCTACTTTCCCCATGTTATTTCAAACCCCATAGGAACTAGAGACAGGCCAGTGAGAGGGTAAGAAATAGAAGAACAGGGTGGGGAAAGAGTAGGAAAGAAGCTGATCCATCACAGGTCTCCAAGTTTGAGGCAGGCCAGAGCTAGAGGACTTGGGAGTAGAGAGCTTTAACTCTGAATACAGCAAAGTTTAAATAATTACACTTCGGCTGGTCATTTTATTTACTGAAAGGAGAATGTCTTTGTGTTGGAAGTGTCAGGACTTTTTGTTATCTGAGAGTTCCTGGAAAGGTTAAGGGGCTTGCCTAGACTTCCATCCAGGCCCTGCTTACATGGGACGGGTGGAGAGAGGCTGGATGTGGTTTCCAACACCACCTTCCTTCCTTTCCATCCTCTGGGTGCTGGGGCTTTGGGTATGAGCCAAGGAAGAGGGAGGAAGAAAGGACAGATGTCTCTTTATTTAGCTGGGTAAGGTTGTAGCCTCATGGCTGGCTGCTACTCTAATTCATGTTCTATAGTTTTGGTAAGAACAGTAGCTCCAACATGTCAGTTGATAAGGGACTCATGCCTAAGAAGCTGCCTTGGCCATTAGAGGTTCCTCAAAAGATTTGATAGAAAATTTCAACTGCATCCCAGCTGGTGGTCTCTCTACCAAGTTCCTCTGATGCAGATGCCTCTTAGCCCTCTATGTAGGGGAAGTCAGGGACCTACACACAGGAGGGTAGAGAGACTGTCTCTTTATTTTTTATTCAGGTTGCACAACCTGAGCAGTGATAAAGAAATGAAATGCCAGCTCCTTCTCTTGCAGGCACCTCCTTTCTTTGTGAATACTTAGAGGGGAAGCACATAACTTCAAGAGAACAGGAAGAACCCCCTTAACCTTACTCGTGGAAGGGAATAGCTCCTTGACACCAGTGAAGCACTACCCACAGCCACAGTGCTGTCCTCAAGCTCCAGATCCTTTTATGCTATGGAGTTGAAGTGTGGGTGGTGGATGGGGTGGAGGATTCTGGAATTAGTACTTTCAATAATCCCATGTTGTTGTGGCTGGGCCCAGCCACCCAAGGCTCCCTTGGAGAGATTAGGACCCAGAAAGTGGAGCACTAAGTGCCTTTTGCTCTCCACTTAAGGCTTAAGCTGCAATCTTGGGGCAACAGGAGAACCCCCAGTTGAAACTTTTGTTATAGTTATTAATATCGATGAAGAACCCCAAGGTCAGCTGAAGAAGGCCCTGCCTTGACAGTCAGGTCTGTCTCACCCTCTGCAGGCAGCACCTGTAGCTCTTCACCCACAAAACTATCCGAACAGTTGTAAAGTCCATTTACGTGTCTTGTCAGTAGCCACTTTTGAGTTAACATGTACCATACAAATATGATTTACTGGGTAAAGCAGAGCTACTGAAAAAATCCCAGGATATAATAAAAAAGAGAAGTGATGGAAAGAGTTCCTCCTCTGGACAGGTTTTTTTGTAAAGGTCAGTTGACTATCTTATACGTCCTCCCTTTGCAGGTAGAAACTGCTTGTTTTGAGGGCAACAATTTTCACTTTTGTGTGTAAGCAACTCAAACAATAATGATTCCTTGGATTAGTTTAAATGTGCCTATTCCTCCTCTGTGACTAATTAAGGTTGAATTCTGTGCATACAGGAAGCTGTTTGGCATTTGCTGGTATCTGTGCTGACGTGCTGTGTTTGATGACCCACTATTAGTTCATAGCGGTTGGACAGAGCTGCTGACTTCCAGGGCTGTCTCAATTATCAAGATACCCTGTCACCTTTCTGGCCAAGTTTTAACATCTTCACATAATCCCAATAGAGAGTATATGTTTTAAACTTGGCCTCCTCTAGAGGAATAGCAGAAACATTGGACACTTCCTCCTTAGGTGGCTAATGAAGGCCCCAGCAATGACAATAGTACAAATTACTTTAAAATAGTTACTATTTTTGTCAGTGCTAAAAATACTTTTTCATTTATATTTTCTTCTAGACAAATGTCCCTTTCCAACATGAAGAACTGAAAAAAATAAAGGTTCTGAATATCAACCTTATTAGATTAACAATGCAACATTTAGGAGGATGGGTTAAAAATGCATCTATGAGTTATAAATAATGTATAATATGGTGCATACTACAAAACTGCTGCCTTTTTTTTTCCTCAGGGGGTAATTTTTTTTTTTTACTTGTGGATTTGTATTAAAGTCCCAAGTCCTGGTGGTGAGATCGATGAGCAGAACTTTAATTGGGGCTCTCTGGTGATTATCTAGATTGGCAGCTGGTGTCAGTCAGCTTCTGAAGAAATTTCTGAGCCAATGATTAGGCTACTCCCAGAGATGTTAGGCCCCTTAGGGCAATGTTAAGGCTCCCAGCCACAGGGAAACCCTTTAGAACAGTGGAGCTATAATTTTCCACGTTGCTGGCTTACCTGGGAACATACACGTCTCAACTTTCTGGCTGAGTCAACTCAGAAGGATGATATCATGGCATATGCTGTGTCCACGTGATTTTATAAGCAAAACAATGCTATAAGTCCCCTGACAGCTTCCATTAGAGTAGAATTATAATACCCCATGTATGTCTGCAGAGCACTTTACAGTTTTATATTATATAACTGAATCCCATTGATAAAATAACAACATAGTGTTATTCTTTTCTGGGGAAAATAGACAAAGTTCACAAAATTTTTCCCTCTTTGGTGCACAGCATACTCTTTTGGAAACACTCTTTTCAGGAGAGTTAAAAATCCAAACAATTTTTGGATAAATGTTTTATAATGAGTTATAATAATCTTTTTAATTTGGAACCCACTAATTTAATTCAAGTAGGATTGGGCTAAATTTATTTTTTCCTCATCCTTGAATTGTGATGAATAATGGTAAGAAATATTCTATTAGTTAAAAAATGAGCTGCCGGTTTCTTATAAAGTTACACTTACCATATGACCTAGCCATTCCACTCTTCGGTATTTCCCCAAGAGAGTGGAAATATATGTCCACCCAAAGACTTGTACACAAACATTCAGGGCAGCTTTATTTGTAGTAGCTAAAAACTGGATATAACCCAAACGTCCATCAGTAGGTGAATGGATAAACAAACTGTGATATATCCAAACAATAGAACATTATTCAGCAACAAAATGAACTGATGCATCGGGATGAATCTCAAAAACACAATGCTGAGTGAAGGCTGGCCAGACACAAAAGATTATATGCTGTATGGTTCCATTTATATGAAATTCTAGAACATGCAAAATTAATCTATAGTGACAGAAAGCAGATCAATGGTTACCTGGGGACAGGGGTGGGGCTTTTGACTGGACAAAGGCACAAGGGTAATTTTTGAAGTGATGAAAATGTTCTGTATCTTGATTGAGGTGGTAGTTACATGAACGAATACATTTGTCAAAACTCATAAACTGCACCCTTAAAATGTGGGCATTTTATTGTATATAAATTATACCTTAATAAATGAGATTTTTTAAAAAGTGACATCCTGTTACATGTATCTTTATTAATAACAAAATTCCTCTCCTTTCCCTGTGTCTCTCTGTGTTTGCCGTCTTTCTAATGTGAATTTGTTTTTCAGCAATACCATTTCCAACATCCAAATGGTATAGAGAATTCCAGTTTGAGTTCAACAGGCAACTCATAAAATGAGAAAAAGAAGATTCAACCCATCCACCCCATATCTAACAGGTCCCCAAATTCTACCTATTCCAACTCCTAAATCTTTCTTGCGTCTTATACTACTGCCCAGCTCCAGCTCCACCGCTTTACTTTAGCTTTCAATTATCTCCTGCCTGGTCTTCCCTGCTCTGACTTGATTGGAAAAAGAGGACACTCCATGCCATCTTCCAGGTCTGAGAAAACAAAATGGTACCCAGAGGCCTTATGGTTGAGGGAAGAAGAAGCAAAACAAGGGGTGGAACTGGATAGGGTGTTGGGGAAGCTTGATGAAGGTCTCCTAGGCTTGCTCTGGGATTCTTAGGACCAATATGTCATACATTGGATTGTTTTCCTGAGTAAGCTGGTTTGTTTTCAATGCTGTTGGTATTTTCTTTGGTGTGTTAATGAAATCCCTTTGGAAAGTAGTAGCTCATTTCAATTATGTACAAGAGAAACAAGGAAAAGATCTGGGTTCCCCAGGGCCTGGTAGGGAAGGGCCAGGTGTGCTGGTGACCACAGGATCAAAGGCAGAGAACCTCAAGAAAGACAGGGTACATGGAAGGACAGAACCAAAGCTCAAAGGTGCAGCCCACCTGAGCCCCTAGCATCCACCCACCCTTCACGATTTTGCCCCAAGTTGCTGCTTTTCTGCTTGCCCCTAAGAGGATTCTATCCCATATGTGTTAAGAGAGTGATTTTCTTTGTGTTTGTCTTCTCACATTTTTCTCTGATTGCCAGACAGCTGGTGATAGTGAACGTTCACCTGGGAGGATAAAGGTGATGATTTTAGGCCAGCTTAGTCCATTGTAAAAGGCCTCTAAGAGCCTTTCCCATCTCTGAAAGTGCCTTTTAGCAAGACTGGGTTTGGGATAGCCTCCAGTGAGAGATTTCCCATCAATTACACACTTGTCAGGAGGAGCACAGGCCCAGTGTGGAGATTTCCATCTTAAACTTTCAAAAGATGCCACTTGCTAAAGGTTCTGGAATTGGAGGAGTCACTAAAAATCAAACAAGTGAGCAGAAATCAAATTTGACTTTTGGCCCCAGGGGTTGGAGAGATGGAGATGAAAGCTGACAGGCTCCTACGTGACAAGGTCTCTGTGGAGCCCAAATGGGTGACTCACAAATTGGACTGCCACTTCTTCTCCACGGGCTGTCCTACAAGCAAGACCTGAACACCCCCACCCAGCCCCTCGGTGCAATCGCTCCCAGGCCCACTGACCAGGATGTGAGCAGGCAGGCCCTGCCACCCCCAGGGCAGGGCAAGTCTTTGGAGGTACAGCTTTATCCCCACAGACAACCAGAGATTCAGCCCGGCAGATACTTCTTTATGGCTAAAACAGCATGGCACATTTTATCATAGGAAGTCTCTGGGTGTGGGTACCTTAAGACATCTTCTAATCCTGACTCTGCTATGACAGAGTGAACTTGAACTCGAGTATGTCACTTAGTCTTTGGGGGCTAGAGTTTCATATAAACAGCAGTCATATTGGACGTTGCCAATTATTGTGTGGGGAGCTCAGATGAGGGATATGAAGGATAGATTAATATGGTAGAGAGGAGGTGGTATTTGAAGTGGATCTTGAAAGGTGGGCAAGAGAGAAGAATATTCCACACAAAGTAACACATTCTTAAAGGACTGGAGGCAGGATAGGGAGGGAAGAGATGATGAGGCCAGAGTGTGGGAGAAGCAGTGGACTTGAGAGCTTGGGAGAAGGGGAGGAAGCTAGAGGGGCTTTAGATGCAGAGTCGGTAGGTGGTATTCACTGTGGGAATGTGCTTCTCACATTCAACAGAAGGTCACCTGCTGGCTCCTGGGTTGGGTGACTGGGCAGATGATAATTAAATTAAATAAAACACCCAAAGAAGAAGAAGGTGGGAAAATGATGAATCCAATTTCTGACATGTTGCAATGGAAGCATCCGTGGTTCAGCCAACTGACATGTCCAGCAGACAGCTGGATAAACAGGTCTAAAGCTCAGGGGAGTGGCTGAAGCTACAAACGTAGATCTGTTGTCATCAGCTTACATTAATCCAGATAATTTCAAAGTTCCTTTCTAAATATAAAGGCATGGGATCTGTGATTCTAGATGTTGTAAAAGGAAACGTTCAAAAATAAACCTTTTTTCTCTCATTCTAAAGAGATACTGGGTGTCCCTTGTTATCCTCTTCTTCCCTTTTGGTGGGGTTTATGTGCCACCATACGAAGTTCATAGGATTCATGCAACTAATTTTTGTTTCCTTGAGTTTCTGTTGGCCATTTGCTGCAGTAATTTAGATAATGTAGAATGGTTTCAGCCCAGATAATTAAACAGTAATCTGACATCAGCGATGAACCCCAAAGAGGCTTTGGAAAAGATTATCAGCAATTCTCGCCAATGACCCGTGGGTCCTCACGTTATGTAGAATAAAATCAAGGCTCTTCGGTTTGGCATTCACCTCTCAGCAAGCCTCTCTCTCTCTCTCCCCCCACCTCCCCCACCCTTCTCTCCCTCGCTCTTTCTTGATCTGATCATTTGACATACCATGAGCAGCCCTATGGAGAGGCCCCTGTGGTGAGAAACCGAGGTCTCCAGCCAGCAGCCACGTGAGCGAGCTTGGGTACAGGTTCTGCAGCACAGACAAGCCTTCAGATGGCTAAAGCCTTGGCTGACATCTTATCTGCAGTCCCATGAGAGACCTTAGCCAGAAGCACCCAGCTAAGCCACTCCTAGATTCCTGACGCTCAGAAACTGTGGAATAAGTACTTGTTTTAAACTTCTAAGTTTTGGGGTAATTTGTTAAGGTAAAATCAGGAGAAGGAGAAAATTGCTTTTTTGGTAATACCGTATGTGGAAAATGGGCCAGGAAAAGTTGAGAATGATTTAAGCATTTTGGAGCTCTGCAAGGTGCTAAAAGGTGGAGGCAAGGGGTCTTCTGACTCTTCTGCCTGTTATCTGAGTGGCCTTGAAAACATCGCATCTCCTGCTTGGGCCTCAGTTTCCTTACTTGTAAGTAGAGACAGGAACATTAGTGCCAGGCTCCAGTCTAAACCCTTTACTTATGTGCAATACTCCCTGGTTTGCAAAATATTTTTGTATATCATGGTCAAGATCTGGAGACAACAGAGAATAGTCCCCCAAATTTGAAACTAAGGGAAATAAAATTGGCTTTTGGGAGTTAAACTTCAAAATAAGTGCATAGGGGTTAGCACAAGCAATGTTTAAGGGGCCTTTTGACAGGCTGTAAATGGAACCAAAAATACAATTACTTTCTTTTTACCAGTGACTGATGGGAAATACCATGAATGCTCATTTGTTAATGCATGAAAGCTCTTACAAGAGTTCCTGGAACACAGTAAATACTTCAGAGATTTTACTTCTTATTATTTTTATTTATAGCTAAGAGAAAGTCAGAAAATGAGCGAGCGGGTTATTTAAGGATATCAAGATTGGATGTTCATAAATAAAGGAGCATATTACCAGTTTATTAAGAATTCTAACTTGGTGTCCTAGTAAGAATTCTGGCTGCTACACATAATGCTGGGCAGCGTGGCAAATTTCCAAACACATACAGACAGCAGAGAGTTGGGATTCCTGAGATGCTCAGGCAGGATGTTTTGTTATCAGTACATCATCATAGCTGCCATGAATTGGAAATGATTTTCAATTGCCACCATTCTTGAATTAATTAAAGCACTTTGTAAAATTATATACAGGTCTTATCCTTATAGATACCTTTTGGGGGTGATTGCTGAATTGTTATAATTTGAATATTATTTTGTTCCTCTCTGATTTTTATCACCACGTTCTTTACCTACTGGGAGGTGGAAAGGGGTTGGGGGTGATTTTGTGGGCTTTTCACTCTATTTAATGAGCTAGGGTGAAAAATTCGAAAATTATTGACTTCATGGCCCTCTTGGGCTAGGCATGACCATTGTGTGCTTGAATATATGAACCTAACTAAAGCAAAAATGTGCCAATCAGCAGTGGGCCAGCAATGAGAGCCAGAGGCAGTAGGAGAGCCACAGGGACTTATACTATCAGTGGCCATCCATCACTCTCCAGGGACAAGGGAGCCTTGGTCCACAGTCCCAATGGGAAGGGCATATTTAATGTGAAAATGCACACAAGGAATCGTGTCCAACAGACTTAGAACGTCCCTGTTCTCTTGGCAAATTCATTCCTAACGTTGAAGGGATAAATCAGACACTGGACCATGAAATATTTGATTCTTGGGCCAGGCACGGTGGCTCATGCCTGTAATCTTAGTACTCTGGGAAGCCAAGGCGGGAGGATCATTTGAAGGCAGGAGTTCAAGACCAGCCTGTGCGAGAACGAGACCCTGTCTTACTAAAAATAGAAAAAAATTAGCCAGGCGTGGTGGCACACACCTATAGTCCCAGCTACTTGGAAGGCTGAGGCAAGAGGATCACTTGAGCCCAGGATTTTGAGGTTGCTGTGAGCTGGGCTGACACCATGGCACTCTAGCCCAGGCAACACAGTGAGACTCTGTCTCAAAATGAAAAAGAAAAGAAAAATAAAAGAAATATTTTATTCTTCTGGCTAAGCCCCTGCTATGATCTGAATGCTTACATCCTCCCCAAATTTGTATGTTCAAACCCAATCTTCAGTGTGATGGCATTAGGGGTGGGTCTTTGGGAGATGACTAGGTCATGAGGGTAGAGACCTCATGACTGGGATTAGTGATCTTATATGGGGCTGAAGAGACCAGAGTTCTCCTCTTCCACTTTGTGAGGACACAGTATAAAATGACCTTTTTCAAACCAGAAAGCAGACTATTACCAGACAGTGAATCTGCCAGTGCCTTGATCTTGGACTTCCCAGCCTCCAGAACTATGAGAAATAAATTTCTGTTGTTTAAAATCACCCAGTTTTTGGTATTTTGTTATAGCATCCCAAATGGACTGATAACTTCCCCTTGGCCTGATTCCGTATTCATCAAGTGATATTCCAATTATGATGTGACATTTCATATGGGTCTATATGATGTTGGGCACATAGATTTCAAGTATTTTGATCAATATGTCTAGATAATGAATACATTGGCTTTCAAGGTTTATATCCTTGTTCAAAGTCAACATTGTCATTCCTCTGATATGACTCTAGTCTTCTAACTAGTCTTTTAGCTTCCATTCCTGCCCTCTTCCATTTCATTGTTGAATTGGCCTCTAAAAAGATGATTTCTCTATGTACATGTATTAAAACATTACCTCATGTGACCTTCATAGTAAATGCCAAAGGTCTTATTATCTCCATAAATATATGAAGAAGTCGAGAAATAAATAGTAAATGACTATAACAATAAGTTGTAGAACTGAGTGTCAAATCCAAGTAGAGTAGGTTGCTGTCGTTACTGGTTTGGGACATTAAATGATCTCCCTACTATGTATGGCTGGTTTGTCCTAAACAAATAGTACCATGTACCTCGTCTTTATTCTATTCTTGCTACAACTCTGTAAGATGGAGAATTTACAAATGAGAAGATTGAGGCCCAGAGGAGTTAGGTAAATTGCTCTAATTCACATTGCAAATAACAGAGTCTAGCTTTAGACACTAGATTTTTGATGAGTCCATTTTTGGAAGAGTTTATTGTTCTTTTACCTTGTGTTTCATAT
>NW_012136969.1:2004323-2033355 GCF_000956105.1 Propithecus coquereli | reverse complement strand
TTGCTTTTTATCTCTCTTATTTCTCTACCCTTTGCTGCACACTCAATGACTTGGGTAGAATAGGCTAGTTCCATCTTTTCATTTTTTCACTTGAGTCTACTTTTATTGAAGTTATTATAGCAATCAGATAAGCTAAGTTATAAGCATTAATAACCCCCACCTGCAGTGCCTTAAAACTCCAAAAGCTTAATTTTTTTCATATTACGTGTCAATCATGGGATGACTGTGGGGCTCTGCTCTATGCTGTCCTTACTCAGGGACCCCAGTGGAGGGAAAATCCAGCTCCCCGATCGACAGATGTGAGGTAGGAGAAGGGGATGTGGTGGATTGTGCACTTGTTCCTGAAGCTCCACTCCCAGTCCCGTTGCACTGATCAAAGCACATCACCTGGCCACATCTAAGTTCAACAACACACTGGATGTTTATGGATAGTCTAGTGACTTTCTTTAAAACACATGAACATCCTTTAAAAAGTCCACATCCTTTAAAGTAGAACTACAAGATGTGTCATGAAAAATCACAGTCCCCTGCCCTACCCCAAAGGGCTACTCCCAAGGAGCAACCACTTTAAATTGTTTAGTAATTTCTCTAGAATTTACCCCCAAATTTCTAAATAACTGGTATAGTTCTATTTTCCCAATTTTCCCATTTTTAGATACCATCTAAAAATTCCTGTTAGGGAAGATTTGACTTAACCTCTCTTCCTCACTGCCTCTCCACTCACATCTCCCTTCCTCTGTCTTCCTGATATAATCACATAAAAATATTTGGTTAGATCAGTGTTTACAACATCATGATCCTGTAAACAACACTTACAGCTGAGCTATATATATATATTTTTTTTTTTACAGTCTTCGATAGCTTACTTTTATTTTCACAGAACATCTTATCAAGCACGGCCTGCTATTTGTATTTATACATTCACTTCCTTTAAGCAGGGCAGTACTCAGTTCAACAATTCTTGTCCCCAATGGTAGTTTTAGTGCCTCATCATTAAAAATTCACACCACCTATAGTTGCCCCATTGCCAGATTAAATTCCTTTGAGCTATATATTAATAGTATACTATGGTTTCATTTCCTTTCTTGTACATTTTTTTTCTTAGAGTTAGTAAATGTCTCTTTATTTTCATTTGCTTAGTTTTCTGTGCACTTGTTATTAATTTTTCCCCAAGCTCTCTGACCAAGCTATAAAACTCCTCAAAATATTCAGACACACTGAATCCTTCATTAGTTCCATTCTGTTCTTAGAAACATCCCTCCTTGGCTGTCAGTCCCTCTGCTCCAGCTAGGACAGCTCACTCTCTAGGCCTGCTTACATCTGGGATTCCTGTTCACTGAAAGCTGCAGGTCACCAATCAGGAAGAGAAAAGGCTAGATGACTTCTTAAGCCCCTGCTCCCTGTTCTGGAACTTTGGTGCAGAGATGAAGTGCTATAAGAAGTCCAAATAAGCTCCAAGGATTGGCTGTGCACCATGTCCTTTGGCCAACGCCATCCATGCCCTCCAGCCTGACCACCGGGTTCTGGGTCCTCCCTGGTCCAGCTCAGGTGTGGATGCTTCATCTTGACTTCCAGTCTCTGCTGCTTTCCAGATCTTGATCCTCCTCTGACCTTCATTGTTCTGGAACCAATAACAAGAGAAGAGGGGAGAGAGTCAGCCTTTTTCGTGGGGGTTCCTAAACTCTTGAACTACAGCTCAAGAAGCATCTTCATATTTCTCACTACTCCTGTGTCCCATTAGAAAGGAAATTATGAGACTACTCAGTAAGTGGAAAATCCAAGTCATAGAGAAAAACAGTGTAAAAGTTAATATCTTGTGAAGCTCTTATCTAGGAACTGATTGAACTCCTGAAAGCCCTCGAGGTGCCCCCGCTGGCAGCTGTGGCTGAGGGTTCAAAGCAGAGAAACAGAGCATGTAGGGGAAAGGTTTTTACTGCATGATTTTCTTCTCATACCTGGTGATGGAATGAAACATGCAAGGGGAGTGGAATGGGAATGTAAATATTGCAGTAATGATGGTAATGCTTTTATGCCTGCTGTGGGGATGAGATTTAGTTTGGTCATAGAAGGACGAGGCAGACAGGCCAACCAAAATGATTCCGAGGTGCCAATGAAATCCAAAGTGTCATAGTTCTGTGTGAATTTCTGCCTTAGTCTACCACCAAGGAGATGATCTTATCCTTTTTCTCCTCTCTTTTCCTGTTATGTGGTAAAACAACTGGAGATTAGAATAGAAAAAGATAGATCTTCCTGGGGCTTTCTCTGAAAATAACAGCCCCCACCCCAATGACAGGACAAGGATTGATGCTAGGAATTACCCACTTGTAAATGGAAATTAATACTCTAATTAGCAAGATAGGAAAATCCATCTTATTGTAAATAGTGCTACTTATAGATTGTGATATTCCTCCAGGGATTACCCGGTCATTTAAAAGGAATAAATCAAGAACCACATTCAGGCCCATGAAGAAAGAATACCAGAATATTCACAGCAGACGTACACCTAAAACTGACAATATTTTCATCAGGCTTGTTGTAAAACAGTGGACAAAGTCAATTTTTTAAAAAAAAGATACACATTTGTGATTTTTGACACTTCTTAGATAGAAAGTGTTTTCAGATTGGCTTTTGAATATCAACAGTGTCACCTAAATAGCTTTCTAGCAAACAGACTCAAGACGTTGGATAAAAAGATTAGTCTCACAAAAAATGAGGAGACGAATACTGCATTGCAAATAAAAGCAAGGGTCTCCAAGGATGAAATATAAACATTCGGCAAACCTGCAGCTCTGATGAAAATCTATATAACAGCCTTGTGTTTCTGTAGCTATTTAAAATGTAGAACCTGCTTTCACATCCATTAACTCATTTGATTCTCAAAAAAGAACAAATGAGGAAATAGAGTCCAGAAAGGTTGAAACTCACACTGCCTCCCAAATGTTAAGAGACTGTGAGTATTTAATGCTAACTGCCCCTGAACCGGAGTTGAAATGCAGCCATACTTCTTTAGGCAACCAATGTGAGTGAACAGAGAGATGGCGATCTAGCCACAGCAGGGTTATGATTTCGTTTTGAGTTCAAGAATGAACCAATGCAAGCCAGTTAGGAAAACTATTCCCATTCCCCCCATGCATATGGATTTAGGGATAGCAGAATTTCATCCTATTATCTCTGTTATTACACCCATATCTGACACATTGCTTAGGGCTCCTGTAGTTAGGGCTCCTGCACAGGACAGTCTGTCTTGAGTCAGACTCTTCACGTACATGTCGTCCCTTCTGATCCACAGGAGCCCACAGACCAGCAACAAATTCTTTAGTATTTTATCTCCATCCAGTGCCTAGCACAAAGGAGTTGCTTCATAAACACGTGGGAGGTGAAATAAGCCCTGGGAACAGCAACTGTGCAATGCTACCAATTGAGTAATATTGTTGCATGCAGCCTGGAAGACATAGTCACATCCACTTGGAGGGTTAGAGGTGTCAGCTGGGTCCCTTTTAAATCACATGACCTGGTTCCTGTCCTTTTGTACAGTTTGATCTCGTTTCTTGGGAGGAAGTCCATTATAGGTGACCCCCTACTTTCATATAGACTGAAAATGTATCTGAAAGTCAAGTAACAAACTCACATGCTAAAAGGAGCTGTTTCCATGTTTCCGTTTCCCAACGCTTTTAATCCCCTATCAGGAACATTAGGCCCTGGGGCAGGGTTAGGGGAGCCCTGCAAACCCCCATAAGCGATTGTCCATGTGATGTCATGGTCCCCACCCTACTGCTGACCCACACCCCAGCCCACACCCCTAGCCAGGCCCTCATGGAGGGCCCGAGAGGTGGCTGGAAAGTTGGCGACAGGTGCACGAGCCCCAGGAACATCCATGGAGAAAACCTGAGCCAACTGGAAAGGCAAAAAGCAGCATGTAATAATAGTTCTCATTTTGTGTAAAAAGAGCAAGAAAAGATTAAAATGAACATATATGTAAGCACAGACAAAAAATAGGAAGGAAATAGACCAAAATTTTAAGATGGTTTTTTTCTAGGTGGTATTTCGGGTTTTTTACTTTTCTATTTTTGTATTGCTTTCATGTATACATTTCTTAACATCTATAAATTCTTTTTAATTTTATTTTTTATCTACTTGTAAGACATTAAAAACATTGCCGATAAGGCTAAAACCTTTGACCACCATCCCCAGTTCTGGTTCTTCCCCTGACGACCACATGTCCCTTTGGCATCCATCTATCTATTAATAGATATTTTTGGCATGCAGTTGTCCCTTCTTATTCCCCCTTATCCTTGAGGGACATGTTCTAAGATTCCCAGTGGATGCCTGAAACTGCAGATAGTAGTGAATGAACCCTACGTACACTATGTTTTTCCTATACAGTAATGGCTCATAGTATATCCACATGGACACCCTGGACAAAGGGATGATTCATGCCCTGGGAGGGATGGACCCAGACAGTGGGCAATTTAAAACTTACGAATTGTTTATTTCTGGAATTTTTCATTTAATATTTTCAGACCTCAGTTGACTGTGGTAACAGAAACCTCAGAAAGCAAAACTGTGGACAAGGGGGGATGGAGCACTACCATATTTATATATATGTATTGATTGATTAGATCCAATTTAGTATTGAGTACATGTGGTGTTTGTTTTTCCATTCTTGCCATACTTCACTAAGAAGAATGGCTTCCAATTCCATCCAGTTTGTTATAAAAGACACTAGCTCACCATTTTTTATGGCTAAGTAGTACTCCACAGTATACATATACCACATTTTATTAATCCACTCATGTATTGATGGGCATTTGGGTGGATTCCGCATCTTTGTGATTATGAATTGTGCTGCTATAAACATTTGAGTGCAAGTGTCTTTTTTATAAAATATCTTTTTTTCCTTTGGGTAAATACTCAGTAGTGGGATTCTGCATCAAATGGTAGAGGTAGAAGGTTAAAACAGGATCTGCACCTCTCCCTTCTCACAAAAATTCATTCATGATGGATAACAGACTTAATCCATGAAACTACAAGAATTCTGAAGAAAATGTTGGAAAAACTCTTCTAGATATTGGCTTAGGCAAAGAATTTATGAAGAAGACACCCAAAACAATCACAGCAACAACAAAAATAAATAAATAGGACCTGATCAAATTAAAAATCTTCTGCACAGCCAAGGACACAATCAATAGAGCAAATAGACAATCTATGGAATGGGAGAAAATATTTGCAAGCCATACCTCCAATAAAGGGCTAATAACCAGAATCTACAAAGAACTCAAGAAAATCAGCAAGAAAAAAATCAAACAACCCCAATAAAAAGTGGGCAAAAGACATGAACAGAAACTTTTCAAAAGAAGATAGACTAATGGCCAAAAAACACATGAAAAATGTTCGTCTCTAATCATCAGGGAAATGCAAATCAAAATCACAATGAAATATTACCTAACTCCAGTGAAAATGGCTCTTACCAAAAAGTCCCAAAACAACAAATGTTGACACGGATGCAGAGAGAAAGGTACTCTTATACACTGTTGGTGGGACTGCAAACTAGTACAACCTCTACGGAAAGTAGTATGGAGATACCTCAAAGATGATGTTTTAAGTTCATTGTTTCATATCAGGAAGCAGAGTACTTTTGTCGCTATCCCAAGGCAGGCCGGCAATGCTTCATTTAGAAGCCTGGAATGTTGGACCTGGAAGGACTTTAGAGATCATCCACCAGACACTGTATTTTATAGATGAGGACACCAAGTCCCAACACATAAAAGTAATTTGGATAAACTCCCACAATCATCCAGTGAGAGAATCAGATTAGAACCTAATGCCCTTGACCTTTAGGAAGATTTTTGCTGTCTTTCTCTATTGCTCATTTAGGCCTACTGTTTTGAGGGGATAAAGCCCAATATTAATATGTGGGTGAGAGATAATATGAAAAAAGTTTTAATTTTACAAAAGTAAGGCAAAAAGTAAAAATAGTTAGGATTTTCTATTTTAGACATGATAAGGATAAAAAATATTTTTGAACTGTCACAGGACTGGCTTCTCTGCCTTAGGACAAGTTTCTAAGTAATATATCACATAGAGAATGTTTTCATGCCATGGGATAATTCTTACAAATAAAAGGTCCAACAAATCCATCCAATTCAACATTAAAATATTTGAATAAAAACATATATAATATACAAATATGCAAAATATGATTTAAAAACTAGCAAATATTTGGGGTCCTAAGGTGATTAAAAAAAAAAACTCTCAGTATCACCCAAGGATGAGGGGATTTAAAAGGCTTTGAACTCTTAAAAAAATTTAACAATTTTTTCTAAATATCTGTTAAAGCACTTAATTTTGTATAAAGTTTTCCCTTAAAGAATTATGTATCGATCTCTGGCTTTGAAGAAAAGAAAAGATAAGACCGCAGCAAGAAATATTAGACATATCATTTTGTTCAATACGATTAATTGTGTAAAATACTGGTGAACTTTGATCCACAATGCTTTTCTGGTAACACCAAAGCAGTTTAAAAATATTGTGTATTATTTTTCTCTCCTAAAGTAAAGCCTTCAATTAGTGTGTGCAAAAGTCATGAAGGGGATTCAGAAGGCTTAGGGTGAAATGTTAATGAGAAGCTGACCAGTCTAGATGCTAATACGAGGCCGTGAGGTCTCAGGGGTGTCATCTGGAAACACACCATTCTGAATCCTAATTTCCATATACCAGGGGTGGGGAAACAGCACTGGCTCAAACCCTCTGAATTTCATTTCCGGAGTTTGAGATTTCACATCTTCTGTTAGTGATGACTTAGTGTTGAGTTGATCCTGCTATTCCTCACTTGCAGGATCAAGTGACTTATACAAAATAAAGTTAAAATGCAGTGACCGAAAATGCAGGTTTTCATATGAAAATAATCCCTAAGATAGATAAAAGAGATATAGCCCTTTTAAAGTCATTCTCTCATTTCCTTCTGTATTAGTTATCTACTGCTGCATAACAAATTACCCCAGAACTTAGCGGTTTAAAACAGCAATGAACCTTCCTTACCCCATGGTGTCTACAGATCTGAAGCTCAGAAGAAGCCTACCTGGGTGACACTGGTTCAGGGTTTCTCACAGGATTGCTGTCAAGATATTGGCTTGAGCTGCTGTCATCTGAAGGCTTGATTTGGGCTGGAAGATCTGCTTCCCAATGGCTCACTCACATGGGTGGCAAAGCAGTGCTGGTTGTGGGTAAGAAGGCTTGGTTCCTTGGCACGTGGACTTCTCCGAGGGACTGCTTGAGTGTCTCACAGCATGGCAAAAGCTTCCCCCAGAGAGTGATCCAAGAGAGAACAAGGTGAAACTCATAGTATCTTTTATAAGCTTCAGTGTCTTCGTCTGAAAAATGAATGAGTTGGACTCGATCAGGGATGGCCGATAGGTTTCCCTATACCCAGTCTTTCACAACAGAGATGCATGGAGGTATCTTTAGGTCCACTGCAATATGCAGGCTAAAATTCTATAACCCACCCAAAGCTTTCTTACCCACAGGAGAAATGTGTTGAAACCAATTTCTGGATTATCCAGAGTTTTCTCTACCCAGCTCCACCATAATCAGTGTGCCTTTACAATTCTCTTTCGTAAATAGCCAGCTGGTTATTTAATCGAATTCACCCAGTTGTTTTCAAAACAACAGGAGTATAACCAAATTCACTCTTTTCTTCAAACTAGTTTTGCATGTCTCTGTGAGTAGCTACATGACGATATATGTTATTTTAAACTCTCCTTATTTTTAATGATATAAACAATGAAAGCCCAAGTAAGAGAAAGGAGCTAACACATTTATTCCCATTCTACCATCTGTTTAAAGCTGCTGATGTAATTCCAGTTTGAAATTGCATTAGCGCTTGCCTCCTGGACTTCTTCCTTATTTCCTTTTGCATTTCAGGCCTTCTGCACTCAAGAGAAAGCACTGCCTCTAGGATGTCGGTCAATTAATGCGAAGCTACGGTCTAGCTCTGGCCATTTTCAAACTGGTCCCTAATTTGGATTTCCTTCAGGATGAACTAGAATGACTGTAACTGGAGTGTTATTTGCTTAAATGTATTTGGTATTTAAGGTTTGATTAGTGATGTTTTCGGCAATATCATCAACAGTCAGCAGATTTGTTTACACTGCGGAGGATGGCAGAGATTAAGGGTTGTGGTCGTGCATACTCAATCATTGCATATTGGCTTTTTGGACTTTTATCTCTTGGATTATGGCTCAGAATTCAATTTTGATTTTGCTTTTAAAAATGCAGCTGCTTGACACCAGTATTGATAATATTGTGGTAGAGAGTTTTGTTGAATTATGCGATTGTGTGTGTGTGTGTGTGTGTGTGTGTGTGTGTCTTTTATGAGGCTGGGTTCCATTTGAAATTAAATTTTTGTTGAGTTACCTGCAGACTGCAGGTCAAGTGTTCTTTCTCTTCAATTCCAAATATCCCCCCAGTGAGGACCTGGTGGTGGATGGGGTGGGCAAGGCGTGTGAAGGCACAAGTGGGGCTATAGCAGGAAAACTGGATACTTGGGCAGCTTCCTTCACTTTTCTGAGCCTCAGTTTTCCCACTTGGGATTATACTAGCCAATTCCGAAGTCTTTCTCCTCTAAACAAATTCTGTTGATCTCCGAAACAAACATCTTTACTTGTCCCTGACATCTCTGTAGTGCGGACGAAATCTCCCCCATCTCTTTGGGTGAGTGAAATTGACTCCCATGTCAGAGAATGTCATCAGCGTAATAGAAGGGTGGACTCGGAAGGGACCTTAAGGATTCTCCCCAAACCTCTTTTTAGACTCTCAGTCATACTCATCCTCGGGACCTAAGGGCATGACCAGTGGAGAGGAGTGTGTTTACAAGGTGCCAAGAATACAGCTCAGCTTCAGCAGGCTGGTCTAGAATACCCCTTGCCACTCAGAACCATGGCTCTGAACCACTGTGGCTGAGAACCATCTGTAGATTATTTTTTTCTTAATACCCATGTTCTGGGTTCTACACCCAAATTCTGACAAACCAGAAATTTTGGCAGTGGGGACCAAGTATTTGTATATTACAAAGCTCCATGGCTGATTCAGAGCCAAAGGAGTCAAGGTCTCTTGGTCAAGGTGTAAAACCTCTGGCCCAGAAAGCAGATCATCAGGGTAGAAAGGAACCAGCCAATAGAGATCTGCCAGAAAGTCAGAGACCAGGGTTTGATCCATGATCCAAGTACTGAGAGTGCTGAGGGCGCACAGGGAAAGAGGGAGAACTAATGAGCCAGGGAGAATCAGCAGAGCCTTCACAGAGCGGGTGACATCCAGGTCACATCTGAGAAAATGAACAGAAATTTTCCTTTTGGAGAAGAAGGGGTGGTGGGGAGGAGGAAGGCGTTGAAATCATCACCAGGAGTGTGCAGTAAAGCAGGAGGCATGAAAGGCAAATTTATCTACTCGTCTCTTCCAGACACCACATGAGATGCTAGAGACAGACAGACACAGTTTCTCCTCTCGTGGGGAGTTTGGCTAGAACATGGAGAAGAGGAATATCAGCAGTTTGGTCCGGAAAAGTAACCTGCCTCAGTTTATTTCAAGTCATGACTCCAAAGCAATGACTTTGGAATCGATCCTGTTGTCCACACTGGTATGTTCCAGTCAGCTGTGAGGGGTTGCGAGTAGCGTATTAGTGTTGGCCATGAAGGAGGCCGTGGAGGGGACCCTGGCTCTGCCCCTCACCACCATGAGCCCCCTACTGTCCCCTGGGCAAATGACTTAAGTGCTCAGCACCTCCTGTTCTTCATCTGTAAAATAGAGATAATAATGGCACCTACCTCACAAGGTTGTTATGAGGATTTGGGGTTAGTCTCTGCAAAGCTCTTAGAATAGTATCTGGCAATACAGATGTCATCAGTAGTAATATTACTATTGCTATTATTGTTGTTGTTCTTTCTATAAGAATTTGAAAAGTCATACACAGACACATTCGAGGGGGTTCAAACTTACTTATAATTCATACTCACTTGCTTTATTAAATGACAGAGAGCAAAGTAGGTGGTAAGCCATTGTCTGGTAAGTTGCACATGGCCCTGCTAATGCCCAGGGCGTAGGAGGGGCCATGCAAATATCCCCCATGTGAACCACCACCACAGGCGATGCCAGACGTCTGCAGTAGGCTTGCCAGATAACATGCAGGACACCCAGTTCAATTTGTATTTCAGATAAAACAATTGCTGCATTGGGCCAATTTATACTAAAAAAAAAATGTATAAGTATGGGGGGAGAGGTCCATGTGATTTTTTTGGCCACCCTTCCGGTGCCAGAGTCCCTTCCAGAGAGGCTGGATCACCGTGGCCTTTCAGGAGGTGGATTCCCACAGGTGGGGGTGGGAGCTTCACCCCTGAGAAATCTTCAGAGAAGTTGGTGTTGGGCCCTGAAGGCTGAAGAGGATTTTGATAGGTGAGGAAAGCATACAGTGTTGCATCCTAGGAAATAGCATGCTCTGAGACATAGTGGCCTGGGACAGCCTGCCAGGTTTGGGAACCATTGAGTAGACAAGGGAGGGCGGGGCACAGGCTCTGTGTGTGTGTGTGTGTGTGTGTGTGTGTGTGTGTGTGTCTGGGTGGGTGGGATGGGGCTCAGGAGGACATATGGTCAGGGAAGTGTTTGGGGGCCAGGAGTTCAAGAGTTTAAGAAATTAGATTGAATGAGTTACTACCCAGTTCCTGAATTAGTCATTTTGCTTCCTTTCTTAATGGATTTCATTATCGACGTTCAAGTTTCCCTAAGCATTGCCATTATTTTTTCTTCTTACGATTAGCATGTTTGTTTACTTGTTTGTTTGTTTCACAATTCTTCTGTGTTCAGTTAGTGAAAGGTTGTAAGATGGATAGGAACAGCAAGACTCAGTGATTATTTAACAAGTAATAAACTGTCAGTGCAGTCAAACAAGCTTGTCATTGGAAGTCTTATTCTGCTATCTGAAGTGAGCATGGCAGAGCTAGTTTAATTAGAAGCTGTTTTTACTGGAAGCCTTCCAGGAGGACAGTGGGTGTATTCTATGGTGTTTCAGGGCTCCTTAGATTCAGAGGTCTTACAGATAGAAATTAAATAAAAGAGGACAGTTACAATAAAACCGTGTGAACTATTATTTTCTCCAGGAGTGTTTGCTGACTGCTGCTTCCTCCTTCAGCTGTTTGGGGATGGAGACCTTTATCCTCAGAATTGGGCAGATATAAATTACACAAAAATGTACCAAGTTCTTTTGGTGTTTTTCCCAGATTTAGAAGACACACATCTTGCCATTTGTTGATTAATTACTACATGGAAGTTGCAGAGAGGCGAGCTTGGCTCGACATGATGAAGGGCTCACATGGGATCGTGGAAATACTGGCAGGCTGGGGGAGGAGGATTTGGGTTCTAGTCTCAGGTACAGCAGTGATTCTTTGTGTGAACTTGGGCAAGTTCTTTCCCTTCTCTGGCCTTCAATTTCTTCATTTCTAGGATGATAAGAGGACCTTTATATTTCCTTTTAGCTGCTCCATTCTGAAATTCTGGGTCATGTTGACAAACAGTTTGTCCCAAGAGGAGCACCCAGGCAAGGCAGAACATTGGGGAAAGGCCTTTGGAATGGCAGAAACCAAGCGGATGCTTAAAGGAAGAGCAAGTATAAATGAAAGGAGAGAATTTTACAATTTTTTTCTAAACAAATAATCATAGATGTATGCCAAGACTTACCTAAAAGAGAGAGACAATGCAAGGAAGTTCTTTGGATATTATTCTTTTGAGAATCTTAAATGAGTTAAAGAGGGTAAAATGCTTAGCACAGACCTCGTTTCTAGGAATGGTGGAGTAGGTTATTTAGACCAACCCTCCTTCTGGAAGCAACTAAGAATATAGATTTAAAAAAAAAAATCTTAACAGCATCAAAGAGATGACAAGAAAATAAGGAATTACCAGATTAAAAATAAAGGGAAAATGAAAACCCAGCAAAGTAAGCAAACACAGAAACTGCTACTCATTAGAACACATTTGTTGATCCCTCAAAATCAGAAGCTTTGTGCTAGCAGCCTTGAGAGGTGAGGGGGACAGAAATGAAATCAAAGCCCAGGCTCACAAGCAGTGCAGTCAAGCAGGCTTGTCATTGAAAGTCTTATTCGCTATCTGAAGTGAGCATGGCAGAGCTAGTTTAATTAGAAACTAGTTCCCAGGCAACCCTTCCCACAACAAGCTGGAATCCCAAAGGCTTCATTCCTGGGATGAGAGTGAACCAGAAATGGCACAGCCCCCAAAGAATCACGGCTTGGTTCCAACCTTCTGAGTCCTCTTTTAGTCCCTTGCTACTCAACATCAGCATCACCAGAGATCTTATCAGAAACATAAATTCTTGGGCTCCACCCCAGACTAACCAAGACTAATTGTATCAGAATCTGTCCTTTAACAAGATCCCTGGTAGAAGCAAACCCAAATCCTCTTGGGATGAATATACTTTCATTGTAGGCCTCAAGTTATTCCCAGAAATAATTTTGCTAATACAATTTCCAGTAAATATCGAAGATAACAAAGCAAGAAAGGAATTTAGGAGAGAGAATCATCAGAACCAACAGACAACAGAAAGAGACGCACAGAGACTTCAGGGGTTGGAATTATCTGATCGAGTGTATAAAATAATAATTTATATGCATAACAGCTATGTGTAAAAGTGAGCATAAAAAATAAACAAAATAAACTTGAATGTGTCTTCAATGAATAGGCACCTATAAAAAATTCTTAATAGATTTGAAAGAGAACCAAATAGAAATTCTAGACATGAAGTGGTTACCATGATTCCTGGAGCTCTTCCATTTATGAATGACTGCCTTGGAGTAGTGAGCTCCCTGTCATTAAAGGTATGTAAACAATGCTAGACAACTGGGTATGAAAATAGTTAAAGAGGGGAGTCTAGCACTGGCTAAAGGTTAGCCTGGTCATCTTCAAGTCTCCTTCTGGTACAAATACTGTAAGATATTTTCCTAAAAATGAGACATACTCCAATTGGCCAGGGCCGTCAGAATCATTTCTGGCTTGACTTCTCCTTGTGTGGGTTTGAGAATCCTGCCCAAGTCTGCTGGATCACCCACTGCCCTGGGGTAACTGACAGTTGCCATGACAACATAACACTTGCAAAGAGGGAGAGACCATCTATAGAAACTCCAGATAAAACAGAAGGAACCTATCTGGGGGGCACATCAGGTACTATGGGCCCGGGAGAAGTTTAATGAAGTGTGGTTCAGACTGATCATTTGCTCATGTCTGCATGAGTCTGCACAAACTCTCTTCACTCAAACATTCTCCAAACTTTATAATCTTCAACAATAAGAGAAGAAAACACTAGCGTCCTTCTTTTGACCTTCTGCCCTTCTTGGTTCTGTTTATTTTCTCACCTTGTTCTACTCTATCAAACTTGCCAAATGGGAGCCTATGGTCGTATTTTCTGTCCACCCTCACTCTTCGGAACCCCTGAACCCCAATTTCTTTGCATGCCATGAGCCTGTTCAAGTTTCACTTTTCCATAGGTTCATCCTCCCGGACTTCTCTGATCATCTTCTTCTTGGGGCTCTCTCTTTGGAAATCACCATTTGAGGGGCACCTAAACCACCTTCTATTCCATCATTCAATCCTAACATAAATCATGAATAAACATTTTTGTTATTCCTATTTTATAGTAATATTCATTTGTTATAGAAAAATTAGAAAATATCGGTAAACAAAAAGAAGTGAATTGAAATCTCTAATTTTACTACCCAAAGAGAACTTTTTGTTAATACTTTGTATGTTTTCTCCAGATTTAGTTTCTATGAAATTTTGCAAAAAACGAGATTTTGTGCACTGGACGTGCAATTTTATAATCTTTTATTTATTAACAATAGATTGTGAACTTCTTTCCATGCCAATAAATAAACACCTACAACATAATTTTTAATGTTTGCACAATATGTTCTTGTATGGATGTATGACAACTTATTTAACAAACCTATTGGCAAGCATTTGAATGAATTCCAATCTTCACTATTAAAATTGCACCTTGTAGCTATATCTTTGTGCATATCTTTAATTATTTCTCGAGAATAAATTCCTAGATGTAGAAATGGATTCATGCTTCTGATTTTGACAAATTTCCCCTCCAGAAAGTTTGCACTAATTTAGACTCCCAACAGTAATGTGTGAACAAGAATGTTTCCCTGAACCCTAACCAACATTTGGGTATTAATGTTTTTTGATCCTGGTTAATTTCATAAGCAGCATTTTATTGCTGTTTAAATTTGCTTTTCTGTGATTATAAACAAAACAGAATATTTTCTCTTACTTTTATCACTTGATTTTTTTTCTTTTGTGAATTAAAATGTTGGTATTACTTATATAGTAACACACTAGCGCACAGAAATAAATATTAGCAAATATTATCACCATCATGATTATTGGCACAGGTAGAAGCCCCTATACATTGCAAGCGGCATTCTCAAATTTTTCATTTTCTTTTAATTTAATCCAATTTTATTTTGTTAATTTAGGCTATACAGAGGTTGGCATTTTTTATATGAACAAACTCATGATCCTTGATCTTTATGCTTTCTGCCTTGGATGGTATGCTTAGAAAGACCCTTCCCACTCTAAGATTATATAAATGTTGTTTGAATGTTCCCCTAGAGTATTTTTATGGTTTCATATTTTACATTTAAATCAGTAATACATCTGGAATTTATTTTCCTGTAAGGGTGTGATAGAGACCAGTGGCTTTTCACAAAAAGCCAAATGATTTTCCTACTCAACATTTTAAGTATTTTTCAGACAGAACAGAAAAGGAACATTTTTGAATCGAAACCTGTGAATGGCTACATCTCTGAGTGGAAAGGAATTAATTACCGCATGTCAGAAATCAGCATGGGGCCAGAGCTGTTAAACATACTAATGGCTTGGATGGAAGGAGAGCTGCAAAGCAGGCTGCTAGCTTCTCCCTGCCCAATGGTGATTTAAGTGGGTTACTTACAGCCCAAGATGACAGTGAGGAAAGCCAGACGGCCTTCTGTGTCAGGAAAGGGAGAAGCCATGGTGTCAGCAGACAGAATAGGATCTGGTTGTAATCTGTCTGCAAGGCTCGCCCAACTGCTTGGCCCTTGTTGTGCAGACTGGAAAGGCAGCAGAAGGCCTGAGAATGGCCAGAGCCCTCAAAAGCTGCATCCCTCCATGACCAGGCCTGGAAAGACCACACCCAGAGTCTTCTCTAGATAATAGCTCAGCAGCCACCTATGCTGGGGGTTCCCCTCCAACATGGCTATCTTCTTTGGTTTTGCTCCATTGACTTCTAGCTTACATTTCTGCTCTCCTCCATCCCCCACTCTATGGTTTTCTTCAAAGCACACATTTCCCATTAAAATCATTCTTCCCCAGATTTTGTTTCCAAGGTGTATGGCTATCCCATCATTGCATGCTTTCTCTACCTTTAAACTGTTTTTCATAATGCTATTTTCTGAACATAGCTCTTGGTTATTCTACCAGGAAGAAACATGCTACTGCTTGACAATAACTTGCTCCATGTGTTTTAAGATGAACCTCTGAGTAACCCTGACAGGTAGGTAGGGAAGATCGTGTGGACAAAGCCCAGATCTGAGAAGTGATTTTTCTGTGGGGCACAGTGAATCAGGAGCAGATCTGGAATTTGACACTGGGGGTCTGGCCCAGCTTCACAGCTCTTCCTACCTGCCTCTTTGCCCCCTTTCCTCCTCAATGTGGTGATTCTTGAGCGTCCCATGATCCGACAGAACTCTAATAAATGTCTCTGTCGAAGCTCCATGTAGGTTTTACAGATACCAAGAAAAAAGTCATACCCAGTGTCTCAGCAGGTTCGCTCCAGGAGTGTATTTTGTGTGTACAAAATCAGAGATGGACAGTAGAAAGTGTCAGCCATTGTCAGGGAAGGCCTCACAGAATACCACATTTTGGCAGGTGGGTTGGGGACTGTCAGACTAGATGAGCTTTGGGGTCTTTAAAGGAGATCTATTGTACCTTCCTGCTTGCAGCCCGTTCCCCATCCGTACCACAATTTTCCCTCCCCTACTCTTAGTTCATACAATTTCATTCCCTGGCCACAGGTCCAGGCCCCATGTTATTCCAACGATACTCAACCCTGGAGTTTTGTTCATTCTACTGGGGGAAAAAAGACACTGTCTTTCCACAGGGGTAAGTTATCTTCGTGAGGAAACAACTTGTCTGAGAATGGAACCCACTCAAAGGCGAGTAAAACAGAGAGGCAGCAGATAAGACTGAGTCTTTGGGATACTGTCTAGGCTCTGAATCTAGCCACCCCTGAAAGCAAATACCTTGAATTTTAGTCTTGTGAGCCAATATATTCCTTTTCTTATGCAGGTACACCAGTTTGAGTTGGGTTTCTGTCACTTGCAACTCAAAGATCTTTGACTAATACAGACACCCATCCAAATTTGAGGCCTCATGATATTCTGAAATTCATATATATATATATATATATAAAAACAAATTTGAGGCTCTGTGAGTCTTTGGCAGACTGGAGGGCAGAGATGGCATCCACACTGCCTTAGCACCTAGCTCCTCTGCCTTTCAGGTGCAGCTGCCCAGCAGTTACGAAATGGTTGGGTCAAAATTGTTCTGTTGTCAAAGATGTAGGTTTTTGCTCCTTGGTGATATGAAATTTCAGACCAGCAGGACTTCAGCTCTCCTTGGTCAGGGCAGTCACTGAAGCATCTCTGCAGAGTGGTCCAGCTGCAGGGGTCCTAGGTGAGGGCCACAGATAATGGCTATCCTGCAGGGAATCTCTGTTGTTTGTCTTTCTAAAACAGCAGCCCCCTCCTGTAAAACGATCCCTTCCCCCACTCTAGTCATGTGATTGGAATGGGGACTGCCACAATCTTAGTCACATGTGGCCAAAGTGATTGGCCTGGAGTGGTACCTGCCCAAGGATGGGTTGGAGGAAGAATCTCAGACCTTCTCCAGTGGAGGAGATGTCTGGAGCCATCACTGAGCAGGTACCTTGTACTGTGGAAGAAATAGCCTGAGGAAGGAATGAAGTGTCTACACAGAGAGAATTGAGGTGAGGCATGAGGGCTGTGGAGATGGGGCAGGCAAGAACAGGAGGTTTTCTACTCCCTGATACCATTTTTTTTGAGATCTCACTCTGTCCCCTACACACTTCTCGGTTAAATGAGCCTCCTAATAAATCCCCCTGCAAATAACCAAGCCAATTTAGCTGAATTAGATGTCTGTCATTTGCAACCCAAGGGCCTTATACCCCTCCCGAACTCCCCAAGGCCAGGCTTGGCTCCATTTAGCTAACTAGCCACCCATTAAATCAGTGGCTCACAGCCCTGCCTCACATTAGAATTACCTAGGGGCTTTTAATACACCATGGTACCCAGGCCCAGCTCCAGAGACTCTTACTTAACTGATCTAGGGGTGGGCCCAGGCGGAGGGTGTGATTTTAAGCTCCCAGGTGATTCTAGACTTGCAGAGCACTGCAGAGCTGATCAGCTCCCCAGACTTGCCTCTAGAATGGAACATGGGGCACCAAGGTGTGAGGGAAAGACCATTCGGTGGCCTTGGTGTCTGAGGGGCTCCGTCCAAGCCCTGTCTTGGTCACTAATTCTGTGACTGTAGGCAAGTACACTGATCAAACCCCAAGGTCCTTCCCTGTGAAACGGAAGTGATAGCTACTACTCTGTCTTCCTCACAGAGATCTCGTAGGGACGAATGAAAGAATCTAGAACATCAGGAATTCCAAATCTGCATCTCCCAGAATGGAGACTGCACTTTCCACACTCCTCACACAGGGGAAGGGGTTACTGAGGCTTCTTCACACCTTTCCTGGCGTCAGGACTGAAACCTCAGGAAGGAGAGAAAGGCAACTCCACCCCAGCAGAGGGACACAGCAGAAAATGGGTCTCTGACCTGCTGTGCACAAGACAGGCCTGTTGTCCTCCTTCCCTGCCCCACCCCCACCCCCACCCCCATCAAAGTTCCCGTAGGAACACCTCAAAGATTCCTTGTCAACAGCCAGCCACCCATCAAGGCTACTTAATGATCAAATCAGCCTTTCTAGGCCTTTTCCTAAAGGATTTTCATCTCTGTCCTTGTTCTCCCCTGGATTTTTTTCCACCACTCTTTGGCTTAATAAATGCCTTTCCAGAAGACTTCAGCGCGGCTGGAAGTACACTTGAACAGCAATTCTAAGTCCTTATTAGCTCTATAGTGATCAGGTGAAGGAATAATTGATCTCAATCAGGAACACCTGGTTTCATAATTGCACAAATGATTATAATTCAATAATAAAAGTCAATTTAACTAACTTAATTCAGATTGCTTTAACCTCTCACAGACAGTGAAAAAGTGAACAAGCAAACAGGAGAGAAAAAAAGAAAAAGGAAAAACAAAGCTCTGTCTAAACTATCTGACCAAACAGATCAAACAGGGCCAAAACGTAACGGATTCACTTTCCCCCTACCATAGCCAACAAGAATTCTCACTTCTGGGCCTTTGTTGGTTATATTCTTTCTGTGTGGAATGTCCTTCCGCCATCTCTGTACTTCTAAACTCTATCCACTTTTCCAGATTAAGCTGAAATACCACTGCCTTTCCCTTCCCCAGAAGTGTATGGGATACCAGGGGTTGGAGAGTCATTCAGTTCCCCACAGGGCTGGAGTGACACAAGGCCCAAGGGGAAGACAGTGATATCCAATGAGCAGCTCCTGCAAGTCAGTTAGACATTTCTTTCTGGTATTTCATTCCGTTCTCACAGAGAAATGGGAAACTTAGGCTTAGTGAGCTTAAGGATTTGCTCCAAGTTGCATAGCTGGAGAGCAGCAGAGATAGGACTTGAACTCAGGTCTTCCTGATTTCAGGGCCTGTGCTCTTTGCTCCCCATCATGACAAATAATCAGAGCACCCTGGGCCTTTCTGGGCTCTTGGGCTTCAGCGTAAGTTCAGCCACTGTGGTTAGTTTTAGTTGTTGCCATTTGAGTCTGAACCCTGAAGAATTTGGCCAAAAAGGTGCCTGTCAGATACGGCTTTGTCTGTTAGCTCCCGCCTCATAAATGTAGCTCTCCCCTTTCTCTCCAACCAGCCATCGGTTCATGGGGATCAAAGGTGGACATGAAATGCTGATTTGTGAATCACAGGCCCAGGGATCAGGAAGAATGCGTTAGGCTGAGATCAAGAGATGGGAACTGCCCCCAAACCAGTTCCTGCTTGTGTTTGCTCTCTGGGTGGGAGGGGGAGAGGAAGAGGGTGACAGCCCTCATTGAGCCACCTCTCCACCTAGTAGACATTCATGGTGTGCCCGCCAGAATCCCGTGCTGGGGGTTTTGAGCTGATGACAATTACTACTGTGTTTGTTGTGAATGATAATAATGCACCTGCCATTCACTGCGTATCAGATACCATACTAAAGATACATAGACATTAACCCATTTTTTTTTACTGACCTGTCAAGTAGATGCTAGTGGTGCCCCCTTGTACAGATGGGAAAATTGAGATTAAGAGGATTTAAGTTATTTTACCCAGAGTCACAGAATTTGCTAGTGATAGAGTTAAAATTTAAACCCAGGAATCTAGCCTTAAAGTCTGAGCTCTTAACCACTCCTCTATATAAATCATCTAGTTTATCTCAAGGTATAGCCCTGTATTCAAAGGCTCATAGCCTAGTGAGGGATATTGGCATGCACATGAATAAACCAATGCAGCATGAAAGTGGCGGCAGAGGTAGCTGCAGACTATGGCGGTAGAACTAGGGAGCAACGTGTAATTCTACTTTCTTTAGTAGAGAGCTGGAGTTGAAGGAAGATCCATCAGGGAAGGCTTCCAGTAGGAGGTGATATTTGAGCTTACCCTTGAAAGTTAAGTCAGACTGTTGCAGGCATAGTGGGCAAGGGAAATTCTGGGAAAGATGGCCAACATACATAGACACAGTCTCAGACTGGGAGAAAGTCTGGGGTATTCAGGAACCCCCAGAAGTCTGGTGTACTGTTGTGTATAGCACTAGTGTGCACACCAGGTAGAGCTCAGGTGGGCTGGACAGATGGGTGGTATGTCCTCTTAGACGGTATTCTGCAAATATAAGAAGCCTGGACAATCCTACATAAGGGGTTAAAATAATCCACTGTGTTGGCAAGGAGGTGGGCAGACCAGAGGGGAGGGGGCTCATCCAGGGAGAAGTGAGCAGGGTCAGAGGGGAAAGAGGCAGGCAGAGCTGCCCCAGGTGGGGAGACGCTGTGCTGACGATGGCAGCAGAGGCTCTCATTCTTCGTCCCTTGGCAGCTGGTCTATCTCCACCTGGATGCTCCCTGGCCTTTAAAGGCCAAGTTCTCAGAGAGACCTTATGCAGGGACTTTGATGCACTTTGACATGGCCTTACTGGCCAGTTTCTGAACAAAATGTCTTTTTCTAGAACACTCCGGCCCTCGTGGATAGTGTTTCTTTTGAGAAGCTGTCACTATAAGCCGTGAAATCTCCCCCACCCCCAGCCCTTGACTATCCTCCTTATTAAGAAGTAATTTGGTTCCTCAAAAAACTAAAAATAGAACTACCATATGATCCAGCAATCCCACTGCTAGCTATATAGCCAAAGAAAGGAAATCAGTATATTGAAAAGATGTCTTCACGCCCATGTTTATTGCAGCACTACTCATGATAGCCAAGATGTGAAATCAACCCGAGTGTCCAACGGATGCATGTGGTATAAATACACAGTGGGATACTATCTGGCCACAAAAAAAGAATGAAATCCTGACATTTGCAGCAACATGGATGGAACTGGAGGTCATTGTGTTAAGTGAAATAAGGTAGGCACAGAAAGACAAATATCACATGTTCTTATTCATATGTGGGAGCTAAAAAAAAAGTGGATTTCGTGAAGGAGGAGAGTAGAATGGTGATCACCAGAGGCTGGGAAGGGTGTGTGGGTGGAGTGGGGGTGGGAGGTGAAGAGAAGTTGGTTAATGGGTACAAAACACAGTCAGATAGAGGGAATTATTTCTAATATTTGATAGTATAGTAGGTAGACTACAGTTAACAATAATTTATTGTATATTTCAACATAGCTTGAAGAGAAGAATTGGAATGTTCACAACACAAGAAAGATAAATGTGTGAGGCGATGGATATCCCAGCTACCCTGATTCGATCATTACACATTTTATACACATACCAAAATATTACACGTACCCCATGAACATGTACAATCATTATATATCAGTAACAATAAATAAAACACATATACAGAAAAAGAAGTAATTTATATTAATTATAAAGAAGTAATTTATATTAATATTTATTTATAAATTAAAAGAAATGATTTATATTAATTAATTGAAAATGCAGATAAGCAAGAATTCTTCAAAATTTCCTGGAAATCTCATAACCCAGAGATCATCACAGCCAGTATTGTGGAGTTTGTTCTTTCAGAAGTTGTCCTGTGGTCGTGTCAAGAGTTTATATGGACATACTTTTCTTTTACAAAAATGGAATCATACTGCAATTCTGTTTTCTCACGTGGCACTGTTTGATGAGTGCCTTCCTGTGGGATCACACTCTGAACAAATGGTTTCCAAACCCTTGCAAGCCTTGAAATCTGCAGCGTGGCAGTGTGTGGGCGATAACAGTGCTCTGTAAGGCTCTTGGGAGCCACACCTGGTGATTCCTCCCATAGCTGGTGGCACCTCTGAACCTTGCTATTCTCACCCCCAACTGGGTATGATACCACACCCCCAGCCGGCAGGCCTCCCAGGGCCGGGTGATCTAGTCTCTATGCAGTGATAGACAAAGAGTGGTAGAATCTTGTTGTAGTGTCTAAATATAAGGAATCTGTAAAGACTGTACCTGTGCCCAGAATTCCCCTCCGAGAGCTCTGAGATGATAGCCCAAGAATCCAGACATTCCAGGCTTATCCCTGTGGTACTCACAGCCCGTCTTCCTGGCTGGGGATAATGAAGCTCTAACATGAGAGCGGGAGGAATTATATCAGGCTGCTTGACTTGTCTGGGTTGTTGTAGCCCATATTTTCTAGACTTTTGGCTACTATGGGGCGCATGTTCCAAACAGGCTGGGCGTTCTACACCGCTCCCTCCTCACAGGGGGTCTGCTCGTGGCACCCAGAAAAGGTTCCCTGTGCCTCCTGCTCCCTTTCAGAGTCACCCTGAGGCTCTGCCAACTAAACCTGCTCCCTTGCTCTTATCTCTGCTGTCCCGTTGAGTAGGATGCTCTCTCCTCTTCCACCCAACCCCCAGAACTTCCTCAGTTCTCTGCCTCACTTTCTGGGACTGGGATAACGTTGCCCTTTGCTGGGAGAGGAGGCTGCGTGGTTTTCCAGGGCTTCGATGGTGACTTTTTGGGAGGGCCACCCCAGTGCGCCAGAGCAGCCCCTGGTCCGACTCTGCCTCCTGGAGCAGCTGGGTTTTGTGTAGCCCAAAGTGACAGATGGACACTCCATCACCAGCAATGAAGTCCTGAGAGGGGCCCACCCTCTCTTCCCAGGATCCCATCACAGCGAAGGAGCTGTGAACTGAATTCCTCCCCCTCCAACCTATTCATTCGCAGATCCCTCTTCCAGAAGTATTCTTCACCCCACCCCGCAACCAAGCCCCTTCCTCGTCCTTCAGAACTCAGCTCAGACTTCAGGGCCCTCCTTGCCCTGCAAGGCTAGTTTCGGTGCTTGTAGCCCTGAAGCACCTAGTACTTCTAATTACCACAGTAAATTCTAATGTTCTGTTAATTTGTCCTTAAGTTATGAGTTCCTTGAAGAAGGGGCTGTGTTTTATTTTCTGTTATTTCCCAGAGCTGAACACACAATAGGTGATTAATACATATTGGTAGAATGAATGGCTAAACAAACTTAGTACACCTTAGCCCCACCAGGGTCACATCAACCCCCTTTTGTGCTTCTGGAGAAACTTTTTGGTAACCTAGAAATCCATCCATCCTTTTTCCTGCATCTGAGCTATGGGAAGATGCACCAGAATCAAGGTCGGCAGACCTGCCACTAGACCTTCCTCCCCTCCCCCGTGGCCCTCCCCAGAGGGAAAGTCAGACCTGTGGCCCACAAGGGCTTTGGACTCAGGTACCTTCTCTATTCTGTTGACATCCTGTCCTATCTTCCCAAAAGCTGCCTGGCACTGGTTTATTTTCCAAATGAATCTGAATTTTGTTAATGTCCTGCGAACTTTGTGACATCCCTGAAAGTAAATAGGATGCTCTGCCCAGGTTCTGCTTGGGTATCACCAAAGCTGAGTTAGAAGTAACTGAGTGTACCTCATTCGTGCAGCATTCGTTGATGTGGTTAGGCACATACTGACTTTCTATTGCCAAGAAGCCTCATTCCACCCTAGATAGGCTCTCCACTTTCACAGATCCCACTGGCTAAGATGACTTTGCCTAAAGAAAAGATGCCTTTTCCTCCGTTGATCAATTTACATAATGACCCATTTGCCTGAAATGCAGCCCATTTATGTGTTTTCTAATCTATTTAGATGTTCTGGTCCTTTGTGCTATCTTTTTTTTCTTCATTGAAAGATTTATTTTTGTAATGAATTCATCTTAGATCTCTTCCTATATCAACTAAGACGTAAAAAGATGCAAATAAAGTATTCAAACCAAACTGATGTTTGAATACTGAAGTTCGGGGAAGCGGCAGGTTTTCAATGCCTTTTCAATCCATTCTATGGGCATGGGGCATTTATTTTTGGTTGAAGGGGGGAGTGGTTTGGGAGGGAGTATGCAAAGATGAAAACTGCCGGGCTAGGACAGGACATGGTTTGCCCCACCTGCAGACCCCAGAGATGGATCCTGGAGAGAAGGTGAAGGCCAAACGTTGAGGGACCATGTTCACGAAAGACTGAAAGGCCCCACTCATATGCAGCCCACCCTGGACCTGGGATGAGCCCGCTGACCTTCTCCCTGGGTACCAGAGGCCAAGTGTGGCTGTAGCCCCTCCACACTCGGGGGCACGTGCCCTGAGCAGGAGCTATGTGGAGGGGAAATTTGAGAGGAAGCCTGGGGGGAGGGTTGCACGTGCCATGGAGCACAGGTGAGGTGGCGCTGGGGTGAGTTGAAACAGCTGGGGAAAGGGCCGCCTAGGTCCTGTGGTCACCCAGGTAAAGGCTAAAGGCCAGCGAGACTTGGGCATTAATGTCACCAGAACTTCACTTGTGTCCTCAGCCTGCTAAGGCCTGAGCATGTTTGGGTTACAAGACACCCTCAAGAATATAAAACAACCCCAAGCACATTGGATGAATGTAATTGGAAATATAAAATTAATTGAAAGTGCCCCCGTTTTAAAGTTAAGGTAAAAATCATCTTTACAACGTCAAAAAAGAAAACAAAATGAGGCAACGGATAGATTGTTACTAGGCAGATTGATCATAGAGTGATCTGGTTTTAGGCAATGTAGCTTTAGGTGACACGATGGAGCCACTGTTTTCCTCAGTCACAGTCCTGGGACTGCGGTTTTTCCTCTGCTGAGGCTCTTGAAACAGAACTGACTGGTCGCTCCCATCTGGTGTCTGCATTGCAGAGGACAGGAGGCCCAGCCGCTCCTGGCAACACTCTGGGCTGGAAAAGACACGCCTGGGGCAGGGCGGCCTCCCCCATGACGGCAGAGAGCAAACAAAGGTAGCCAGGCTGGGGCTGGGGCTCACGGGGCTCTGCTCCCAACGCGGCCCCTGGACACTGGCCAACCCTCCCCGTCCACTGGGACTCAGGGCAGAAGCCCAGGGTAGCAGGCTGGGAGTGATCCCTCTGCTCCTAGGAACCTTGGCCTGGGGGGTCATCAAAACTTCAAGCTCTAAAGACCCTTAGGAATTATCTAGTCCAACTCTCGCATTTCCCAGAGCAGTTGCTGGGGCCGAGAGAGTGGAAGGAATTCGTTCACTGTCACCGGGAATGTTAGTGACGCAGGCTCCCCCAGCTGCGTTCAGTGTACCGCACTGAACCCTGACAAGGGACCCTGGGTTTCCGTCGGGTTTATATTACATCACTCAGTATTTTGCAGTCACTGGAAAAGTCTAACTTTGTTAAATCCACAAAGCACGAACATTTGCTAATCAAAGTACTTACCCAAATGATACTCAATTAAAGCAATATTAAAGGAAATAAAATGTATACATGCTACTGACCACCTACGCAGGATTTATAGCACATCCCCTTAAATGAGCATTAACTCAACACCAGTTCTCACTGGCTGGGATTGCAACAGCAGGGAATTAGCAGGAGCCTTTTGGAGGATTTGACAGGCAGCAGGGAAGACTCACAATGAGGGGCCAGGAGACCCAGCTCCTCCCTCCGCCCTGCCACTGCAGGGCCCGGTGACCTGGGCAAGTCCCCCAGCCTCTCTGAGCCTCAATATCTTCATCCCTGAAATGGGAATGACGCTCCCCACAGCCTGCCCCCAGGGTTGTTGCAAGGATAACACGAGATGGCCCTTTGTAAATTGTAAAGTTTGGGGCAAATCAGCGTTTTCTAGATGTCAACAAGCTGGGCTTGTGGCCAACTGCGGGAAGGAGGGCGACTGCAGGGCAGATCAGAGATGGCACAGGGCAGGAAAGGGGACTGGGAACTAAGTTCCTGTGGGGACAGTTGCAGCTGTTTGAACTGCTAAGCCTGGAAACGGTGAGATCTTTTGAAGGTGAAGGACATGTGGAGCCGGATGGCTCTGAGGGCTCTGGTTCTTCCCAGCCATGTGGCCTCAGGCAGTTCATGGGTGAGTCCTCGTGTAAAATGAGGATTAAAAATACTCACCTTGCAGAGCTATCACAAATATGAATAATAATAACAGGCGGTTACTGAGTGCCTATTATACTTTAGATACCACGTGAGCGCTGCCTGTATTAACTCATTTAAGCCCCACAACAGCCCTCCGAGTCAAATGTTATCCACATCCCCATTTTACTGATGAGAAAACGTAGGCAACAAGAGGTTCGATGACTTGCTCAAGGTCACGCAGCTCCTAAGCGATAGAGCCAGTCTTTGTACTTGGGCATCTGGCCCCAGAGTCTATATACTTAACCTCTATGCAGGGTATGTTGCTGTCCTATTGCTGCTGTAACAAATTACCACAAACTTAGAGGCTTCAGTCAACACAGATTTATTATCTTACGATTCTGGAGGTTGGAAGTTGGCAGGGCTGCATTTCTTCTGGGGACTCTAGGGGAGAATCTGTCCATTTCCGGCTTCTGCAGGCCACCTGCATTCCTCGGTTTACAGCTCTCTGCCCCATGTCACTCAACCCTCTGCCTCCGGGGTCACATTTCCTTGTCGCTGAATCTCGGTCTTCTGCCTCTCCCTTCCAGGGACCCTTGGGATTCCATGGGGCCTGCGCGGGTAATACAGGATAATCTCCCCCTCAAGTTCCTTAATCACACCCGCAAGTCTCTTCTGCCATTGAGGTAACATAGGTGCGGGTTTCAGGGATTGGGATGTGGACATCTTGAGGGGCCATTATTTATCTACCACACAGGGCCTCTTGATAGATGAGATGGAATAGGAAAATGTTTGTAAGGTGCTTAACCCCAAGTTGGAACATAGTTGATGTCGAAGCTAATGATACTGAATACAGGGGTAGCCGACACAGCCTGGCTGGCTGATTTCCAGCTGTCAGAAACCCGTCTCCGCTGCCACATGAGGAGCTTTGCTAGGCACCGGTCAGACGAGGCCTCTGACGGAGTTTGTGTCGCCCCAGAAGCAGACTTTGAGAACAGGAGTCCAGTGCAAGTGGTTTACCTGGGAGGTGATCCCAGGAAACAGGGAAGTGGGAGGGCAAGACAGGCGAGGCCAGGAAACCGACAGAAGATGCACAAAGCTCGTTAGCACGGTAGGCAAGCGAAGCTTAGTCCTGCCGGGGAGCTGGGGGTAACAGGGTAGAGCCTGCACCTCAGAGTCATCCTGCCTGAGGGGTGACAGTGCTGGGTGTGGATACACCAGCTCCCTCAGTCTTTGTTGAAGGTTGTTCCAGGAAGGGGACAGTGAAGTTAATTCACCTGCACATCCATCTGCACACGTGCGTACAGAGCAGGCTCTGGTGGCCAGAGAAAACACACGTGCAGATAGATACCCATAGGTGCTGGTGAGCAGGCCACGTGCGCTGAAACGACAAAGATAGAGGAACCGGGGCTGGGTGTCAGCAGTGTCTGCCACCGCACCTTGAGCCTATAGTCTTTATTTCCTGTGCACACTGGAGTAACAGCAGTGTAGGAATCCCATCAAGCCAAGATAATGCAGAAAGGTTAGAAAATCGAGGAGTCAGTATGTGCCCAAAGTGAAGGTAAAGGATTTCCCGAAATTCACACCTAGAGAGGGAGGCTGGGGAAGGACACAGCCCGAGTGTTGCTCTCCAGGACTTGCAGCCCTCAGGACAGGGGTGACTGCAGGGCAGCCTGGTGGGGACAGTGCTCATCTCCTGAATCCCCGATGCTCTCTCCTAGTGCCACTTTCCTGGGAGGCTTTTGTCGACCTCTTATTTAGACCATCACGTGGTATTATTGCCAAGCTTTTGAGTAGTTTTTGTCATTTCATATTAGAGAATTATTTTTCCTTCCTAGTTGTCGTTCGGGATGGGTACTGGTTGGTTTTGATGTGGTTTGTATCACATCTCCCAGGAAAATAAACACAGATCCTGTCCATACATCCTCACCCCTCCTCCCCTCCTCAACCCAGCACAATCTGGCTTTTACCCGGCCTCTCCATGGAAACAGCTCTCCCTAAGGTCACCAGTGGATTTCGAATTCCCAAACCTAATGACATGTCTTACTCAAGCTCCAGTCAGCTTTTGATGCTGTCAAATGCTGGCTGGCGTGCTCGCTCGCACGCTCGCTCTCTCTCTCCCTTTCCCCTTGAGGCTCTGTCTTTCCTGGTTTCCGTGCGTGACCCCTGGCTGGTGTGTCTGCTGCCTGGCTGTTCCCTGTCTCCACTGAGTCCTCTTCCTTCCGCTGCTCCTTATCGTCAGTGCCCCTGGGATTTTACCATTGACTCTCCTCTCTCCTCCCACCCACACTGTCCTTGGGTGATCTCAGCCAAATCCACCCATTCACCTGCAATGCCCAGATCTCCAGCTGTCCCCCAAGCCACCCTCCTAATCCCTAGATCCATATGGTCCTCTCCTCTCCACAATCAGTTCCACATGGAGGCCACAGTTGACTGGCCCATATCTGACCTCATCTTCCCAACAAAACCAGCTCCTCCGCCAGCACAGCTCAGCTGGGTGAATGACACCTCCCTGGCCCCACCATTGCTCAAGCCAGATCAGGCCTCATCCTTGGGTACTCCCTCTCCCTCACCTGCCACCTCAGGTCCCTCACTCAGTCCTGTTGCTGTTAGTTCCTCTTAACCAGCTCCCACCTTGTCCCGGCTGCCCAGCAATCGGTCTGTGGTTTGAGTCCTCACCAGGCCCCAGCTGGCCAGGGCAAGAGCTTCCCAGTGTGTTCCTCTGTGGCTGGGATCAGTCAGGACAGTCTAACCCGAATCCTGTCATTTCACAGAGCAGGAAATCGGGCTGCAGAGGGGATGTTGCAAGCTGAGCACCCAGGCCTCCTGGCCTGCAGCAGCATGGGAGTCAAAGCCAGACAGGCCAGTGTTGAAAGCCTCACTCCACTCCTTGCTCACCTGTATTAGTTTCTGGTCACTGCTGTAACAAATGACCACTGAATGGCTTAACACAACACGCATTGGTTATCTTACAGTTCTGAAAGTGAAAAGTCCAAATTGGGTCTCACAGGACTAAAATTAAGCTGTCAGCAAGGCCATATCCCTCTGGAGGTTGTAGGGGGGAACCTGCTTCTTTGCCTTCTCTAGCATCTAGTGGCAGCCTGCATTGCTCAGCCTGCAGCCCCTTCCAGCACTGGGATCGCTCCAGCCTCTGTTCCCACTGTTGCATCTTTCTCTGGCCTGACTCTCCTTTGGCTTACATTGGGCCCACCCAGCTAATCCAAGATAACTCCCCCATTCCAGGGTCCTTAATGTAATCATATCTGCAAAGTCCCTTTTGCTATGAAAAATAACAT
>NW_012136969.1:2001293-2003683 GCF_000956105.1 Propithecus coquereli | reverse complement strand
GTTATGAGACTGTATTGTGGGATAAAGCACAAATATACATAACAAGAAATAGTAAGTAAAATATAACTTTCAAAACAGAGAAATTTGCAAAAAGTGAATATTTAAATTACCAATAAACTTGAAAATCTGGAAGAAATTGACAATTTTCTAGAAAAATATAATTTACCAAGGACTGGAATGCCTAAATAGACTAATTAGCACAGAACACATTTTTAAAAATTTGCCAGTGTTCTACTGTTCCAATGTTACTGGTACCATACCAAACAAGGTTTTATCTTACACTTACTTACTTATCTTACTTATACTTAACCTGACACTGTATTCATTTCTTATTTCTTCTAGTTTACTTCATAATTGACAAATAAAAATTCTATAGATTTATTACGGACAACACATTGTGCCTTTCAATGAAGTTTTCCAACTATCCAGAGAGACCCAGCAAGAGATGGTCTCTCTTTTCCTCCTGCCATGACTATGTCTGGACAACAGGTCTGGCACTCCTACAGCTGTCTTGTCACCAGCCTGAGGACAAAGCCAGCCCAAAGGTGGCAGAGAAGTGGAAGGAATGCAGGCTCTTAATGATATCCTTGAGCTACCAAATGGATAAATAAAACTTGAAGCCTCCTTTGCCCTAGACTTCTGGTTATTAGAGAATAAATCCCCTTTATTGTTTAAGCCAGTTTTCCAATATTTGCCACTCAAAGCATCTGAACTGATATGGTAGCCGTGTGACCTTGGATAAGCCACCTAACCTCTCTGAGCTTTATAATAATCCACTCCTGCATATTCTCGATGAGGATCAAGTGAGAAAGTATATATGAAAGCATATTTTAGACAAACTATATAGTGCTGGACAACTTATGCTGTTACTATTATTTTAAGCTTTCGGACATGTGCATTGGCCAAATTGGGTCTGTTTAACAAAACTCTTTACATCATGGATTTGTGCAAATCTCTGCTCTGACCAGTATTCTGGAGCCATGGTAGCATCAGGACAGTGCACAAGTACTTGCCCTTCCCCCTGCCAATTTCAAATCCTACCTCAGATGGGTTCCCTGCAAAGAAAGAAGTGGCCATAAATTTATGTCATGAGAAAAGTGCCCAGGAAGGAGAAACGGGGCAGGCTTCCCAGTGTCCCCTGGAAAAGAAGAGCCCCGGAATAACTGAGAAGTCTGAGGCCCAACCCCTCTGGCTGCTCCTTGCCCTCCCTGGTGCCTGAGGCTTTCTCTGCTGCTTCCTGTCCTCTGTGCCTCCCAGTAGATACATTTCTCCGGGGGGAAATTGTGGTTTCGAGGGTTTCCAGACAGCGCCTGGGCCAGCGGTTCCTTCTGAGTAGCTCCTGTCCTTCAGCATAAAGAAGCCCTAATCAATGAACCTTTGCCCTATTCTTTTCACTTGCTCCATGAACAGATGAGGCTGCGGCCTCTCTGCTCATCTGTCATCAGACTTCCTCAACATGGGCTGCAGAGAAGGCAGGAAGGGTCCGGGGGCTTCCAGAAGCGCAGGCACGGTGATACCGGAGGGAACGCACCTAGCTCAGGGAGGCTCCAGTGGGGCAGCTTTGGGCTGTCCTTGAAAAATGGAGAGATGAGATTTAGGGGGACTGAGGGAGGAAGACTTTGCAGGTAAAGGGGCCAGCGTGAGGGTGAGAAGGTGGGACTGCTTGAGTGGATCAGTATCAACCTGTGATAGTTTTCCCCAGGCCACAGTAAAAGTGAGAAAAATAAGGACAAAAAGTGAGTTTTGAATAAAGCTAAATCATTCAACTTGAAGTTTCGTTTGTTTTATTGTTTTGGGTCTTAAAATGCCTTTTCTTTTACAAAAAGATTGTCATCATGATGGCAACGACTGCGCTTCTCTCACCTTCCAGCACGTGGGAGGATTAATCTTCCTGGCCCCTGTTTAAGTTAGGTCTGGCCAACTGATTTGCTTTCACCAATGACACATAAGCAAAAAGTACACAGCAGTTCCGGTCGGAACGTCTAAAAGTCGGTATCTGCCTCCATCCCCTTTTCCTGCCCCCCAGGTCATGGAAATAGCCCGGATTCCTCAGTGACCACGACCCAGCCAACCTCGCTGGGCATAAGTGTTAGTTAAAAATAAACTTTTATTGTAAGAAGCTAAGAGATTTGGAGAGTCATTTGTTCCTGCAGCACAGTCTGACAAATAGAGTAGCTAAGGGTTTTTTTTCATATCTTTGTTTAGCAAAACGAAATGTTGCCAATCTTAAGTTTGTATTATTTTTTTTTCTTTTGACATTTAAGTGCCCCAGGAAATACAGTGTCTTGGACATTTTGTCAACAGAATACTGGAGCATGGAGCGGTGTCCAGCTTAACCAGGGTAACAGCTCTCAGGAAGGAGCCACACTAGGGGACCCCTCAGTCCCAAT
>NW_012136969.1:1997876-1998693 GCF_000956105.1 Propithecus coquereli | reverse complement strand
TGCTTCTTTGCCTTCTCTAGCATCTAGTGGCAGCCTGCATTGCTCAGCCTGCAGCCCCTTCCAGCACTGGGATCGCTCCAGCCTCTGTTCCCACTGTTGCATCTTTCTCTGGCCTGACTCTCCTTCGGCTTACATTGGGCCCACCCAGCTAATCCAAGATAACTCCCCCATTCCAGGGTCCTTAATGTAATCATATCTGCAAAGTCCCTTTTGCTATGAAAAATAACATATTCACAAGTTTGGGGGATTAGGATGTGGATATTTTGGGGGGATCATTATTCAGGCTACCATACTAACTGTGACGCCTGGGAAAGTTGCCTAACCTCTCAGAGATTACAGTCCCTCATCTGTAGAGTAGGGGCGATGGCTCCCATCCCACGGGGATGTAGTGAGCAGCAAAGAAGAGAATGTATCTAAGGCACCTGAGCATAGTAGATGCTGAACCAGTATCTACTATCGGAAGCCAAGTGAGCCTGGGCACGGCGCAGTGGGCCAAGGCATCCAGGAGATGTTCCTGGATGGCTCCCACTACGTCTTCAGGGCCAGTGGAGGTAGATTTTTCCCTCCTCCTGGTCCTCGTGGCTGCTGGATAGGACTGGAACAGGGTCTGGCCATCCTCCCTCTGGCTTCCAAGTTTCAGGAATCTTCTCTAGAAAATGAACTGCTCATTTATCAGAGGCAAGACATGCCATGCTGGCCTGAATCCATTGGGACAGCTCTGTCCCCCAGCCCTGGGCTTGAGGCAACTTGTCTGCTGACCTGGGGCAGAGGTAGAGGAAGAAGAGCAGTGTATATATATTTATTGAAATTATAAGAA
>NW_012136969.1:1961189-1996091 GCF_000956105.1 Propithecus coquereli | reverse complement strand
AGAGATGAGATTTAGGGGGACTGAGGGAGGAAGACTTTGCAGGTAAAGGGGCCAGCGTGAGGGTGAGAAGGTGGGACTGCTTGAGTGGATCAGTATCAACCTGTGATAGTTTTCCCCAGGCCACAGTAAAAGTGAGAAAAATAAGGACAAAAAGTGAGTTTTGAATAAAGCTAAATCATTCAACTTGAAGTTTCGTTTGTTTTATTGTTTTGGGTCTTAAAATGCCTTTTCTTTTACAAAAAGATTGTCATCATGATGGCAACGACTGCGCTTCTCTCACCTTCCAGCACGTGGGAGGATTAATCTTCCTGGCCCCTGTTTAAGTTAGGTCTGGCCAACTGATTTGCTTTCACCAATGACACATAAGCAAAAAGTACACAGCAGTTCCGGTCGGAACGTCTAAAAGTCGGTATCTGCCTCCATCCCCTTTTCCTGCCCCCCAGGTCATGGAAATAGCCCGGATTCCTCAGTGACCACGACCCAGCCAACCTCGCTGGGCATAAGTGTTAGTTAAAAATAAACTTTTATTGTAAGAAGCTAAGAGATTTGGAGAGTCATTTGTTCCTGCAGCACAGTCTGACAAATAGAGTAGCTAAGGGTTTTTTTTCATATCTTTGTTTAGCAAAACGAAATGTTGCCAATCTTAAGTTTGTATTATTTTTTTTTCTTTTGACATTTAAGTGCCCCAGGAAATACAGTGTCTTGGACATTTTGTCAACAGAATACTGGAGCATGGAGCGGTGTCCAGCTTAACCAGGGTAACAGCTCTCAGGAAGGAGCCACACTAGGGGACCCCTCAGTCCCAATGTAACCAGAGTCATGCCTGTTTTATCTGCATAATAAATAAATAAATGAATATACTGGGCTTCTACAAAAGATTTCAGTATAAGGAAAGGGTTGATAGCTGAAAAATAAAAAGGTGAAAGTTCTGTGGCAGAGACTGTGCTAGGCCCTGGGGATGCAATGACGAACAAGATGGACACAGACCGTGTTCTCGTCCATTCACCTGTCGGCTGCGGTTTGCAGCTTTGCGGGGCACAGGAGGGCCTGGGAGGGCAGACACAAGGCAAGTAAACAAATTAATTAAATAATCAGGAAGTGGAAAAGCACTATGGAGGCAAGAGAGGGGGCTGAAGCAGAGAGTAATAGGAGGGGCAGGCGGCAAGACATCTTCTCGGAAGGGAGTATTGCAGTTGCAGCCTGGAGGGTGGCGGGCGTCAGGCGAAGAGGTGTGCCACCTGCTCAGACGGCCAAAGGCCTGCGTGGAGGGAGCCAGGGCTGAGAAGAAGAGAGGCAGGAGATAAGCTGGAGGGGCGAGCAGGAGCCTGATGGGACAGCCCTGAGAGCCACAAGGAGGTAAGCAGAGGACAGCGGTCGTGGATGAGGCGGCCTCGTCCACACCTCCATCAATAAACACGCAGACTTGATGCAGTCAAAGCAGAGATCCTGATGTCCTCTCCCTCATTCTCCCAGCCTGCCTCTCCCCTGCCTTCCCGTATCGTAACTGGCAGTGTCACTTTTCAAGCGACTCAGGCCCAAGACCTTGGAGTGTGTTCTGCCCCATGCCCAACGCATCAGAGAATCCTATTATTGGCTCTGCCCTCAAAATGCATCCTGAGCTGGACCACTGCTCACCACTCCCGGGCTGCGAGCCTGCTCCAAGACACTAGCCCCTCTCACGGGGCCATCGCAGCAGTCCTTACCTGGCCACTCTGCTTCGTCTTCTCCACACAGCAGTCAAAGGGACCCTTCAAAACCATTCCCCACCCAAACCTACAGTGGCTTTGCACCTCACTCAGAATAAACCCAAGGTCCCTACCACGGCCTTCGAGTCCAGTGGTCTGGCCCCAGCCGTCTCTCTGATCTCACCTTCGTTCTTCTTTCCTCGCTCACTCGGCTTCAGCCCCATGTGCCTTCTTGATGCTTTTGAACATACCGAGTGGCGCAGTTCCGTGGCATGGTCCGCCCTTGCTGTCTCCTCTCTCCCAGCCCCCTTTCCTCAGTTATTTGTTTCTTGTGTCTTGTTTCTTCCCTTCGTTTGCATCTTTTCTTCATGGTCATGTTACCGGAGTGCACATCCTAGGACACCCCTTTCGTTATTTTTATCTTCACACCTGTGTTTTTTCATGATGACACGAATCATCACCTGACATATTATATACTTATTTTTCTAGGCCATAGATTGGCAAAGTTTTTCTGTAAAAGGCCAGATGGTAAATATTTTAGGCTTTGCAGGCCATACGGTCGCCATCACAACTACTCGATTCTGCACAAAGACAGGCATAGCCAGTACGTAAATAAATGAGCACAGCTGCGTTCCAATAAAACTTTATTTATAAAAAGAGGTAGCAAGCTATATTCGACCTGTGGGCCATAGTCTGCTGACCCTAAACTAGTTTAGGCATTTGTTGTCTACTTCCTAAAATGCAAGCTCTAGGAGAGCAAGGATTTTGTCTTTTCCATTCAATATTCTCTGTGGCATACACTGAAGTGCCTGGCACATGACAGGCAATCCATAAATATTTATTGAATTAATTAATTGATTGATTAATGAGCTCTTGGGAGACCTTGATGTTAGAGGCCTGGCTAAGGAGTTTGGATTTCCTTCTTTAAAAAAGTTTAGAGAGAGTCCTTGCCAGCTTTAACAATGTTCACGACTGCTGATTGACAGCTCTTATCTGCAGTCTGCAATTCTCAGAATGGAGACATTTTGAGACAAATGACAGCCGCTTGCTCGTCTCTGTGTTTACTCCTCTCGTAAGAGCACTGTGTGATGCACATCGCACATTGAGTTGAATGTGTGATGATGCATCCGACTGCTGCCAACAAAAACACATTGAAATAAAATAATCATCTCTGCAAAGGCCCAGTGATGACATCCCAGACACTCCACGGAAATAAAGGGGCCTGCAGCGTGCAGCTCTGCAGGGGACAACCTCGAGGACCCACCACCGTGCCACAGGCCAGGGTGTGATTAAATGAGTGGCCAAGACTGAAAGAGTTGCGAGGAGGGGAGATCAACTGGGGTCAGGCTGAGGGAGTAGGTGGGGCCGGGTGCCAGGACTGGCTCTCATTCTCTGGGACTTGGTACGTAAGTGAAGGCGTGGGACTGGCCATGAGCAGGATGTGCTCCCGATTCTAAAGAACCCAGTTAGAGGAACTTTTTTTTCTTTGGGGAGAGGTAGTTGGCTATGCAGGTCTGGACTTGGGGACAGCCTTGAACACCAGTCTGGGCAGTGGGAAAGTGCTGAAGGTTTTCAAGGAGTCGGTGGTGACGGTGGTGGAAGTTCACCTTGCAATAGGGTGAGAAATGAAATGAACGAGCAAATGGACGGGAATGAACGAGGGAGAGGTGCATCTCAGGTGAATGAGTCGGTGCTGAGTCTCGAGGGCACTGGGGAGCCACCGAAAGGTTTTAAGTAGAGAGTGGCGTGATCAGAGCTCTCTTTCCAGATGAAAAGGGTGGAAGGATTAGAAGGAGTGAGAGAGTCTTAAGGGTAAGAAGACTATTTGCACAGCTGTTTCTAAGGATGTTCCCTGGTTTGCACACGTAGCCACGTTGCTCTGTGCATGTGGGTCACCACATTAACACCGTACGTTTTTACTCACTAAATCCAGCAACCCCCCTCAGTTCCAACTTTCTTCCCGAAGCCTTCCCTGATTTCCCCACCTGGAAAAGACCTTTCCTCATCATGGCTTTCACACCTCTTCAAATGCTTCCCTCTAATTGCTGTGATGACTTTTTATCTTAGCACCAGACTGCCTGGATTTGAATCACAGCTCTGCCACTTGCTAGTGTTGTGTGGCCTTGGACAAGTCCCTTAGCCTTCCTGGCCTCTGTTTCCTCATCGATAAAATGGGGACAATAATAACACTTTTCCCCTAAGGTCGCTGTAAGGATTAAATGAGGAAAAATATGCGATATGCCTAGAACAATGCCAGGATTATAATCAGCTCCATATAAGCAATAGTTATTATTAATATTATTGTCATCATGATTATCATTATCACTGTTACGACCATATTTATTTGTGCTCATGTCTTATCTCCTACAATAGATTTGAGCTTTCTGAGACCAAGAACTGTGCCTTATTCATTTTTGTGTCCTCCCCAAGGTATGTGCTTAATAAATATTTGTGGAATGAATGAATAAATGATCAAATGAATGAATGAAAAAAATCTTTATAATGGAATTTAACGATGGTGCTATAAACAAAGCACTATTTCTATTCAATTTGATTTTTAAAAAGAAAAATCGACTACGTGGTTAGTGACAGGATCCTGAGAATTTGAACACAGGGGGAACCCTGAAGCGTGAATTTTCAAAACCTGACTCTGTGCCTTCATGTTCCCATTTACAAATGAAGAGATTTGATTAAATTATTTTAAAGGCCCTATATGGTTCGAAAGTTCTATTATTGGGATCACTAGATTCTCAGAGTCTTGTTTTTTGGTGACTACACTATTAGGAATTTCCTAGAAAAATGAGTGGAAGAATTTTTTTAATTGAAAAAATACTTCCAAAGGACGCTCAGTACTAGGACGTAGAGAAAGATCTTATCAAACACAGCGAGGGCTTGAGTTCGAGGTGGGTCCTCTGTGTCCTCACTTTAATTAGGACTCACAGATCAAGAAGGGAAATTCTGTCAGAAGTATGTAAAGCAGTCACATGTACCCCAAAGAGACAGGAAGCTTGAAAACATGGATCAAACCTGTTCAGAATTCTCCTGGGAGAAGGGACAACGAGAAGCCCCAGCAAAATGAATCCGAGTTCACTGGGGAGTCACTGACCCTGCCGAGTCTGTGGTTTGGTGTACTGGGCTGTGCCACTGTGAGTCTTTTCGGGACTCGGTGCAGAAGGTGAAGACTGTGGCTTCTAAAAATGCCATGAGGCTGTGTCAAAGTGGGAGTGCTAGACCAGATGGCCCCACCTTCTAGGTCTTTCTCAGCACCCCCGCCACGTCTTGGGCACCACCTGCCTTGTGTGGCTATCATGTGTGTCACTGGATGTTAAATCCTCCAAAGACTGTGCTTATTCATCTCAGGACCCCCTAGTGCTTAGTAGGTGCCAAACACATGTTTGTTGAATGAATGAATGTTGACCAAGCCTTAAAATCTGGCTTTGGGGAAATGTTGACATGAGAGAGGAGGAGTTATAGGTCCTTTAATTTCCGGGTCATGTGGTGGTAAACGAATGAAAATTCATTTGTGGTTAAAATAAATCACATGTGTTAGTTTTTAGACAAAGGTGAAGCAACCAGCACGTGTCCTTCCTTCTTCTTTATTGACTTCTTCTCAATCAGCCTGGGCTGAGAGCACAGAGACCTGTGGGCGATGAGCCTGTAGCTCTGACATCAGCTGGGCCTGTGGGTCTGCCTGTCTCTGAGGCCGTGCTGCTAATATCGGGTACCTGGGTGCTGGGGATGACAAAAGCCACGTGGCAGCCACGGCTGATGCCTGTTGGGGTTGTGCCTCTCCCACACAAACTCCACAGCATGTGGTCTCCCCCAAAAGAGCCCTGTGCTGGGTTGCTGGGTTCTGAGCAGGGAGAGGGAAGCTAGATTCCTCCTCAACAGATGTCACCGTAATTAGATAACTCATTATATCAAGGAATAAGGAGAGGAGATTGACATGGATACAATGCGAACATATTGATAGCTCTTCTGCATGTGAGTTTGTGCAATGTTGGAAACTGATTTCCTGGACAAGACTCAAGGGATGAGTCAGCGGTTGGAGCCTGGGGAGATTTTCCACAATGAAATTCTAGTCCCAGTAAAGTATCCTAAGAGCTTTCCACCCTGCAAGACCATTCCCAGGGGCAGCTGTGAAGCCAGCGTGGGTGTGTGTCTGCGTGTGGGAGAAGCCCAGCTGGACCAGGGCCGGGGGGCAGAGCAGGGCAGGGGCCACAGTCGCGCTGTGGGTGAGGCAGGCTGCGTGGGCAGTGGCTGAGCTGACCTCAGGCACCCCATCCACGACGGCTGCTCCAGCCTGCGGTGAGAGCCCCGGGAACCAGTGATAGATGGCAGGAACCCCGACCTGGAGAGGTCACCCCTGGTCCCCGGGCTGGGATTAAGTGTCCTTTGCCAGCGTTCCCGTGCGACCCTGCTCATTCTGCTGGAGTGCTTATTGTTCTGTGACGGATGTGCCTCTTGCCTTGTGGCAAAATGTGAGCATTTGACCACATGATCCCTTCCTGCTCGAACATGCTAAAGATGGAAATGCCTAAAAAATGGAAAAAAAAAGGAAGGAAACAATAAATTGACATTGAGCACATGGCTGCTCTCTGGCTGAATGTTTCACAGTCATCATTTTCCGACAAGTACCCGGGTGGTTTTGGGGGCGGACAGTGCAGACCCTTCTGAAGACCCCAGAGCAACCCGTGCTCCTTCCCTGTGGTCCAGCTGGTCATCTGTACTTAGCGCTTTTCTCCCACTGGAGAGGAGGGTGTGAACAGGGACAGACGCTCCTGCAAGAGCTCCTGATGCCCACTCCCGCCGCTCGGTCTCCATCCTCTAGCCCCTACCCCAGGCTTTTCACCTGGGGCTCTTGGACACCAGACATTCCTTTCTCTCTCCCCACCTCCACCACAGCATCTAACCCCCAGGGAATGACCTCTCCTATTTTACAGAGAAACTAGAATCGACTAGGAGGGGACTCCCTCACCTTGCTGCCATGGAAGAGGCATCCTACCTCCTCCCTAAGGACTTCCCCTGTGGGTGGAGCCTGTCTCACACCTGGAGAGTCTTGGTCTGTCCTTGGACATGTTTCTTGAATCTCTTCTCTCCTCTGCCCCCACCTGGTCCAGCCCCGCTACACTTGCCTGTGGGTAGGTATGATGCCCCCTGCCCTCTCCCCAGTGTCTTTCTGCAACCACTCCTTTCCTCTTCCTGGGCCTTGGATTTCCCACCCACATCTCACACGCCTTCCCTTGAACCTACAGAAAGCCCCTCCAACTGCCTGAACCCGGCATTCCTGGATCTTGGTAAGAGTCCTGGGGAAACTCCTTTTGCGGGCCCAGAAGTCCACAAGCAGACAGCACTCGCCCAGAGTGGCCGAAGCAGGTAAGCCTTGCATACAAAGATGACAGATGCATCAGCAGTGCATGCTTCAGAGCCAGCGCTGCGCTCGAGATGTTAAAAAGTGTGGAAGGCTTTTAGCTATACACTTTTAAAGAATCCTTGGTCACTTTTGCCCAGAGAGTCCGGGCCTCAATAACAGATGACTCAATAAAAGTCAGGGCTCTGCCCAGCTGGCCACGTGAAAGAAAAACACTGAGGACGGTGGCTCCGAGACAGCCTGAGGCAGTGACGCCCACACCTGAGCCTGCTGCTGTCACTCCTGCTGACGGGAGGGCCACCTGGCTGGGAGAGGGAGTGCAGAAGACCCCTCCCCTGGGAACCACAGACAGTCAGGACGTCTCCAGTCTCCACTGGACTCACTGGCACCAAACCTGGTCAAGGGCCAAGAAACTGGGACCTGTCTTTGCCTCGCTAGCCACTTTCTTTCAATTTGGTCTTAGGGGAATGAGAGGCAGCATTAAAACTTTCTGGACTGGGTTTTGCCCGGACCTTGTAAGTCTGTGTAAAAGGCCATTTAGGGGACCTGTTTGTAGCTCCCACTGTGGCACCAGAAAGTTAGTCCTGAGTCAGACTTATGCTGACCTTCCATCCCCTCACCTGCCCTGCCCCCTGCTCACTCTGTGCGGCAACTCCCTTTCCCTACACAGGAACCACACTTTCCTTCCTTCTGCTGCCTCTTATGGCCAAATCTGACCGTCCAGCGAGGACCCTGTCAAACTCCTCCTTTCCAGGGAGCCTCCCGGGCCTCGCCTAGCCCAGTGTCTGTCGCAGTCCTGCACTGTCTATCAGCGTGTTCCACTTTCTGTCAGAGGCATGTGGTGCTCGTCTTGTCTCCCTCCTGTTCCAGGAATTCTTCCAGGAGACGGATCAGCCCGAGTCACGGAGAACATTCCCTAGGCCCCAGCACAATGCTGTTGACCGAACGTGACTTTTTATGGAAGGCGCATATTGCTGCCTGGCACATACTAGATACCTTACATTCATTGTCTTTCCAAATTTAATCTTTCCAAGCCTTGGTAGGGGTGTCATCCCATTTTGCAGATGGTGAAGCTGAGGCTCAGAGAGGTTCCATGATCACTTAGGGAGCAGCAAGTGGCTGAGGTGGGATTCAAACCAGGCTTTTGTTTTCAGGCTCCTGCAGTGTGAATGCAGGCTGGGAGGGGTAGAAGTGCTAACTTGTTTAGCTGAGTAAAAAACAACTTAAAAACAAAAACCTTCCCCAACCAAAAAAGCAACCTAAAAGCCCTGGAAAAACTTTTAAAGAACCCCTAAAAAAAAAAAAATCAAGGGAAAAAAAAAAACAAAAGGGAAAACAAAAAAGAAAAAGGGGAAACAAAAAGCCCGGTTGCCTCCCCCGGGCCCCCCCCCCAACAAAGAAGGGGGGTTAAAAAGTTGGGAAAAAAAAAAGGGGGAAAAAAGAACTTCCAGATGGGGAAACAGTGCAGCTACGAAAGCGTGGACAACTTTTGGGGAATACATAGATGCTGCCTATGCAAAGAGACATCTGTAACAATGTACGCAGTTTGTCATTGTTTTCCGGTATCAGTCGGGTGTTTCTTGTCCACGTGACCTAATGAGGTTGGACTGGAGGTCACCCAGTATATTTAGGCTGCGTGCCACTTTGTCCTCGCCACGTCTCCTCCTGTGGGCAGAGCAGGCGCTAGCATCTCCATTTCACAGTAAGTGGATTAGTGTGCTTCAAACCCATGTTTGTCTGCTCAGGCTGCTGTAACCAAACACCACAGACTGGGTTAAACACAGAAATTTGTGTTTTCACAGTTCTGGAGGCTAGAAGTCCCAGATTAGGTTCTAGCAGGATCAGTTTCAGGTGAGGGCTCTCTTCCTGGCTTACAGACAGCCACCTTCTTGCTGCGTCCTTCCACGGAAAGAAGAGAGAGAAAGAGAGATCAAGCACTCTCTGGTGTCTCTTCTCATAAGGACACTAGTCCCATCAGACTCACCCTATTACCTCATTTAGCTTTAATGACTTCCTTAAGGTCTTGTTTCCACATGCAAGCCCCTTGGCGGGTAGGGCTTCAACATAAGAATTTGGGGAGGACATAATTCAGTCCACAGCAAAACCCAAATCTCCTAGCTGCTGGGCCAATGTCCTTTCTCAGGACCTACTTACATCTGCCCTTTCTCCTGTGGGCTAGGTCTCACCACGTGAATCCATCTGTCTATCTAGGGTCTCGTGCAAGGAGAAGAGGCTCACCTCTGTGCTTTGGAACATTCTCTCTTTTTTCCCTATTCATGGCAGTTTCCCACTGGTTTTCAGAGTCCTGTGAGGACTGATGCTTAGTTATTACAGGGCACTGGAAATCTGTCTTGACAGCAACCGGAAGAGAAAGAAGTATGGGATCCAGTTCACTGTCCATTTAAGTCCCTTCAAAGTTGGGCTGTGGCTACAGAAACAAGAACACTGTTTTAGGCCGGGCACAGTGGCTCACGCCTGTAATCCTAGCACTCTGGGAGGCCGAGGCAGGAGGATCGTTTGAGCTCAGGAGTTCGAGAACAGCCTGAGCAAGAGAGAGACCTTGTCTCCACTAAAAAAATAGAAATAAATTAGCTGGGCAGCTAAAAATATATAGAGAAAAAGTTAGCCAGGCATGGTGGCACATACCTATAGTCCCAGCTGCTTGGGAGGCTGAGGCAAGAGGATCGCTTGAGCCCAGGAGTTTGAGGTTGCTGTGTGGTAGGCTGACGCCACGGCACTCTAGCCCAGGCAGCACAGTGAGACTCTGTCTCAAAAAAAAAAAAGAACGCTGTTTTAGAGTGCTATGTCCAGGTGTCCAGGTTTGTTATTTAAACTATACCTAGAGTGCTGTGCTTAGTTCTGGCCTCACACTTTACACCCACTTATATTGATCAGGTTGACAGGGGAGTGGGAATAATACCCTATGACTGATGGTTAAAGGCATTGTGGATACGGCAGTGGTGAATATCTCACCTCTGATGAGCTGTCTTGAAGCACAGGAAGCTGATGGGGCCCTATATGGCCTGGGCTGGGGAGGCAGGACTTCCCAAAGAGGAATGAACAGTGGTGATCTCCGTGTCCCTGGGTGTGTCCAAGCAGAGGCAGAATGAGCACGGGGAGTGGAGGAGGAAGAGGTCATCGATTGGCACAGAGCGAGCTGTTACACGTGAAATGAAGCCTGTGGGGTTTTCATTGCAAAGATACAATCTGCCTTCTTATTTTCCATTTTCAATTCATTACTCCGGGAAACAGAACAGCAAGGAACTTTTTGGAACATACAAAAGTCCAAGGTAGCCAGTTGTGAATGACCCAGAAACCAAAAGAGTCCACGTTTAGCAGATTTGCCTGCAATTCACATCATTCCTATTTTGAGGATTCTTACATCCTTAAACAGAGACTGTCATTTCTGGCTCCAACTTCAGAAACAATAACATACCCTTAGGGCTTGTCATCCTCACTAGAGAAAGCATTAGCTCAGACACCTAGCGCCATCTGAAAGAGTCGCTATATCTCACTTGAATCAAACCAAACCAACAAATATTTACCAAGCACCTCGCCTGTGCAGGGCCCACCAAGATGGGTAAGATCTGGTCCCTGCCTTCTAGGTACCAACAAGAGAGCAGAGGGGAAAGGACAGGTTTGTGAAAAGCTTTAATTACAATGTCACCTCTTCTAGCACTTTTCCAAATGATTGCAATTATTTGTTTCAAATGGCCAGCTGCCCCGCCAAGCTGTGAGTTCCCCGAGGACAGCATAGCTGGTTGGTTAAGACACAGCATTTATACTTACAAAACCTGAGTTCACTTTCCCCCCGGCCACATGTAACTCTGGACAAGTTGCTTTACTGCTCTACACTTTCATTTCCTCATCTGAAAATGGGAATAATATTGGTATTTATTATTGTGTGAATTAAATTAAATAATATATGTAAAGCACTCAGGACTGTGGCCTGGTACATACATGTTCAATAAATATTTGCTGCTTTTACTACTACTAATAATAATGATATAGTGGGTTTACTCGATGTAGGAGTTAGTTTCTAAAGTAAGTTCATAAGGTGAAAACCATACATAATCAATATAATTCTTCAAAATCCCATCTTACGTGCTCTCAGAAGCATATGCTTCTCTCTCCTCCTCCCTCTCTCTCTCTGTGTCACTTGCATAGAATTGGCCCACTTAAGTTAATCACAGCTAATATTTTATGAGTGCTTATACATAATAGGCATTGGTCAAAACCTTTACATGCATTAATCAATTCATATCAAATCAAAGAGGTAAGTACTAGGATTTTCTCATTTTTCATATGAGGATATAGGTATAGAAAGGTTAAACAACTTGCCCAAATAACTGAACTTTAATCCAGGCAGTCACCAGCCGGGCTCCAGAATAATCGCTCTCAACCACTGAGTCCGACTGTCTCCCCTTTAAAGTAAGTGGGATGTGACTATGCTCTAATACTAATTTCAGTATGCCCAGACATTTGTACAAATCCTCGAATACAGTGGGTATCTGGTAAACGTTTGTGGAATGAATGAGTTCCTCAGATTACTACTTGTAGGAACTCCTGCCTTTGCATGGAGAACCCATATCTCCACAACCTCCCAGGCAGTGGGCAGGGAATGGTGCTGGGGTGAGGCCATCAGGGAGTGTCCCCCTCTCAGGAGCCTCTTTGCTGTTCTCTGCTGATGCTCGGTCAGCTCCTGGTCCATGTCTCCATCCTCAGTCCTCCAGGAAGCCAGCTCATTCCCAGCTCACAGGATGCTACAAGAAGCCTTCGTCCCATGCAGTTGTCATCTGGTATCAGTTTGGAGGTGCCACATCATCATCCTCTTCTAGGCACGGCTGTGAGGGTGGAAAGGGGGCAAGAAAAGGCGCTTACGCCCCTTGGGGCTCGTGGAGGGACCCGGTAAGCAATGTTTCTCTAGCAGGGAGATGGGGGAGGGGAAGAGATGTGGTCTCAGGGGTCCATGAGTTCTCTTTAGGAATTTTTAAGTGATGTGTTTTCATTTCAATGATGATGTGATTAAATTTAGAAATAGTATATTCTAGCTAGGCCAAGTGACAAACTGTACTCTTGCAAGTAGGTTCCTAGATGATTTGAGGAGTTGAATTAGGCAAACAAATTTCTTCTACACCTTCTTCCCCTTCCTCCCCACACCAGGCAACTCAGGAACTGGTTCTAGTTTGTATTTATGGTTAGATCCTTGCCTGGGTGCAAGGCTTCCTGGTGGAGGTGACCCTTGAGCCAAGCAGGTACCCACCAGGCTGTGTTACATAACCATTACATTCATTGGTATAATGCCTTCCGGTCGACAATGTATTCCTCTATGCATTTGGTTCTGACAAAAGCCGCATGAGGAAAGTAGCAATATATACGCTACATACAGTTGATCCTTGCTATTCATAGATTCCTTACATGTGAATTCACCTACTTGTTAAGGTTTATTTGTAACCCCAAAATCAATACTTGCAGCACTTTTGCAGTCATTGGCAGACATGGGCAGACTGGCAAAAAATTTGACTCACCCAATGCACACAATCCCAGCTGAGGCGAAACCAGACCACACTCTGCCTTCTTGCTTCTGCTCTCATACTACAAACAAGTGTCCTTTTTGTGGTCTACTTAGTACCACATTTTTGTGTGTATGTTTTCTTTTTTTCATTGGTGGTGGTGATTTCACCGTTTAAAATGGTCCCCAAGCGCACTGCTGAAATAAGCACCAGGAGGCTGTGACGTGCCTTACAGAGAAGGTGTGTTAGAAAATCTCCGTTCAAGCATGAGTTACAGTGCTGTTGGCCGTGAGTTCAATGTTAATGAGTCAGCAGTAATATTAAATAAGGTGCCTTTAAACAGAAACACACATAAAACAAGGTTCTATGTCTTACAATTGGCAAAAATGTGAACGGAGGCTCCCTGGAACACAATCCTGTGTTTCCCCCACGGTGGCTCAGCATTTGCCAGGGCAGCCTTCCTAGGGACCTCGTAGAGCTCGGTGACCGCAAATAACGAGAATACAGTGCAGACAGTATATCATAAACTATATAAAATAAAGGAAATCCAGGTGCACAGAGGTCAGAGAATCTGCCCAAATGGCCGGAGGTCACACATCTGATGATACCGTAATTGGCACTTGAACTCAGGTCTGTCCGCAGCCGTGCTCCGTCCACTGCCATCCCCCCCTCAGGATTCGTGGCCAAATGAGATGCACAGACAGTTGTCACGTGTGGAGTTTGGGGAAGGGGGACTCACTCCAGAAGCTTCCAACCTTTCCCTCACTGATGTTGTTCTGTATTTCCTCCTTTTTTGTTTGTTTTTAGATTATCTGTAACCACTTTGCCGTTGCATTGAAGGTCCTTCGGTATGAGTGAGTCTGCAGGTTCCTCTCACTGCAAAGCACAAACATTTCCCATGAGAGATCTAGGAAAAGAACAGGGCAGTCAGCCTGGGAATCAACTTAGTAGACTTCTAAATTCAAGTTCATACATGAGCCAGTGGAAATTCCCCTACTCTTCCCCTACTATCTTACTGATTGTTAAACTCTAGAATGTGGGGAGGAGAGAGCTGAAGGGACACTTGCACCCTCCCTGACCCCTCCCTGGTAGCCTTCACTAATCCTAGAGAGTCTCACCCCTCCCCATTGAGGAGCGGTGGCTGTAAGCATTTTCAGACAATCAGTGTCATTTTGTGGGAACTTAGATCCAACAGATCACTGTTCGCAGGTCCCACATGCTTAAGATGATGTTGCCTTGATGAGTTTGACAGGCAGGCAGTGCAAAGGCAGGAGGGAGGAGGAGGAGAGAGGATAACAAGTATCTACGAGGTGGCATTTATATTTAGAATTTCCCTTCCTTTCAAGGGTTGGTGCACCAGCCAGGACTCTGATATAAACAATAGAACCCACCTTAGCTCATTTTAGATGAAAGAGAATTTGTTAAAGAGCATTAGATATTTGTTTAGAGTTCTTATCATGAAAAAAGTATATATATATTAGACGGTTCACAAAATCTACAGGACAGCCAAAGAGTCCAGCTCCAAGGCAGCCAGGCAGGAAAAATGCCCAAACCATGCAGTGAGATTGTACCTTCCAAGACCACTGGCCACAGTCCTGGGCATAAACACTACGGCTTTCACAATGACACTGAGCACTGGGCGGTACAAGAACCTCGGGATCTGACACCCCCAAATCTGCCTCCACTGCTCCTTGAGCCAAAAGGTGGATTCTGGGCAGCTCCCTTTCCTCCTGTTCCCCTTCTGAACTAAACTCTTCCATCGGTACATCCAATAGGTGGAGCCCAGGGCACTTGACTAAACTGTGAAATTTATTCTGTCACAATTCTGGAGGCCAGAAATCCAAAATCAAGGTGCTGGCAGTGCTGCCCTTCCTCTGGAGGCTGCAGGAGAAAATCCGTTCCCTGCCTCTTCCAGTTCCGGGGGCTGTAGGCATTCCTTGACTTGAGGCCACCTCACTCCAATCCCTGTTTCTCTGGTCATATTGCCTCCCTGTCCTCTCTCTGTGTTAAGTCCCTTTCTACCGCACTCTTAGGAATACATTGCCCTTGGATTTAGGGCTCACCAGATAATGTGGAATGATCTTTTCAAGATCCTTAACATCTGCAAAGACCTTTTTCCAAATAAGGTAATATTAACGGGTTCTGGAGATTTGGACATGGAGCATATTTTGGGGAGTAGAGGGGAAAGGTACCATTCCACTTACTCTACCGGGCTACAGATTTGAATTCCCTGTGGAGCTTTTTATACAAACACAGATGCTGAAGCCTACCTGGAATTGCAATCCTCAGGGCTGTGCCATCCAGACTGCATTTTGTTGTTGTTGCTGTTGTTGTTAACTTTTCAGTCCTGTGCTGCTCAGCCCTGCTTGACGAGTGATTGTCCAATCACCTCTTTTTACAGGTGAGAACGGAGGCTCAGAGAGTGGCCAAGAACCCCCTCAAGCCACACAGTACAGACTTTCGGTTCAGGCTTTGACCCCCAGTAGGCATTCCTCAACCACCTCCAGCTGTCTGCAGCCCCCCAATACCGGGCTCCAGGAGGGACAGCATCTTCCCTGGCTTGCTCTGAGCTAGCATCCTCATGACTCTTCCCAAGATTCAAGACAATACAAGGTCTCAGCCCTGATGGAACCCCCATCGGGAATGAGATCAACTTGCTAACTTGCTGTGTGACCTCAAAGAAGTCCCTGAACTTCTCCCATTTTCATCACTTCCTCTTTAATATGGAAGATTCAGCTCATTGTGCTCTGAGGTAACGTTCATAGCAGAAGCACTGTGATTTGGTAATTCTAAGCATCTGAGAATGTTTTCTTTGGCCCTCGGCCATCCCAGGATGTTTGATAAAATCTGATCATTTGGACAAGTCCCAGGAAAGGAACAGATCAGAGTCTGCCTTGGGTGCTGGGAGCCCACCTGACGGGGGAGTCGCGTGTGCATGTGGTGGGGGCTGGGCGATGGATGGCAAAAACGTGGAGACTTAGAACTAGAAGGAATTAAAGATCATTCCACTTGTCCCAAATATGGAAACTGCATGTCAGAGAGAGAAATGATTAGTCCAAGTTCACATAGCTAGTGAAAAACAGAACTGGGATTAGAGTTAGCTTTTCTGACGTCCATTACTGAGTTCTTTCTCCTACAACAAGAATGACAAATAGATTTCTGTTCCCGTGTTCTGACCAATTAGCAGTGGCTGCCTGTCTTCTGGAAGTTTCCCAGGCCCTTCAGGGCTCTGTGATTGATTAGCAGCATCGGCCATGGCCACAGGAAGGAAACGTGGCCACCCAGGCTTTCCCCGCGCTGACTGAGCAGGACTCATGATAGAACAAAATTGTCAGTGGGGAACTTGAGGCTCATTCTCCATAGAGACCCAACAGGTGAAAGAAGAGTGTAAAACTACGTAACTGCCTCTGCAGAAAACTCTTGAAAGTGCCTAGCCCCAAATTCAAAGGCAGTAATCAGTGCTGCTCAGGGAACGGTTTACACCCCTAGTCCAAGTTTGCTGAGTAACACTGTGAAAAAAGAGCGTGGCAACCTGTGAAAAAGGCAGGTGGAAGTCAGGATGTGAGAGATGGGGAAAAACTTCTGGGTGCACATCAAACAATGTGTCTCTACCTTAATCACTATCTAGTTCTGCTTTTCTAGGAATTTTTGTTGCATTTTTTAATGTTGCCTCATCTTTAATAACACTGCTTAGACTGAGACAGTGAAGTTAATTGATTGATTTTCTTGAGCACAGTTGCAAAGTTATGTGTATTGATAAAAACTATGTGAGCAGGTGGACAGGCCAATCTCTCCATGTCAAAATTTAATTCTAGTTAATAATAATAATAGCCGTTTCATTTCATCCTCATTACAGTCTTGTGGAATATATATTGTTATCAGCCCTGTTTTACAGATGAGGAAGCTGAGGTTTAGATGGGCTGAAGAACTTGTCCAAGATCACGTAATTAACAGGAGGCAGAACTGGGATTTGACTCAAAGTCGTGATTTTGACACTTCCCTCTACTTCAAAGCTGAACCCATGCTGAGGCATAGTTGAGAACTCATGGAAATTACTAGAAGTGAGATATGGGCCTTTCCAGAACTGGCCCTGAAATTTCAACCCCTCTTACTATGAAAGCAACATCATGGTCTTTCTCTTGTTTTCATTTACTAGCCTCCAAATCTCCAAACTTCCAAACGATCCACCACTTCAGGGGAAGCTTGCGGGGTCTGCGCATCTTCCCCCAAACACCAACATGACCAGTCCGGGTTAAAGGATATCGGCACTGACACACACTCTTCTCCTTCCCAAATTAATCAAGAAGTAAGAATTTCTGACAAATGCCATCTGCTGATTTTTCAGAGAGACAAGTTTTGGTGGTGTGACCAGCAGGTGCCTCGGCTTTTTCTAGCATGCAGTACCAAAATAGTCACCATGGCAACCTTCAGAAGGCAGACTTCCAAAGAGATGCATTGTGAGCACAGAAACTCTAGAGCACTTTCAAGCAAGAAGGAAGGAGGCTCAGCTGTGGGTTTCCAAGGGTGTGAGCAGAGCTTCTCCCCACACCCCCAGGCTGGACCCCAGGGGTGTGTACTGGGCCCAGCCAGGCCCACCTTCACTGGGGCTCCCAGGAAGAGAGGGGAAATGAGAATTTGTGGGGAGTGTCAGGCGGAGCAGGCAACTCCCAGATTTCTTACAGGGGCTAAAGTAGCCTGCAAGGGGTTTAAAAGAGGAGAGGCTCTGTATTGGGAGAATGGGGTTGTAGTTCCTGCCCTGTCACTTGCTAATCAGTGACCTTGGGAAACTGACCTGGCTTTCTGAGTCTCAGCTTCTCATTTTTGAAATGCAGATGGTGAACTCCTACTGCCTCTTCACAGGGAAAAGTGTGCCTAGGGTATCATGCGTGTGGGAGCTCTTGGGCAGGTGCTCTGTAGACAGAGCAGAGCACAAGAGAACGGGGATTCAGGCATCTGGAAGCTTCGGTTCCTGACAAGGCTCTGCTGTCTAATCTTCCGACCTTGGGCAAGTCACCAAGCTTGTCTCCGCCCCTCACTTTACAGGGAGGCTCATAAAGCCGCCTTGCAGTGTGGATTGTGCAGGTTAAATAGAGAGCAGGCTGAGCAGGGAGATAGGTCTGTGCTCCCTCCCTCTTCACTCTCTCTCTGTGAGTTCTTAGTCCTGGGCTCCTTCTGTGAGCTGGGATTCCACACTCCACTGTGGCATTAGAAGCAGACACTAAGCAGGATGAGACATTCCAGGATTTTACTAGGGAAAACACCTAGGAGAGAAAATGGGAGGGGAGCTGGGAGAGGCCAGGAGAGGACAGGAGGACCATCACACCTTGACCGAGTGCAGGAGGGAGGGAAGGAAGGTTGGGTGGAAGCTCCTGGACTGTCTGAAGCAAGGCCATCAAGGAGTCCTCAAGCCAAAGTCACCTGTCTGAGAAGTCCCCTGTCTCTTGAAGACAGGTCTGCCTTGGTATCCCTGTCACACTCAGTCACTGATTGACAGGGAGTGGCCAATAGAAAGTGTGGCCTTGACACAAGTATGGGCTCAAGCAACTGGAGCCTTGGTCAGTTGGGCTCCGTGTCTGCAGGGCATGTTCTCACAGCCACCACACCCACCCCATCCTGACATCTTTCACTTGGACATCCAAGGCTAGGTACTGGCCTCAGGCCCAGACCTCCACTTCAGAAACCTCGGACCCTACACCCACGGTCCTTTTACCCAGAACATCATAGGAACTCAGGCTTAATGATATCTCAGGACCGTAACTCCAGGAAAAACAGTATTTCCCACATCTCAACTAGATTATGTGGCAAAGGTGCATGGGTCGTGTCTCAGTCTGCACTTGAATGTACACATGTGTAGGTGTGAGTGCTTATTCATCAGTGTACATGTATTTGAATGAGCATATCTGCATATGTGGATGAGCATGTATATTTATGTGTATGTGTGTTGTGAATTTATACGATACCATTAGCACTATGCCAAACGTCTTACACACACTATCTCTGATCTTTACAACTCTGTTTGATATAGATAAGTAGGTAGTTATGGGGGTACGATCCTCTTTTCAGCTTAAATAGTTTCCCCAGTATACTACTCAGGCAATACAAGGCAGAGCCATGGTTTGAGGCAGGAAATTTTCCTTCAAAATCTGAGCTCCTGTCCTCTCCACCTCCCCAAGCCCACCTGCTCACAGGATCTTTTGTTACATGAAAGCACATACGTGTGCACATACACAGACTAAGATAGAAGAGGGAAAATACACATGGAGAAGTACAGATTGATTATAGATTGATGGCCAGCGAAGGGTATTGCTTCCAGAAGCTCACTCCCTCCAAAATATTGTACGATTCTATTAGTGTGTGTCATCTAAAAACATATATTGCATCCTAGCTGTAAGAATCTCTATATAATGGGCTACAGCACAAACTTTGGAGATTCTAAGCAATTGAGGCCCTGATTCTTCTACTATAATCCTACAAGTGATTCTCTTTCTTGTCCTTCCCCAAATCCTTGTTCCCATGGCAAGATTTTCAGTCTGCCTGGTGGAGGTTGTTTGGTCCTGGTTGGGAGGTATTTAAAAAAAAAAAAAAATCTACCCCCACACTTTAGTTTTCTAAATCATTTTGTCTTTGCTTATTTCCTGGCAGCATGAAATACCAGTCTGGAGAAATAGATTTAGAATCGGTTTCAATTACCATTTATTGAGCACAGGTACTATGCATAAAATTTTCATAAATGATCATATTTGATTTTAGTTCCCATCAAAATGATCTCCATCTTTCCCCTGAAGAATCAAGGCTGTAAGAGATTAGGAGATGTGCTCAGGTTTCCCCTGTTCGTAATGAAACGGGGCAAGAACTGGAGCCAGGCTCCGCGGAACCCACAGCCTGGCCATTTCCACTGTATTTAAGGTCTCTCCAGGAAGAGGACACAATCTGCCCGCATACTTGCTTCCCAGGCCGTCCGTCAGTTCTGCTGTATCCTGAGAGCCTGCAGGACCAGCCAAGCCCGGGACAGGGCCACTCAGGGCCAGGGCAGGTAGGCTTACCTGGAAGAGCCCCAGCCTGGCTATCAGCGTATCCACTTTCTCCCCATTTCCTTTCACAGACTCCTTCCTCGGTTCACAATGAGAGTTCACCTTCTGCCAGTCCTGACTGCCATTCAAGCCTTTTTTTCTTTTTAAGAATTTTGAGGAAGAAAACCATCGTGTGCTCAAAAGAGTCCCCGTAATCAGACGTGTCTGGAGATTTCGAGCTGTTAACGTAAAGAGGTGGCAAAAGTACTTTCTAGGACATCCTTATGGGCCCGAATGGCAGCTGGAGTCAACATAGCTGGCGTCTGGGCAGGTTTCCAAAGCACGGCCGTAGCAGGCAGCAGGCAAGGGCTGTGACAAGGGCCCGGTACCTGAAGAGCACTGCGCAATTTGTGGGGGGCTTTCATCTCCACACGCTCACTGGGCCCTCCCAGCAGCCCCATGCAGTGCGTGGTGTCACCCCTTTCCCAGCCCAGGAAACTGCTGAGAGAGGTAAAGTGAATCTCCCAGTGGCAGACCGGTAAGAAGAGGCAGGGCGGAGACGTTTACCTAGTTCTTCTGACTCCGCGCCCAGCATCTCAGGGTTGTGTCCTGGGGTCCTCATCCCTGTAGCAGGGCCAATGGCACAATCAGGAGAAAATAGCAGAGGAACCGGAGCATAGATAGGAGCTTCTGTAAAAGGCAAGGGAGTGGTCTTAGTCAGCTACGGCTGCCATAGCAAATACCATAGGCTAGGTGGCTTAAATAACAGAAATGTATTTCTCGCTGTTCTGGAAGCTGGGGAGTCCCCTCATCGGGGTGCCAGCATGGTCAGGCTCCGGTGAGGGCTGTCCTCCTGGTTTGACGTCTTCTCACTGTGTCCTCACATGGCAGAGAGCAGAGGGCAAAAGCACACTCTCTTTTTCCTTCTGATAAGGGCACTAATCCCATCCTGAGGGCTCCACCCTCGTCACCTAATTACCTCCCAGAGGCCCCCTCTCTAGCAACCATCACACTGGGGATTAGGCTTTCAACATAAATCGGGGGGAGCACATACATTCAGTCCACAGCAGGAGTTTAGAGCCCTGGTGGCCCACTGCATTTAGTGTAATAAGCCAGGCCCTGTGCCAGGCAGCGGGGATTTGGCCTGAACAAGGCCACCTAGATCCTGCCCAGAGTGCAGAGTCCAGTGGGGAGGACTGGTGGTCAGACAGGCAGCTCCGACACAGAGAGATTGATGTACTGGAGAGGGACACATGGGCTAGTTGGAGTGCACAGGAGGACACTGTGCCCAGATGTGGTGCTGGGTCTCTTGATTCATTTGCCAGGTATGCAAGAGTGACTTAAGATTTGGAGTGGGAGTGAAGAAAAGGTGGTTGTGGGAGGGGAGGTCCAGGAAGGCTTCCCAGAAGAGGTGGGCAGCCTTCTGTAGCTGGGGCCTTGAGGGGTGGGTAGGCTCTTGATGAGCAGAGACTTGGAGTGGAAGCATTTCTGCCCGAGAAAATGGCATGAACGCAGGATGCGCCGGGGGCAGCTGCTCACCTCCAGGGCCTGTGTGTGCACCATGAGGTGTAGGGTAGCAGAAGACGCGGTGGGAAAACAGATGGGGTCACACTAGGGCCTTCCGAGGTTTGGACTTTGTCCTGTAGGCACTGGCATTTTGAGTGGGGCAGTGACACTATTGGCCTTGCATTTTAGAAAGGTGGTGTTCGGGGCAGTCTAGATGACACTAGGGAGAGGCCGGAGGGACAGAGTCCATCCTAGGGCAAGAGCTCCATCACTGAGGCGGTCACCCAGGCTGGCCAAGGGGCAGGACCAGAGCTGATCCTGTCCGAGAAGAAGTTGAAGATCCACCTGGAGGAGCCAGGTTTGCCTTAGACCCAAAAGGCAGATCAAGGCTAGGAATGAGCCAGAGGCAGGGTAGGGCCGATGCAGGACTCAGTGGGAGCACAGCAGTGAGATGCTGGTGGGCACGTGTGCCCGGGCGGGTGTCAAGCTGTATGGTGGATGTGGGGTGTGTGCCTGGACATGGCTGGGCAGGGAGGAGAGGTGACCTGAGCTAAAGGGTGACAGACCCTTTAGGAGGATAACGAGGGTCCCCCAGAGGGGCTGCAGGGGAGACACGCAGCCCTGAGCAGGTCGTAGCACCGACGTGAGCAGTCGACCCTTGGCCATCTGTAGCCAGGGAATCAGAGCAGTGAACTTCACAGAAGAGTTTCGTCACCCTTGGTCATGCCTATATACTGGAAGGGAGTGCCCTCAGCAACACGCAGCTGCCCAGCTCAGGAATCCAGCCACTGTGCCCCGCGCTCCTACTAAACATGCGAGGCTGGAGACACAGAGATGAAAACTCGGTCTTTTTTAAAAGACTTCAGTCAAACTCCTTTCTGGCACTTTCCACAGGATTTCCAGAGGTTTTGTCCCCTGTACTCAGGACTGAGGAAACTGATTTGTCTACACAGGAGTTATTCCGGGGGCTTCCCTTGAAAACGTCCCGCCGTGTCCAGGAGCAAGCAGTCTGCTGCACAGAGACGCGCTGCCTGGTGAAAGCCCAGATGAAAACGAGCGGCACTGCCAAGACAGTCCTCCCCAGATCCTTTTCAGCTCGGCGATTCCTTCCTTCCTTCTTTCCTTCCTTGCCCAGCTCGGCCAGAGTTCTCTGCCTAGCGGAGTTTTGTGAGAGCCTTTCGGAGCAATCCCCCACCCGGGCAGGCGATGCGGGCTGGCTGACCCCTCGCGGGCTGGTGGGTACTGTACCCACGGCCCAGGGCTTGTCTGTCCCCCTCCCGCTGCTGACGCACACGTCCTATAATAAGCCTCTGTTACTTGGAGCTGGGGCGGCTCCGTAGTAAGCCGAAACCGCTACTATATTTACACCCTTTCCACATTTAGACAAAGGCTATTTTTAACAGAAGGTCTATTTGTGGGGGTTGCCCACGTCACACTCTGTTCACATGCATCTCACCATCCTCAGTCTGTTATTCTGATTTCACACTTGCACCAGGTCTCTCTCCTTCTCTCTTGCCTTCTCTCCTTCTCCCCATCATTTTTCTTCCACTCCTTTTTTTCTTCCTTTCTCCAGTGTCCTTCCTTTCTTTAATCAGATTGAGGTCTTTGGCCGGCTGTGTTGCCAGAGTCCTTCTGGGGACACGGAAGGCCCCATCACAGAGCAGAGAGGGCAGTGTGGCCACACGTTAGACTGGTGGACTATCCTCAGCGCCTGCTGAGGAGACAGGCACAGACCCCAGTGCTGGGGCTCCATAAAGGCCCATGCTGCTCTACATTTAGTGTGGGCAGGACACTGGGACTGTCACAGCCAGGCCTTCCCCCACCAGACCATTCCAGTTCTGTGAGGTGTGTGTTGGGGGGAGTGGTATATACGTGTGTGTACGTGTGTATTTGGGGAGAGGTAGCTAGAAAGTTCAGAGTAAAATAAGCCAATGGGCTCATCTTCCATGCAGAACACTTTCTCAACCTAAAAGTTAATTTTATCACATTTGTCTAAAATGACAGAGTTTTTGTTTGCTTTGATGAAAGGAGGTTTCACAGATGCGTCAGCCACTTAAGGAAAGGGGAAGACACAGTGAATGGAGTTAGCCCATGCTATGTGCCTGCCGGGGTCGAGCCCTGCGGGGCATCGTGGAGACTCGGACCCTGACAGCAGAGAGAAGCCGTGGCGCTGCCTGCACCAGGTGCCGGGTGAGCAGACTGAGGCCCACAGCACTCGGGACTGGTCTGAGTTCACTTAGCTGGTAAGTGGCTTTACTGGGACTTAAATCTATGTGTCTGGCCACAAACTGCACGCTGGCCCCAAATCTCAGACCTTCCTCACTGCTCCCTTCTCAGCTCCCTAAAAAATACACATTCTGCATTAACACTGTTTCTGTTATGTTCTTTCCCCAGTGATGCTCCTCTCCACACCCCACCCCAATGAGAAGAGAGTTTTCCCACCTGGAGGCCCCATCAGCACCACCTTGGTCTATTTCTGCAGATTCTGAGCGATCTGAGAGACAGTCCCATCGGAATTATAATAAAAAGGACACTGGGAAAGGTCTTGCAGACACGAAAGGGTCCCAGAGAAACCCCGTATCATCAAATCTTATTTTACCCCTCCTAATAGTCAAGTTGGATTGTAGCTTCAGAGTGAAATATTTTTATTGCATTTCTGAGAGCAGAGGGTGCTGTGATTTGAATCTGCATCAGACTGTGGTGGAAACAGAATACAGAGCCCATTGTGGGACTTCCTGCCCTCCTTAGCTCGGCTTCTGCAGGTGTCAGAAAGCACATGGAAACCCAATGCCCCCTGAGTCCCATAATCAAGACTTTAAAATTGCTAATTCTGGCTCAAACATTTCCTGGAGACTCTCATAAGAGATTATTATCTACTTGGTGTCCTATAGTCGGGAGCCCTAAGCCCAGAGCCTAGCAGCTGTAACATCAGGGCAAGTCAAGTTGCTTATATTTAATTGCATTTCTTCACCCCTAAAATGGAGATAGTAGTACCACCCTGCCCACTCACGCACTGCACAGTCTGCAGAGATATTCAGATGGGAGGATACACGTGAGAGTGCTGCTTTGAAAGCTGGTGCTGATGTTTTCACCATTCGTGTAGATGTGAAACGGGGTTCAGGAAGGCCAGGTGACATGTACAAGGTCACACAGTAAGTAAGTGGTTGAAATAAAGGAATCCCAGGGCCAGTGGGAAGGCTCGGGTGCTAAGCTCTGGCAGAAATGGGGACACTGCCTTGGGATGGGGCCCATCACTCTCCCCGGCTGACCCTCCCTGCACCTCAGTCCCAGCGGCGTCTCAGGCTTCTCTGCAGTGTGAGTGTCCTGCCTTGGCCAGAGCAGAACTCCCAGAGCAGTGAAAAGGGAGCCAGTGTCATGGGGCTTCTGGTTTCAGGACATACTGGAAAGGTGAGAAGGAAGCTTGTCTTCCCATGGATCTGGGCCAGGGCCGGGTGGCGGGGCCTCCCCGCCAGGAGCTGGGCCGTTCCCCAGGTGCCCGGGCATCCCCAGGTCAGGAGGGCCGCCAGCACTTTTCCAAAACATTAGCTTGGTCAGAAAATAAATCACTCAGCCCTTTGTAGGGACCAGATGCTTTGTCAGTGCAGGCAAAACCTGCCCCCAAATCCGTAAGCTGGCCTGGCCTTGCGCTCACCTGGTTTAGGGACCAGTTTGTAGAAGAGAAATTACGTCCTGTGTAACTGCTTCATGGAGGACTTGGTGAGAAGACTTCCACACCTTGACCTCCATGACTTTGACCTTCACACCTTGGCCACACCCTTTCCACCACCACCACCCACCACACGCCATCCCACCTCCTACCCCCAGCCCTGTCCAATCCTCACCTATTTCAAGACTGGGTACAAATAGTACTCCTGGTGAGAAATCGTGTCTGCTCCTCTCGCTCCCAGGAATAATCCACCTCCCTTCTCTGGGCTCTCCGCACCCTCTGTGAACAAGGTAGCTGTCCCAGGCCTGTTTGTGCCGCGGTTATCCCTGACCCAGCCTACGACAGAGGAGATGCACAGTTGAGAATTAGATTCAAGTCAGGCTTAGTTTTACCTGTCCTGAGGGTGGAGCTGAGCCTGTGGGTTAAAGGGACATAGACATAGACAGTGGAGTAATGTTGCGGTGCCCCACCAGGACAGAGCTGGGTCGGTGGCTTAGGGTCTTAGCCTTGATTCAACATGCTGAATTGTAAGAACGGGATGAAACGACCTCTAGGGAACCTTCCAGCTGTGGCCCAGTGAGATGCAGAGTTTTCATAAGCCTGACATCCATGTTCAGTTTGTAAAGCACTAACTTGGTATCTGGCACAAGGTCCTGCTCACCTAAAGTTGCTAAAAGTAGTAGTATTTACTATAAGCAATAGAGATAAGAACATCTGATTCCCCAGGTAGCATGGGAGCAGTAAGAACATGTCCTATAGAGCACTCGACTAAACAGATTTCAGCTCCAAGCCAGGGCGAGTTGCCTCCGAAGGCAGCAAGCTTTCTGTCATTCACAGGGAAGCAGGGGGGAGGGAAGGCATTTACCTACCTGGCAGTGTCAGATAATTGCCATCCATCATCTCCTTTAGTCAAACACTGGGGTGTTCTGGCAGAGGCTGGATGACAGCATGGGAGGGTGTGCCAGCCTCTGAGTGCTGGACAGGGACAATGCAAAGTTCCCTCCCAGACCTGGGGCACCAGGAGTCTTTGAAAACACTGACATCCCACATTTATGATAAGCCCAGTAGCCACTCTGGTGTCCAGAAATTTGGCCAAGTGTTTCAGAACAATACCACGGACTTCACCCCTACACTTTTCAGAACTGTGCACGTGCTCAGACCAATTAGAGGACTGACTGGTGCCCCTGGGGTTTGGGGGTGGGGGGCGCTGAGGACTGACTCAAGGGCACTCAAAATCCTCCTGATCCGTAAGTCCTCCAACACAGGAGACTGCTTGTCACCACACTGTGCCTCTGCCTTCTCAAGTGGCTCAGCTCAGTCACAGACCAGGGCTAAGTCATGCTCAGTCTCCAGCCCTACAGCTGCTTCGCTGAAGGAACCGGCTTTCTGCTCCCTCTGCTGCAACTGCCAAAAGGACATCCCGGAGTCCTCATTTCACATAAAACCCCATTATGAAATCTTTGCCTGCAATCACAGCATCGCAGGGCTGGAAGAGACTGCGGGGCGCCCAGCCGGACCTTAGCAGATCCGTAATGGAGTGGCTGGAGGACTCCCCTCCCATAAGCCTCCACCCACACACCTTCGCTGCGCCAGCTGGCACCAGTCGCCCATCCAGGCGTTGAACTCCTTAGCCATTAGAAGGTGCTTCTCATGGCCAGGTGCCACCTGACTTCCTGCGGCTTCCTCTCACGGGTCCTAGTATTTTCAGGGATGGCACAAGGCAGTCCGGCCCTGTGGGCAGGTGGTGTGCAAAGAGGTGCAGGAGGGTGTATGGGAGGCAGCAGCGAGAGGTGCAGTCAGAGGTGGTGAGAAACGTCGTAGAGAGAACTGGCAGGGATGTGCACAATCTAAAAGGGGCCTGTATGCTGCATGCTTAAAAATTTCCCATCATGCTTTTTTAAAAAGTTTGTTGCTCAAGAAGTTACTCCTCAGCTGTCCGCAAAACATGTTCATCTTAAATAACTTACTCTCTGAGAACTGCAGAAAAAACTGGGGTATTGTGTTACCTTTTGTGCTGGCAAGAAAAGGGTGATCAGGAAGGGAGGGGACTCAAAACTGTGTCACAGGGAGAATAGTTGAAAGAACTGGGTCTCTTTAGCCAGAAGAATGGATCTGGGTGGTGAAGTGATTGCCTCTGAAAGTCTTTCCTGGGGAAGAAGGATTGGACCAATTCCAAATGGAACAAAGAATTGGGCTTAGGATAAAGGGTAAAGCATCAGAGTGGCTCAAAGCTTTCTACTAGGCAGAGCTATCTGACATGTGGTAAGGTAGTGAGTAGACCCTGTCACCAAAGGGTCCAAGCAGCAGGGGCTGGGGAGAGACTATCCAAGCAAGTCAAGCACCAGGTTGAAATTGATGGCTTTTTATATCTGACAGTCCATGAATTTTCTTTTAGTGCGTGCACATCACCACCACCAACCACCCGAACACACGCGCACGCACACACACGCACGCGCACGCCCCGCCACATGAAGTCAGGTGAAGCACACCAGCATGGGGTGTGCATAGCTTGCTTTGCTCAGCTTTGGTTGCCCAGAGATTTTCCCATCACTGACTTGGTTGTCAGCAAGAAATAAAAGCCTTTCCTCTCTCCTTGGGAGGAGCAGAGCAGATTGTCTGGATCTGCCGCGTACTGCCCTGGCTCCGGTCTCAGCACCAAACACGTTCCTTCTGCGCAGTCTGTTCCCGTTTTACAATGCAGAGGGGAGGGCTGGAGAAAGTCCCAAAGCCCAGCACCCTGGCGGCGGAGGGCGGGGCTTTGCTGTTGGACACGGCGGATCGCATTTGCATTCAAGAAAGCCCAGGTTAAGCCCCTGGCTCTCCAGGCAAAGAAAAAGTTGGGCTGGGGTTGGCACCCGTCTTCAGGCATCTTTCAGAAGAAAGTGCTACCTGCTGCAGCCCCTCCAACGTCTTCTCCAGGGCAGAGCCCCAGAGAGGTTTTCACAGGAGGAAATTCCCCTCAACCTCTCTAGCATCCTGGAGATTAAAATAAGAAGTTAATTTTCCTCTGCAAAAGAGATGAGATTGTGCTCTGCTGCCTGAGGGTGGAGTCCTGGACCCTTTGCTTTATTAAGATCCAGAAAACATGCTTTTTGACGAGAGCATTATACATCCCGTGAGCAGCCACTAGTGATTCAATAAACAATATTACTCAATGAAGATTCACTGAGCTCCCACTCTGTGCAGAACAGGCGCTGGGGAGCAAAGGGGAGAGAGATCTCCGGACTTACCCTCAAGAAGCTTGTAGTCCAATGGGAGAGACCATCACAAACAGAAATTTAAATCCGTTCAGTCAGAGCTCCAGAAGTAGCTGTGAGGACATGGGCAGTCTGGGGCCATCGGGGATGACATCTTCTAGGAAGGGATGCTCAGGATAAGCAGGATTTTACAAAGCAGCAAAGGGCAGGAGTGGAGAGGCATCTGTGTGCAAAGGGCTGGGAAGTTTGTAGAAAGGCCTCGTTTATTTCAGGAATTAGGAGTGCCTTGAGGTGCCCAGAGCTGTCACACAGGCAGGGAAATGCAGAGGATGAATCTAGAGCAATGGTCTTAACTAACCGGGGGCGATTTTGCCCCCCGGGCACACATGTTTGTCACAAAGAGAGGAGCAGCTGTGCTGCTGCAGCTTGTGGGTAGAGGCCAGGGATGCTGCTAACCATCCTGCCATGCACAGGACAGCCCCGCAACACAGAATGACCTGGTCCACAGCGCCAATAGCGATGAGACGGAGAACCCTGCGCACGGGAGAGTGTTTAGCAATATCCCTGCCTCTACCCACTAGAGAGAAGCAGCAGCCACATCGGAAAGGATCGAACTCCATGAGGGGCACTGTGCTTTCCGAGGGTCACATGGAGACGGCGACCAGGGGAGGGGAACCTGCGGAGTGCCAGGATTTCGGATTCTGCAATCTGGAGTTCCCCTTAGCTGGGTCTTGGCCAACCCTCCTGAGCTTTGTTTTCTGTAAACAGTTGATAAGCCTGCATCCAGTATCTGCCTCCAAATTGTTTATAAAAGTATAAAGCACAAAAATGACTGGAGCAAATAACGCCTTGGATTCATAGAACGTCATTCAGTGTGTGGGATATTTGCAGCTCTCATCTCATTTTACTCATTTTACAAAAGAGGAAAATGAAGCTTGGAGATAGGTGTTCTGCTATCTAGCAATTATTTAACTATTAATACAACACACTCCGCTCCCTTCTCTTCTCCTAGGCTGGTCCCTGAGTGCTCCAAGGACCCCGCCAGCCAGCCACAGGGGATGCTGGGAGTGTCCTCCATCCTGCCCTTAAAGGGCTCCTTTCCTGCTTCCTGGGTTCATATCTGTGTGAGAGGCTAAGATCAGAGCCCCTGGCCTCCCTCTGACCCTAGCTGTGACACTCACATACCTTCTGATCACAGGAGACCTCTTGCTCCCTGAGGCTAAATTGGTAAGAGAACCTCTCATGGCCGGCATGTCAGGGACAGCTGCTCAGCTCATGTTCTCTGGCCAGGAAGCATTACTGACCCTGTGATTTGGCCCTTCCTCCAAACTGGCAGATGGGCACAGGTGCCTCGTCGTGATGCTGCTTCCCCTCGACCCAGCATGTCTGACCACTAAATCACCCAGTGGAGGACAGCACCAGTCAGCTGAGGGGTGGGCTCGTTCCAAGTGGAACCCCAAGATACTGCTGATCTGAAATGCCTCAGGGACAGCATTAACGAACCATGCCAGGTCACACGCTGCAGAAACACTCTCAATAATCAACACTGGTTGTTCTGACAGCTTGTTCAAGGCCTGTTCGTCTGTGGTTTAGATGTTTGTAGCGTGAGAATCTTCTCCCCCAGTAGCTCATTGGGAACTGATTTCCTATATTCCCAAAGCCATAGCCTGCTCCCAGTCATCCAGGAAAACGACTAAGCACCCCCCGCTCCTCCTCCTCGCCCAGAATACATTAAGTACAAGCCCAAGAAGAAGAATCAAGGGAAACAAATCATCAAATAGTGAAATTCTGCCTAATGTCAGGTGCCCCCGTGCCACCCCACACTGTCTACCCTGTCCCCCACCACACCTCTTACCCCCACGCCCAGCGTCTCGGGGAGGCTCCTCCTCCCACCTGTGTGGCCCAGCGACTCTCCCCAGCTGCCAAGGTCTGGTTCTCCTGAAGGGTCCAGCCGCTTTGTCAAGGCTACTGGTGTGCAGAGCAGAGCCCTGGCTGCAGGGCAGAGTGGATACAAGGGAGACAAGAGCAGATGGAGAAAGAAGTTGGCCACACAGGGCAGGCGAGAGATGATGGTGGCCGAGCCTCAGGTGCTGATTGTGAAGTAAGGGAACAGGGAGGTGCAGAAGCTGGGCCCACATTGGGAAGAATGTCAAAGGGAGTTCAAGTACCAGATGGGGCGAGGGGAAGGACAGGAGTCCTTTCCAACTTCAAGACCTTTGCACAGTACAGGGGGCTACACTGGTTTGGAGCTGTGCCATGACGCTGATCCTAGGGCATAAGCATGTCTTTATTGAGGTGCAGGACAGCAGCACCCATTTCTCCACGAGCCAAGTGTTTGCATTTCCCAGTGGAGTGCTCCCCAGGGACACCAGGGTCCTCTTGCTTTGTGCTTGTTCATCACCCAAAGCTGGGGCTGAGCAGGAATCTCTCCTGCTCAGAAGGATGGTAGGGGGTCTGGGGCTCACAGCACAGGGGTTGGCCCAGGGTGGGGCTTGGCATTGGGACCCATGGCAGTGAGACAGCCACAGTGTCAAGTGGCTGCTCTGTGTGATGCGGTTTCTAAAAATACCCCCGTCCTGCTGCTCATGGGCTCGTGAGTGCCAGGCAGACAGGGCAGGCGTGTACAACCTGCTCCCTCCCTACTCTCCCCACCACCTCCCTGCAGTTCAGGCCACCTATGGACCACCAGGTAGTTCCTGAAAAGCACAGGAGCCTGGTAGGAGAGACCACACTGCAACCAAAGCCTATTCTCTAATCATTCATTCATTCAGTTCCTCACGTGCAACCACTGAACATGCCACCGTAGGTCCCTCTTCCAGGCCTGGCTCATAGATGCTACAGATTGGGGGAGCGAAGCCAGACACACAAGGACATACTGCATGAACCCATTTATGCGATGCTGCAGAATGGGAAGATGGAACCCGTAACGATGGAAGTCAGAATACTGATGACTTCTTGAGGGCGGAGTGTAGCTTTGACTGAGAAGAGGTGGGATAGTTTCCTGGGGTCTGGATATGGTGTGTATCATGACCTGAGTGACGGGCGTATAAAGGGTAAAAATGAACCCACCTGTGACCGAGCTGCACACTTACTAACTACGCCCTTTATTGCATGTATTAATATGTTAGACCTCAATAATTCTTTAAAAATGTATATAAAATATGATTCTGGTTTTACTTTTTAGAGATATGTACACATCTTGACTCAAGAATAGAGAAAAAAACTACTCAGCAACACTTCAGCAGTGTTTGTCTCTGGTTGGTGAGACAATGGTGAATTTTTAATTTCCTTCTTTACACTTCTCTGGATTTCCCAGATATTACACACTGAATATATCTTGCTTATGCAAAGAGATCAAATATACTAAATGTTATTTTAAAAGTAAAAACCCTAGAGGTGAAACATTCGGCAAGCACGAGGCAGGTGGCTCTCTTCCCGGAGAGGGCAGAGCCCGTTCACGAGATTTTGTCCTCTTGGGCAGCAAGGACACTGGCTGAGGAGAGCCGTCCAGGTCTGCGGGATTTCAGCGCAGCTAAATAAAGCTCCTGGCCCACTGGGGGCGGTGAGGTGGGGCTGCCGGTGGAAGCCTCGGGGCTTTCCTCTCATTCCTGAGGGGAAGGAGGTTCCAGGGCTTTCTCATCCTGGCAGCGCTGGGACCTGCCCGGCTCGGAGTGCCCTGCAATTCTAACCCCGGAGGCCCAGGACCCTGAGCTGCTGGCCTGGAGGTCTCTCCCATGGAGGAAGGGTGATTTCAGGATCTCCCATGACGTCCCTTCAGCAAAAAGGACCTGCCAGTGTGTGCAGTTTGGGACCACAGTGAGGTAAAGTGAGCTGATGGTGGGAGTGTTTAAAACAACAACAACAACAACAACAACAACAACAAAAAACACCCAGATTAAACCCTGGAAACCCTAAGGAAGGAAGAAAATGGAAGATAGAAGAATCACTCTCAATAGGAAATGGGGCTCTTGTGAGATTAACATGAATGAACGTGTGCAAAATGCTGACATGGGGGTGGGTCTTGTGTCTGGTTTTGGTGACATCTGGAGACATGGAGGCTGGTGGCATATCTGGCTCCCTGGCCTCCTGCTCCATCCCAGCGCCCCTCTCTCTCAGCTGCCGCAGCCTGCACACAGCAAGGGTGGGAGAGATTTGTGTGTGTGCCCGAAGCCTGATTTCTGTGCTGACAAAGCCAATGTGGTCATGCGATGAGGGTCAGCAAGTGTAGTGTGTATTTGCAGCCTGGATCCTAAAAACGCTTCCCTCTTCCCTCCCACCTCCCGCTCCCCCGCCCCCAACATGGAGGCTCCCACAGAGATGTCATGTGAAGGCTTCTCAGATTGAGCCAAGGAGTGAGCCAGCGGCCAGCTCTGCCCTGTGACATGCACAGCCTCCAGTGGTCACACGGTCTCCAGCTGCCACCACCTGTCCTCTGTCCCCAGCCTGGTGTCCTCTCTCTGGCAGGCTTCTTGAGCTGACTCCATGCAGGCTTCAGCCTGGCAGACAGTGAGATTGAGGGACAGAGTGTGCAGGGCCAACAGGCTGGGACAAGTCTGGTCCCAGCTGACCTCAGGGTGGGAACCCATCCAGGAGTGTCCCAGACACTATGTGGTATGTCCCACAGCACTATGTGTTAGGTGCCTTGCTGGCCTGACTCAGAGGTGCATAGAGCTGTTGGCAGCTGATTACCCACAACCAGCCCCAGCCAGAGCCCCCATGAGCAGGGAGCCTGAGCCACAGGTGCTGAAATGAGGCCATGCAGGGAGCCAACAGCACCGCCCAGAATACCTCCCGGAAAGGCTAGAAGCTGTGCATGACCAGGCCTTAGGGAGAGAGGCATGAAGGCAAATACAGGAGGGGCCATCTGTACATATACAGCAGAAAAAAACCCTAGTGCAGGGGTTCTCAATCGAGAGCTGTTTTACCACCCAGGGGACATCTGGCAATGTTTGGAGACATTTTTGGTTGTGATAACTGGGGGAGTGCTGCTGGCATCTAGTGGGTAGAGGCCAGGGATGCTGTTGCTGAGCATCCTACAATGCACAGGCCAGCCCTCCGCCCCCAACAAAGAATAATGCAGCCTCAAATGTCAATAGTGCCACTTTTGAGAAATCCTGGTCTAGAGAGAAAGCAGCCTTCCTAAGGAAGAGTTGAGCAGGGCCCCATGAATGAACCCACCTGTGACTGTCACTCCCAGCCTTGGAATTCTTCAGAAATTCTTCAGAAGCCCCTCGGCACATACACAAAGACTTCCTCCCGTGATCTAGCCCTGGCTTACCCTCCAGCCTCACCCCCCGCCGGGTTCTGGTTACACCAAACCATCCACAGTGGCACAAAGACTCCAAGGCCCTTATCCTTGAGGGAGGGGATTCCACACCCTGTCTGGAACACTCTCCTCCCTCTGGTGGGTCCAGCTGTGACATTTCCTTTCTCCAGAAGCCTTCTCTCACTGCTACTCTGTATCCCCTCATCCCTGGGGCAGCACGTGGCACCTCTGCCGTAGAACATCACACAGGATAGGTGCTGAGAGGGCTGGCTGGTATGTCTGTCTCTCCCACCAGACTGGAGGTTCCCTTGACAATCAGGTCTGTTTCCCCAGTACCTAGGGTGACCTTGAACAATGGGAGTCACCAATCTTTCCCTGATCCCACTATGGATGGACAGATCTGGCCTCCAATGGCAGAAGACATTTGGAGAGCTGGAGAAAATGGACTGTGAAGTCACCTGGGCCATCAGAAGAAGGTGGGGAGCAGGAGCAGAAAAGAGTCCTGCAGGGCCAGCCCAGCAGAGATCTAGGAACAAAGCCAGAGGAGCAGTTGGTCTAAGAGACGGTCTGCCAAGTCAAGAGGAGGATCTATAAGTTCCCAGCACACCCCTGGGTGGGCAAATGGCATCCAAGATTGGGATTGCCATCAAATGTTTGGTAGTTCTTGCGACACAGAGGGAAATTTGGTCACTTGCACTTGAGTGCAAGGTCACTTGCTTTTCCTCAAACCGGCTTCACGGAGAATTAGGGCAGTAAGAGACATGCCCGTTTTATAGATGAAGGAGCTGAGGCTCAAGAGATGAGGGGACTGACCCCAAATTTCCAAGTACTGTACCCCACCCCCTCCCCTCTTTGGGCTGCACCCTTCTGAGTCAGCCAGGACAAGATCCATCAGCTCATTCCTGCACTGCTGGTTTGATTTCCATGGGCAATCCCAAAATACAACAAAAAAAGAACAATTCTCCAGTGCCATTTCCTATGTGCTCAGTTATTCATAGAATTTGTTTTGTTCTTGTTTTTTTACGGCTTTATTAAGATATCACTGACCTACAATAAACTGCACATACAGAAAGTGTACAATTTGATTAGGGTTGACTATGCATACTCCCATGAGAGCATCAGCACATTGAGATTCTGAACATGACTATCACCCCTAAAAGTTATTATCTACCCCTCACCCCTCTTCCTGCTCCCCATAGGCAGCCACGGACCTGCTTTCCTTAGTTTGCATTTTCTAGAACTTTATGTAAGTGGGATCACACAGCATGTACTCATTTTGGTCTGGCTTTTTTTACTCAGCAAAATTATTTTTAGGTTTAAGCCTGTTTTCAGAAGTTTATTTATTTTTATTGTTGAGTAGTATTCCATTGTATGGATATATCACAGTTTGTATATCCATTCACCTGCTGATGGACGATCGAATTGTTTCCGCCTTGAGGCTATTACAAATAGAGTTGCCATGAACACTTGTATACAAGTCTTTGTGTGGATGTATGTTTTTATTTTTCTTGGATAAATATCTGGGAGTTGAATGGCTGGATCCTATGGTTAGTTTCCTTTTTTTAAGAAACTACTCAAGTGTTTTCCATAGGCATTGTGCCATTCTACACCCACCAGCAGTGTGTGAGCGGTCCAGTTCCTCCACATTCTCACCAACACTAGGTATGGTCAGTCTTTTTAACTGTAG